>NW_027466855.1:640000-685000 GCF_046128005.1 Genypterus blacodes
CTTTGCGGGGAAGAGTAATTATATCTGAGAGTGTACAGAGTTAAAATAGGACGCCGGCCTCACAGACCAAATGTTCCCCCGTGTCAGCTCCACAGAGATGGACAGACAGACAGACAGACAGACAGGCAGGCAGGCAGACGGAGACATAGACAGACACATAGACAGACGGGGCGCAGTTATCACCAAGGCCGGGGCTGGAAATAACAACCCTGCTCAGGCCGGGAGCACGTTTGTGTGCTGGCTGAGCCGCTGAGACTCATGGGATCGTAGGGACGCCATTGGTTTGGAACTGTTGCGTGTCGTCCAATCAGTGAGGGTGAGATGAGCTCTGGCGTCATTTTTACACCGGCACACCTGCTTTCCTGAACCCTGAGGTCTTCTGACTGCCCGGCCTTTATTTATCTGCCTTGCTCGAGGGCATCTAGGAAGTCCATCCTGGAAGTTTACAGCTTTCCCAAAACGGACTATTTGACAGCCATGGCCTGCTTCAACCGGCTGTGTTAGTGTGAGACAGGCAGCTCCCTCCCCGACATTCCCTCTTCCTCCTGCTGATCTCCGTGTTGGCAGCGTCTCAGTGGGAGGGTTCTCAGAGCCGAGCTGCGGCCCAGAATCTGGATCCATTTATTAACGGAGCAGAGTCACAGCTCATATTCAACAACGACTGCGGAAATCTCTGCAGCCTGCTCATTGGTCGCTTGTATCTATGACTGTATCTTTGCTTCATCTCCTCTTATACAAGCAGCAACTCTAACAATTGATTAGTTATTGGTAATTATTGGTAATATAGGAGATGCAACCTTTGCTTCAGCCTTCAGTCTTCTCTCAAGCAGATACCTGTAGAGATTAAGAGACACACTTGCACAAATCAGCATCAACGGTCTTTGCAGTGTGAGTGTGTGTGTGTGTGAGTGTGTGAGTGTGTGTGTGAAAAAGAGAGAAGTGACAGGAGAGAAAGGAGGGAGCGATGAAGAAAGACAGCATTGTACAGGAAGGAGTGAAAGGAACGGAGGCTGTGTAAGAATTTGTGTGTGTGAGAGAGAGAAAGAGAGAGAGAGAGAGAGAGAGGGAGAGAACTGTAACAATTGTATGGAGACAGAGGGGTGTGTGAGTGTGTGACAGAGTTTTTTTTGAAAGGAGGAATCCTTCTTTTGTCTGGATGAAGGGTGAAGTCTCCTGGGAAGCTTTCAAATCCCCTCTGGAATGTGTGTGTGTGTCTGTGTGTGTGTGTGAGTGCAAGAGAACTTCACCAATTTCTTAGAATGTATGTGTGTGTGTGTGTGTGTGTGTGTGTGTGGGTACTGGGGGTTGGTATGGCATCACATTTATAGATGGAATGCAAATATTTGTGTGTGTGTGTGTGTGTTGTGGTGTAATATTACTGTTACCATGGTGATGTCGTCTGCCGTTTTCTCACCTGACAGCTGTTTTTGACAAGCTACCTACATCTTTCTTTCTTTCTCTCACTCTCTCTTTCTCTCTCTCTCCCTCCCCTCTCTCTCTCTCTCCCCTCTCTCTCTCTCCCTCCCCTCTCTCTCCCCTCTCTCTCCCTCCCTCCCCTCTCTCTCCCCTCTCTCTCCCCCTCTCCCTCTCTCTCTCCCCTCTTTCTCTCCCCCTCTCCCTCTCTCTCTCTCTCTCTCTCTCTCCCTCCCCCTCTCTCCCCTTCTCTCTCTCTCCCCCTCTCCCTCTCCCTCTCCTCCTCCCTCTCTTTTCTCTCTGTCCCTCTGCACCCTTGTTAACTTCTCTAAATGCCAGAGCTCAGGTTTCATCAGCTGCTCTCTCTCTAATGTGTTTATTTGTCACACACACTCTGTGACCGTGAATCTGCGTGCATGTGTGTCACCATGACTACATCGGGGTGTAAATAGAAAAACAAACTCACGCTTACAGTAAACTTGTCTGTGTGTGTGTGTGTGTGTAGTTGTATTTTGTCATCTAACCCTCTGCCTGAGTCAGTTTTCCTTTTTTATGTGGAATCACCTGAACGCACCACCTAATAGTCTCTTAACCACAGCAGGGACACCAGTCGGTCTGACAAACCTCCACACACACACACACACACACACACACACACATACACAGCACACACATCAGGCTGAGTGTGTCAGGTGTGTGTCCGTGTGTGTTTATCTCTTTCTCTCCCCTCCTGCAGGATGGTGATGGAGGAGGGTGGACAGCAACATGGAGGAGGAAGAGGGGATCCTGCAGAGAGGAGGCCGATCCTCACTGAGCTGGGTGAGTGACCTTTGACCTCACATAGTTTTCTTTTTTAACCCTGTCGTCTCCGCTTGCTCGGTCCCAGTTTTCTTCACATTGTCAGTTTGCTGCACAGACACACACACTCCATAATCTCCCCGGGGGTTAGAATGGGTTAATACTTTAAATAGAAAGACTGATAAAGTTACCGTCTCCTCCTCTGGATGAGGTGAGACAGACTTTATGTTTAACGCTCCAGCAGAGCCTCTAAGCTTCTCCTTTGTCTCATCGCAGGGGAGCAGAACTTTGACGCCGTCTGTCTCTCCACGTATCGGACCGCCTGCAAGCTGAGATTCGTTCAGAAGAGATGCAACTGTAAGTCCATTAGGTTTCAGTCTCTTCCTGGATCTGAGCCAGGCTTTTCCGGTCAGAGCCTCAGCAGACAGAGACGGAGAGACAGAGAGATGATTTTGGATATTGCATTATTCCGACGCCTCCCTCTTGTCCCGTTTCCAGTGCACTTGATCGACATTTACAACGTGATCGAGGCGGTGCGGGACGCCGGTCTGAACGCCGTGGAACTCGACGCCGGCATCTCGGTGACCAGGCTGGAGAACCTGGTGTCCGCTCTGTTCAACCAGCTCAGCAAGCGCATGCCCACCACACACACCATCGACCCACGAGAGAGCACCGTCCTGCTGGTTGACTTCATCCTGGCCGCCGTCGACAGGTACCAACAAGTCACGCCAAGGGACTTTGGTATTTTTCATCCCACATGAAGTTTCTCAACGTTTGACTCGTTGATATATGGATACGGAGAGAATACACACTTTGTTTCCAAACCCAGCATGTGTGTATTGTTGAAAGGTTCTCCCACGTTCACTCTATTCTAAACAAACACACTTTACCACTCACCTCTGCAGGTGTGTGACCAAGCAGATAGTTAAAGGTTATTTGCTGAGGGTTTGACACCAATAAAATGAGCATGCATGGAATTCAAGCTCTCAGAACGCCGCCGCCTCACCTCAACCGCCCTTCATCACGCCACAGAACCGTCACATCAAATGTCATCAAAGTGAAGGGTGACATTTTGAAAACAATGTTTTATTCTCTTGTAACAGTTTGTGTGTGTGTGTGTGTGTGTGTGTGTGTGTGTGTGTGTGTGTGTGTGTGTGTTCCAGCGAGGCTGACCGCCGTCTGACTGTGCTCTCTGTGAAGGCGATGCTGGCGACGCTATGTGGAGGAAAACTGATTGATAAACTTCGCTGTGAGTTCCATCAACAGCTTACAGATCAGTCATTACATCATTTAGTTACACGCATATGTGCCACCTAGTGGGAAAGCCGTACCAGTGCTGCAGTTTGTGTGTGTTGATTCTCGTGTGTGTGTGTGTGTGTGTGTGTGTGTGTAGATGTGTTTTCTCAGGTATCTGACTCCAACGGCGTCCTGCTCCTGTCCAAATTTGACAGCTTGCTGAGAGAAGCTCTAAAGTTGCCCACTGCTGTGCATGAAGGACCCTCTTTCGGCTACACACACACTCTGGCACGCTCATGCTTCCCACAAAAGGTACACTTACACACACACACACACACACACACACACACACACACATCTATCTCTCCTTTTACTGCATTGATTATCTTTCACTGAAATGATATGTTGTAGAACTGCATTGGTGTTTCTGGTTTAAAGTGTTAATTATTGTTTTGTTGTGTAGAAGCGAGTCACGCTGAATATGTTCCTGGACATCGTGGCCGATCCTCCTCAGTGCCTCGTCTGGCTGCCTCTGATTCACCGCATGGCCAATGTGGAGCACGGTACACACACACACACACACACACACACACACACACACACACACACACACACAAACACACACACATCCGGCCCAGGCATACACAGACTCATGCAGGAAGTAACTGATTTACAGCCAAATCTCTCAATCTGTGTGTGTGTGTGTGTGTGTGTGTGTGTGTGTGTGTGTGTGTGTGTGTGTGTGTGCAACAACATGCTGTATTGTTTGTCCACCAGACTCTCAGCCGACTCAAACGGTTCACATTAACTCAGTGTTGTGTTGCTGAGTGGAGGTTGTGTCTTCTGTCATTTTGTTGGTTGTTGTTTTACTTTCTTGTCTCAGTGGATTCTGCTGAGGCCTCAGTCTTCTGTGTATCACAGGAAGTATTGTAATGTGACAGAGCTTTGTCTATAGTTTATCTGTTATTCTGAGTACAACAACGCCGATTCATGCCGAATAGAATCAAAGCTTTAATGTGCAGGAGACAAAGAACTCAAACTACCAAACTGAGTCAGATGATGAAGCAAATTCTCTTTCTCTCTCTCTCCCTCTCCCTCTCCCTCTCTCTCTCTCCCTCTCTCTCTCTCTCTCTCCATCTCTCTCTCTGTCTCTCTCTCTCTCCCTCCCCCCCCTCTCTATCTCTCTCCCCCCCCCTCTCTTTCCCTCTCTCTCTCCCCCTCAGTCCATCACCCCGTGTCATGCTCCTATTGTCGTAGCAACAGCATGACAGGCTTTCGCTATCGCTGCCTCCGTTGCCGTGGCTACCAGCTCTGCCAGAAGTGTTTTTGGCGCGGGAACACCAGCGGCTCACACAGCGCCCAGCATCAGATGAAGGAGCACTCGTCCTGGGTGAGACGGGCGTGTGATCACACTATCCTCACACCAGGGGGCAGTGTGTGTGTGTGTTTGTGTGTGTGTGTGTGTGGGACATATATACTATTGCCACAGTATATTTCATTGTGACAAACAATACACACACCAGATAGAATCTACAGCTGGAGTTTAGTCTCATAATTTATATCTGTTGAGCTGACGTGTGTGTGTGTGAATGTTTGTGTGTGTGTAGAAGTCCCCGGCGATGAAGCTGGGTCGAGCCCTGAGCAGGACTCTGGGCTGTGTGCCGTCCAGACAGCCGCCCCATCCCCTCTACCCAGAGGAACCAGAGAGGACCCTGAACCTCGCCAACATAGTGTAAGAACACACACACACACACACACACACACACACACACTTTCATGCTTCCTCTGCTTCACACCACATCTCTGTGTTGGCACCGGTAGAGTTACAACAAGTTAACTACAACAAGTATCAACAAGTAACTGTACCAGGAATTACGGCGCCGCTTTGGTGAACACGTGGTGAAAATTCCCAGCAGCCACCAATCATTCTGTTGGCTCCGCCCCCCACGGTGAGATCTGGAGTGTTTTGATACCGAACAGCGGCCGGGTCGTTACAGACCGGCAAGCTCTGACACACACACACACACAGGCGCACACACACACACACACACACACAGGCGCGCTCACACACTCCGGTGCTCAGGCCTGTACATAGGATCCGCTCCTGTGAGTATGTTTGTGACTCCTTCTTCCTCCTCTGCTCTCTCCTTTCTCTGCATTTCTTTTTTTTCTTCTTTCTATGCATTCCTTCTGTCTCTCTCTCTCTCTCTCTCTCTCTCTCTCTCTGATCTTTGCCCTGTCTGTGTTTGCTCAGTGCAATTCACTGTTGCGTGAATGCACACAGGCATGTGACAGAGAGCGAGGGAGAGTGTGTGTGTGTGTGTGTGTGTTGGTATGTGTGTTTAGTGGTAACCTGGCTCTTGTGTTTTCATGATTGTTTTCCTAGCTTCATATTTGCTCAGTTGATGTGGTTAAGATTTGTTATGTGTGTGTTTTTTATGCTGACGTCTTTTGTGTGTGTGTGTGCTTGTGTGTGTGTAGCCCACCTCGTCCCATTAGCAACGAGGCTATGCTGCTGTCCTCCTCCGCTCCAGACTCCTCCAAGAGGTAAGGGCCGCACTGAGAGGAGGAACTCTTTACTCTTCGTCAATGTTTTCCGTGTGGACATTAACACTTGTTTAGCGTTGTGTGTTTTAATGGCTTGCTTCATTCTAATCCTTCTCATACGACCACTCAACAATCGGCAATTTCCCTGGATGAAGCTGCGGTTAAATTCAAAGCCTGCAGCAGAAGCGACAGCAGCATAATGAACAGACAGAAAGGAGAAGAACAGTACAGAGACGTACAATCATGCTGACCATCTACTGCCTTTCTTTTCTTGTCTTCTTGTGTTTTGGATTCAGCCTGGCAGCCGCTCAGCGTACGAACGAGGAACACGCTTTGATAGCCGCTTATGTCTCTCGCCTCCAGAGCAGCCCACGGTGAGACAGGAGACAGGAGTCGCTTACTAAACCTTACAAGTGCTGCTCAAACAGTTGTTACAAGTTTTCCAAGAGCAAATCTAGGGTTTGAAATGAAGTAGATTCAGATTGCGATTATTAGAAACGTGTAGTAGTCCAGTCTTTGATTTCTTTCCACGCGGTTGTTTTGTTTGTGTTGATGCAGTGCTGTGTTTGTGTGTGTGTGGCATGTTCATCTACTGAGGCATTTTCCTCCGCTGCATGCTACACATTGGGTTGATTGAAGCTGTAAACAGTCTCCAGGTTGCAGGCTTGTAGGGGTTAAATCTCTCTGCATGTTTTGTCAGTGGCGTGGACGTTCCCAGCAGGCAGGACGAGGAGCACAAGCTGATCGCCCGCTACACAACCCGACTGGCTGAGACTGACGGCTCCACAGTGAGTCACTCCGCCCCTGCACACACACACACACATATATGTCACTCATGTACACTCTGTGGTTACACTAGCTCTGCACTCACGGAGGTCTGCTAAGGAAGTCTTTTGCCAGTGAATGATAAATAATCTAACCACAGCCACTGTATGTGTGTGTGTGTGTGTGTGTGTGTGTGTGTGTGTGTGTGTGTTCAGGTGATACCAAACCGGAGCATCAACTTTGATGTGAACAAACAGAAGAGGGAGCTGATCGCTCAGCTGGAGAGCAAAAACAGGTGAGAACAGATGAGCGGGCAAATCAAGAACGACAACATGTATACATGTGTGTGTATATGTGTGTATACATGTAGAAGCTGTATCTGAGTGTGTGTCTTCCAAATACAACAAGTGGCTTCATGTTCTCTAATCCCAACTGGTTGTGTGTGTGTACACCACTAGAATGCAAGGCCAAAGACAGCTTGTGTGTGTGTGTGTGTGTCTTCGGCGTGCGTTGTTGTCTTTTGGTGTGTGCGGTGGTGTTAAGCGCCTTCAGCTTGAGCTCACCAGCTTGTTTATATTTCCCAGAGAGATCTTGGCGGAGATCAGTCGTCTCCGCGCGGAGCACGAGGCGGCGTGCCAGCCCAGCCCGGAGAGAGGAAGCACCAACCCCACTCTGCTGGCCGAGCTGCGCCTGCTCAGGTAAACACGGGAGGACCAATCAGAAGAGACCACCTTAACTCTCACTATTACCTTTGACCCCAAATAGACAATCTTGTGGAAAATCCCTACAAATCATCTTCAAGGTGCTTTCATGCATTTTTAGTATTATTTATTTAAACGATCTCCCGCTGTGGCGTCACATTTGGTGGGAAATCCGCAGGGTTGTTTTGCAGCTCAGAGGGAGAGACGACATGGTGGCAGATGGCAGGGCAGATGGTGAACAGAGTGACCGGCCCAAATATAAAAATAACCTCCCACAGGCACAACACTGCCTTCATTATGACAGAAGAAGAAGAAGCTCTAAAGGACCGGACACTGGCAGACAGGAGCAGAGTGGAGACGGAACCTGGCACCTTATGTTTCTCCACCCCTATCTCATTTGTTCTTACAGTTTTTATAAAGATGGCAGCCTGTTACACCTTTAACTTAACACACTCTCTGGAAAGGATGAGTTCACACGTCAGTCATCATTAAACACACAGATTTAACCCTTACCCACCCTGGGGTCATGAAGGTCTCTGTGAGGTTCCCACTGTTATGCAGCCTGATGGCCACTAGGGGTCAGGCAGGTGCCGGCTGAGATGACTCCTGAGCGTCCTTCCTCCTTAATGGCCAATCATTTTACACACTTTTCTGATTTTCCAAGTCAAACTCAAACCCTGGTGCCGGCGCTTTGCTCCCGTCTGTTTGTCACCTAAACAGGAAGTGTGTTTTTGTGTTGCAGACAGAGGAAAGATGAACTGGAGCAGAGGATGTCGTCGCTGCAGGAGAGCAGGAGGGAGCTGATGGTGCAGCTGGAGGGACTGATGAAGCTCCTCAAGGTGACACACACACACAGACAGATGTGACACACTAGCTGGTGTATCTCCTCTCTCCTCTCTCCTCTCTCCTCTCTCCTCCACCTCTCTTCTCTCCTCCCCTCACCCTGACCTCACTTTCCCATTGCACTGCCGCTCTGCTGTTCTTTTCTTTTGCGACGTTTACCTTTTCCCCATTCTGTGTCTGACTTCTTTTCTTCCATGCTCTTCCTCCCTCTTCGTTTCCCTCTGTCATGTCGTGACCCTCTAGGATGAGGAGCAGCGACAGGCAGTAAGTTTGACCCTTTGACCCCGCTGCTTGTTATGCTATTGTATTCATTTTAGAGGTCATGCTCTGAGTTAAAGTGATCATTCTCAGTTATTCTTTTTTCTTTGCTGACCTGCTGCTCCCCGTCTCAGGCACAGGCAGCCGGCTCCTCCCAGGCGTCGCCCTCTCGACCCAGCCCGGCCAGCGTCCGCTCAGCAGGCCCCGTCCCTCACCAGGGGCACACGTACCCGCCTCAGGACTCCCTCGCCGGGGTGGGAGGTGACGTGCAGGAGGCCTTTGCTCAAGGTATGACTCCTGGGTCAGTGCTATTATTACTTCTATTGGTGTTTGTGTTTCTGGGTGCAGATAAACAGGAAAGACTGCCCTTGTTTCTTGTTAGAGGTCATGCAGATTTGAGCTATGTTGAGGTTTGAGTCTCAGGCTCTAATGAAGCCTGATTGGCTGAGACTGTGTGTTATTGTGTCATGTTGAACTCATAATGTCCTGTCAGCTTACATCACATCAGCAGAGGGACCACAGAGTTTACATGTGGTTCCACTAAACGCTTTACTTTGCTGCTTGCTTGTTGCTTTTTCTCTGTTTTGGCTGCAAGCGGCAGAGTTTAGGTTTCTAGATACAAAGTTTGAATCTTAAGTGATTTTTACTGCTGATTTCTTTAAAGTAAACCAAACTTTAAACCAATTTATCATGATTGATTCATTGTAATTCTGCCACATCCTGTTATTCCATCTCCTTATTGATCCCAGCCTCATCAACATGTGCATTTACTTCACCTTATCTGCAGTTCATGATGCTCTGTAACTGTCTGACAATAAAGAAAGGTCCAGGGAACAGTGTAGTGATAGTTGTGTGTCTGTAAACTCAGATAGTTGGCAGACAAAACAAAAGATGCCCATATGGGAACACAAAGCTCTCAACATCAGATTCTCATCCAGGCTCCTAAATTCTCCATACGGTTCTTGAATCATCAAGTTGGTTGTCAGAAAGCATTTGTATTGTACAAGATTTAAATAAGACCAGTTGTAGTTGTGTTTTATTTGATGTTGTCGTCCTCTTCTGTGTCCTGCAGGCTCAAGGAGGAACCTGAGGAACGACCTGCTGGTGGCGGCCGACTCCATCACCAACACCGTGTCCTCACTGGTCAAAGAGCTCCACTCTGGTACACACACACACACACACACGCACACACACGCACACACACGCACACACACACACACACACACACACACACACACACACACACACGGGTACCCACTCACAATTCAAATTCAAATGCAAATCATATTCAGTCTAATTGAGCTGTGTGAGCTCGGTGCTCTTGCTGTCAGGCTCAGTTCTGTGTGTCTGTGCGTCTTACACCTGAGTGGAATCTACAATCATCTCCCATCATCTAGTGCCTCATAAGCACCACTGGATGAAGATGAACTCTATTGTTGATCTGATCGGTGACCCATCATGTGTTTCATCTTCATGTGATCATAATCAACCTATCCTAACTTCTCCCCCTCTCTTCTGTCTGTAGATGATGGTCGGGAGGAGGAGGAGAGACTGCTGAACGGGAAGGACAGAGGTAAAGAGCGATTGTGTGTGTGCACAGCTGGAGTCTGTGTGTTTGACTTTAATGTCTCAGAGAAATGTTGCACTTTGGCTCAAATTGGTCCGGCTGAACAAATGACATCAACCAAACTCAAGCCCAGACCACAAAAAGGGTTCAGCTCTGGTTTGCCGCTCACAGATAAACTTCCTCAGCAGAAGCCCCTGTGTGTGTAGGCACTTACACAGACTTTGGAGCGCCGCATTGACCAGCAGCCATTTGCCAAGAATGTAAATGTAATTGCGGTCGCAAGCCTCTGCACGTCCCTCTCCGCCACCGCCGCCCCCGCTGGACTTCCACTTTCTCCAGGTCCTCGTGCCTGCAGGCTGGTTGCAGGCGTCATTAGCGTGCCTTCTCATTAGCCTGCTCTTTATGGAGCCCCTCCTCTTTACGAGGCGACCCCTGCAGAGGAGAAGAGGTGAAACTATTTCCTGGTCCGCTCCCTTTCCCCCTCTGACTACATCCTCATTATAATACCAAACCTGCGCTCCGACTCCAACCAGCAACGCCTAAACGTACAGACAGGAAGCGGCGTGATGGACACACTCAGGTCATCAGGTTTACTGTATCAACAGCTTCCACAATGGGCTCTTATCTCTCCTCTGGAGTTTCTCCACCGCCTGCCAAGTCCACTCCTGTTTTATGTTTCTATGCTGACAGCTGCTCTGCCCCTCATTCAGAGTCTGGCACCAAGCTGGAGCACCGCTGACCTCTCTCTCTCTCTCTCTCTCTCTCTCTGTCTCTCTTCAGCAGGTTAACGTGATCGCAGGATAAACAATAACAGTAAGTGATTACAAACACATGTAGGCCTCATAACATCGTTCTGAAGTCCTGAGGGTAGAGAGATGAAGTGATGATGGTTTGGGTTTGTGTTTCTCCTCAGGCACGGCCAAAGACGACCCTGCTGCAGTCGTATATGCGTACATCTACATGTATCTGAAACCAATGGGATTAGAGCTCCACTGCCAATCAACCAATCACAATGCTGGACACCAAACGCCCGCCCGGGTCTCTACTGATGTATAGCTGTGATCCTGTTTGTCTTGTCACTGTGGTTTTACTTTCTTTTTGATCTGGATGTGATCACTCATAGCTAATCTGAAAGCTACTGATTTGTACTGTAGTGTGTGTGTGTGTGTGTCTGCGCTCTGCGATGGAAAGAGAGAGGGCTGAGTAAGTGAGAGGGCGAGCGATGGAGAGACAGAGAGACGGGAAGGAAATGGACCGGGCTTAAAAGCCTGCGTGGAACGAGTGGAAGGCTGAAGGCTGACTGACTGGAGGTGATCACAGTGGAATGTGAAAGAAGAGGAGGAGGAGGAAGATGGAAGAGATGAGAAATGAGTTGCAACTTTGAAGTTTCAGCACTGTGTGCTTAGTATTTATTGCTTTGCTTGGATTTAGTTTTTGTTTTTGCCATTTATTCATTGGGTTTGAGCGAAGACAGCGATGTGTTTGTGTGTGTGTGTGTGTGTGTGTGTGCGTGCCTGTGTATGGTCAGGCCCTGCTGAGACGATAAGCTTTTACAGCTTCTCACGCTGCATCCAGCACAGCGCCCCCTAGCTGACGCCATGCAGAGTGTAAAGTTGAAGTCCCCGTCCAGGTCACCACTACCTGGATGATGATGATGATGATGGTGCTGTGAGCGCTGTGTGTGAAAGCAGCTCAGATGCTCCAGACTGCTGTGTGTCCAGGTACTGCAGTTGGACCACAGACCCCCCCCCCCCCCCCCCCTTCAGGATTGCTCTGGATGTTCTCTGTCCACTTTGAGACAATTTTAGCTCAATTGTCACATCTGGGCGAAGTAGATCCTGATGTTCGTACCTGTATTGCAACAATTGGCTGCCAAAGCTGAGCGGTTGCTTCTCATTCTACATCACTGCTTCATCTCCTGACTGAATGAGTTTATCTACATTTGCATGACATGCAAAAAAAAAAAACATCCAATCATCAGTTGACCTGGTGGTGGCGCTACCACAGCAACAGAGTTTTAAATCACTGAGGTTGTTGAAAATCCATCCGATTGTGTGTGTGTGTGTGTAAAGTCAGAACACAACGTGGACCAGGCCCTAAGGTGCTGCTGATACCTGCACCCCCTCCCCCCCAAACACACAGAGACTGATTGATATCTGTATGCAAATCCTGCATGAGCTTTAGTTGGTGTAAATATACAGTTTATATATATTTAAATACATATTCTTCAAATATTGGCAGGCAGGGCTCAACGTTTCAGGGTTCCCTTTGCTCTTTTAGATTTAGCTCAGGTTAGAATATTACGACCCACCACCAGCCCAACAGTGTAAGAGTGTGTGTGTGAGAGCGAGTGTGTGAGCGAGTGTTAAAAGAAGGAGTGAAACTGAGAGTGACAGGGCTGACATGTCCTCACACGAAACTGTAAACGCTTTCAGCTCTGAACCTGCCGGTGCCGACAGCAAAGTGTGGATCCGTGTTTCATCTGCAATAAATATTTAACGGAAACATCTGCGCTCCTGTGGTCTCTGCCAGTTTCAGGGGGGATGTAACCAAGAGGCACATTTATGTAGCATTCCATTAATTTTCAAGTGTACGTCAAAGAATCTGTGTAAAGAATAGGAAACTTCCTGCTCCCAATTTATTTCTGCGCGTTGATCCTTGACTTTGATTGTCTGCGATACAAACTAATCTAAATCGAGCGACGTTGCAGAACCTTCAATGCCACTGGGAACCCGTGAGAAACAACACGGTCTGTTCAATTCAGGCCTCACACGAGCAGAAAGGGGGTTGAATCAAAGCAACAAGAGTTTCAAACAAAGTAACAACTGCTTTATCCGTCAGGAGAAACATTTGTTTCCATATTTATCTGGACATATTGATAACTATGAAGGCATGTACTCTGAGCAGGATGCTGGAAAGAACAGACACACATGAGAACAATTTGCGTGGTTTCAGGGTAATCATGTTTGACTTCATATATTAAACTTTAATAACGGAGGAAGGATGTCATTAACAAGATGTCAGGTAAATGTAGGCACTTTGCCCACCGGCCTACAAACTTCTATCATATTGGGAATGTGAGGAATGCCGGTGGAGTAAAACACGGCCAGCAGCCAGATATTGGTTTGGTTTTGCCCAAAACAGATCAGAATCACCTCAAGACACCTTTGAAAAAAAACCTGTTCCTTTGAGGCGCGTTGGGTTGTGACCTGATTTCTATTAATAGGCCCCCAAAAAAACAAGAATGGAAGACTTTTTAACTTTCCTGCTGATTTAGTGTCCTCATTAGTATGGTCGAGCTGTTCCCACTTTTCCCATGAGCTTCCTTCAGAGGTCATGAATGTGTGTGTGTGTGTGTGTGTGTGTGTGTGTGAGACAGAGAGAGAGGGAGAGTGTGTATGCTAGATGGGGGTGTATACTATAGTCTGAATAAAGCTCTTTGAGGGTGTCTGTTGTTATAGCCGCGCGTTGACCTCACTGACTGCTATAAATAACCTCCCGCCCTCCCATCACTCACACACACACACACACACCAAATTGTACCCAGGGGACTTTCCCCTTCACACTTTTTTCCTCAAAGACCAAACTTGTTTTAATTTTGATTCAATATCAGGAATCACAACTCTCCACCTTCACATCTCCACCTGTTTATAAACACAACAAACTACAGGCAGTTCAGCTTTCTACACCTGTAACTGTGACTTAAAGAATATACTGTATGTGTATCTAACTGTATCCAGTTAGATACAAGACGATGAAGGCATTATTTTACGTACAAAATATATTTTTATCAACCATTTAATCTATTCAACTAATCAACTTAAGGTTATGACAAATAACCATTATTAAGTATATCTATCTATCTATCTATCTATCTATCTATCTATCTATCTATCTATCTATCTATCTATCTATCTATCTATCTATCTATCTATCTATCTATATATCTTATAAATAACCAAGACTAGTATTGTTTTCAAATGATTTGGTCTGAACAACACACACACACACACACACATGCACAAACACACACTCTCCCCCAATAAAAGGATTGGCCTCAAATGTCAAAGCAGTGGATGATTTATTTCTGATTTCTGAAAAAGGGAACTCCAATGGCTCGGAACTTATCAATCAACCTTCATTTTACACTTTGACGTGGCCTTGTGTTTCTGTGCTCCAGGGTGATTTCTGACTTCAGCCACTGAACAAGCTTGAACTTGTCCATCCACCTGCATGTTGGAGGTGGAGACTTAAGAAACCACCAGACAAAGAAATGTCAAATCAATGCAGAAACGGTGTTTAACTGCACTTAACTGCAATTTAACACCTAAACCCCTCCAAATAATCCAAATACTCTTGGGTTCTACTGCTTGGTATGTTGATGTACTGGAGAGCAAATATTTTAGAAGTATGTTAATAGTATATGTGTGTTGTCATTATGAAGACTCTGACCTTTAGAGGGCGGAAAAGGAAGATAACTACTGTGCAGCAGTTTGCCTTTGTATGGCTGCCACACACACACACACCCACTCACACACACACACTGACATCAAACACATATTTTTAGAATGAGCTCAAATTACTCTTTGGTTTGCTTCTTTGTGGAAGTTTGACTGAGTATCAGGTTGGGTAGACAGAGAGTGTATTTCTGCACATTAATGGATAATAACGCTCTCCTTATAAGACCTTGCCTGTGAGATCATCAACCAAAGGGGCTTATTCACCAGGGAAAGTGTTGTAATGTGTTTGGCTGTACGCAACAAGAGAGATGCTTTGTGAGTAAACAACAACACAATACTGCTGTAGAGGGACAAAAATGTAAATGAAAGAGGCTGATGTGAAGCTCACACAATGTCTCCAATAAGCCTGTTTGATATGTTCACTAAACATCTGGATGTTTGAGTTCAATTCAGCGGGAAGGAAGAAAAATTTGTTTCCTCTTTTTATTTAGGGATTTGAAAATGACGCCAATGCTTTGATGCCATTGGATTAAAGGATTATACCAGTGTTACAGCGCACATGCAAGGGTTGATTGATAAATTCTGAGCTGATCATTGACATTTGTAGCTCAGCAGTGGTGTGTGTGTGTGTTTGTGTGTGTTATCATTGAGGGAACAATTTAATTATTTTGATCCCCATAACTCAATACTTTTTTGTTTTACTTCAACTTAACTGAACTTACAAAAAGGACTATGAAAAATTAATTACACACTCTCAATGAACTACATAGCATATAGGATCTCAATGTATTAGTGTTTTAAAGTGACAGGTCCGAATTTTTCACATCTAGGCCTACTCATATTTGCTTTGCTTTGCTGTGAATCCTTCATAACTGTTTTATGTCATGTTGTAATTGTAAGGTCATGACCTCTGAATCGGAATGCATCCTCCACTTCACACTCTTCACACTCCCGGTGAAGTAAAGTGCTCGGTCTTGCATCATGGAGGGAGCTGACGGGTAAACTTGGGAGGATCGATTACACTGGCAAGACGCAGCAAATAGGAGTATGTTTGTAAAATCTTGATCTCTCACTTAAAGGAGGAACAAGGGTATCAGTTTAGTTTGAACGTTTCAGATATCGATTCACTGCTACACCTGTCTAACTCGTGCCTATGTGTATGTGTGCGCGCGTGTTCCACGATGGCAGACTCTAGGACCCGGCGGACACTTTCTCTCCAGTGCGGCGGCCTATGCGGCGAGAGAGGCACAGGGAGAGAGAGAGAGGGGGAGAGGGAGAGAGAGAGGCGGGGAGCGTGAGCCAGCAGCAGCGGTGGAGAGAAGACCCGGTAGAGCGCGAGCAGGGTGAGAGTGAGAGAGTGAGAGAGTGAGAAAGAGAGAGGGAGAGAGTGAGCGACGACCGTCAGGGTCCGGGTGCCACGGGGACGGACGACACGGTAAATATAAACGTCTCATTTTAGCTCGTGAACGCACACCGGCACCCGTTATCCGCCAAGCCCAAGCTATCAACTCGTCACCTCCTAAAGTCATCGCTCGCGCGCTCCACCGGCTGCGATTTTAGCAGATGATGCGTTGAGCCGGAGCGGCTCCGAATGCGGATATGGGCGAGTGAACTTGGGGAGTTCTTTCTTAGCGGCGGGAGGGATATCACGGCGGTACGCCGTGTTATGTAACCGACGTGTGTCAAAATGTGTCCGGTGACAGTCACGGTCCGTTGCGTACTCACTTGCCCCCTAAACTCCCCGCCATCAGGTAACGTTAAACCGGAGCGCACCTCTCCCCAGATGCAGACAGACTCCGCGCGCGGAACCGCCGCCGTCTCCGCGTCGAGCGAGCGGTCGGGGGCGCGCGCCTGCCTGCCGAGGTGAACGAGTGCATTCGGTCTGAAACGCGCACCGTGTTTTTTACCTGACCTAGTAAAGCTTATCATCTCTCTACACACACACACACACTCACTCACACACGTGTCCCACACTGGCTGTGCGCGCTGCACACACCCCCGTTGGGATTACACAGTTTGTGACAGGCCGGCTGGTAAGGCCGTGTGAGGTCGATCCGTATATTATACAGCGTTGTTCCGTTAAGCAAACAGGAATAAACACCTTACTTCCGGTCACCACTTTCAAAGTTAAACACATTTATGTGTTTAATACAAGTGTGGCCCCAAGCGCATATTTTAACCTGTGCAAATATGTAAATAACACACATCCTGAAACCCCGTCATGATGCCAAAATCAATTTTGTGTATTAATCGGAGTATAACTCAAAATATGGGTCATTTTTCTCCTGTTTACATTCTAGTGCAGTTGTGCTAATGTAAACAAACCCTTGCAGCACCACAAAATCTGAATGAATTAGGTTTTGTTGTCATCTGATATCAATCTGTGCCTTAAAACACCTGCAAATGTTTTGCTGATGGGGTGACTTTTTTGTTTACCTTTAGATATGACATTGTACCATTAAGGTATTTTAATCCTTTGTGATGTGATACACTTACCTGTAATTATGATAATTATAGCTCATAGCCCTGTGTCTCAAAACAGGTCTGTGGAAAGTTAAAATAGGAAGATCACGATTTTTCCACTGTATTCCCACCCAGCCTACATGAGTATTGTGCCACCAGTAGTATTTGAATCAGTATTTACGTACAAGACAAATGATAAGTCATGCAAGTCCAGAATCTCCCCGTCTCTGCCAACAGTGACGCAGGCCATACTTTTATTGTGAAAGCAGATTCCCGATTTCCTAGTCCTCCATTGTCTAACTGTGGCCTGCTTGAGACATTTCTTGAGCTTTTCCTCTGTGCAACCATTTCTCCTCCCACCAGTTCAGGCTTGTGTTTAGGCCTCTGGTCTAATTTAAACCACAGTTGGCACGAAGAGTGGAACAGTTTAAATCACTGAATGTAGTCATGGTATAGGAGTATAAGGTTTGCATGTGACCTAAATATGCCTGCTCGGAGAGTTGGCCCGGGGCCTGGAGCCTGTGCGGGGAGCCCCAGGGGGTGTGGTGGATACTGTACTCCCAGTCCTCCACTCCACCACTCTCTTTCCAAGTAACTCTGGATGCTGTCTATTGTCTTTACAGTCGATGATGTAAGGCCACAGTGTGAAGTGCAAGACACACACACGCATACGCTGCACTCATACTGCAAGTGTTCATGCTCAGTTCACGATTTGTGTCATTTTGTGCACACATGTTTTCATCCAGCCAAAATTGTCTTTTCGTCCTCCGCTGACCCACATTTGCAAGTACAACAGCACAGACACACACACAAACAGTGATTCAGTGTCATTTGTGTGCGTTTGTACACGGGAGCATGCAAGGACAGAATCAAGAGTAATTAATGTTTTGAAATGGAAAGAAATAAAAAAGACTCAAAGGACAAATTCGCTCTGATATTTGACCTTGAAGCTCCATCATCAGCCTCTTTGTTTATTTGTCTGAAAGAATTAAACTGTGAAGAAATTATACCAGAACAGGTAAATACGGGTGTGTATTGTTGATATCTGTAAGCCAAAGTGTAGTACTTTGGAACAGAATCAGGATTTTGCGGTCAAAACCTTTCTGCAGCACAAATCTATCCTAGTGCACACTTTCAAATCTAGAATTTCAGATTTACCACAGTCCAAATTTGCTGTTTGATCACTCAATAGTTTTGTTTGTAATGAATGTCATTGCCCACCACAACAGCAGCTCTGTCTCTGTTTATCTGTGTCTGACATCAGGATGACTGTTTAGACTGCAGCTGCTTGGCCACAAATAAGATATGTTACTGTTTTAAGATCACATGTGAAGCTGAACTGAACTCAGAATTGAAAATATCAGAATGTAATCAGTCAGGCGATCAAAAGTGTGTCGCATGATCTGATTCAGTCCTGGAAATGTAGTAGGTCAACTGTCTAAAACCGTACAAAAGTACCCAGGTTATGAGCAGATGCCTTTGAGGACACCTGTGTGTGTGTGTGTGTGTGTGTGTGTGTGTGTGTGTGTTAACTCTGATTCCCTGACTCAGAGGTGGAATATTTTCTTCACGAGCAAAAGTCCCATCCATCATATTGTCCAGCTAATAAAGATACACGCATACACACCTGTTGCACAGACTCCACCTCAGAGCGCACACGTGTGTGTGTTTGTGTGTGTGTGTGTAAGAGAAAGGGTAGCAAATACCAGCCTGAAGGCATTCACAGCATGCCGAGAATGATTTTTCTCTCAGTCCTGACAAAAACTTTATTTGAGTAAGCTGAAGCTGGTATCCATTCATTCAGGGGTGTGTGTTGTCTCTCTCTTCCCCCAGGAGCGGGGGAGATCAGAGGAGTGATCGGCTGGCTGACAGACAGATTGAATGAAGGCACACCTGGTGCTTCTGAGGACCTTTCCCATGTTTTGATTTGCTGCACTGTTCAAACCTTGGTTCCACCAAGCCACCGCCGCCGCCGCCGCTGCCATGCCATCCAACAGCCCAGCTGCCACCGAGCCGCCACAGCCACCGGAGGACGACGCCGCCAAAGACGTGGTGAGAGAGAGAGAGAGAGAGAGAGATGGATTAGTGTTTACATCCTGGTTTCACATTCCAGTGATCTCTGCAGGACAGCGCGTAGAAATCGTCTAGATAGCCGATCGTAACAATCCTCCCTCGAAATGTTTAATTCAGTGATTATGACAAGAGACCGTGTTAGATGTGTAGAGTTAACACACACAAACACAAGGTTAAATCTCATATTAAATGTATTCCTGCACGTGTGTGAGTGAGGATTATTGTAGTGATGAAACAGAACCAAACAGAAGAAGTAGAAGTTTAGTAATACAATCATTACTTCTGCTGTTACTTCAACAGTCTACAGCTGTTGTTGCCGCCAGTACTATTTTATGACTAATACTACAGCTACTATTACAAGGAGCGTAGCAGATTAAGAAGAGCTACACACACGTACAAGTCTGGCAAGTGTTTGATGTGGTTGTGTGCATCAGTAATGAATGTAATTTATTATCAGTACACACCTTTTGTGCGTTCCACACTCATCTGGACGGAGCACTATAGCGACTGTAGGGTATAATGCTCTCTTTACACTAGCACAAATGAAAAGGCAGGCAGACGTGAGGAGGAGAAAAATGGCCCCTTTCATTTGTACCCCCAGAGCCAAAGGCAGCGCTCGTAAATCTGAAAGAGGTTTGAAGTTCCTTCTATAGTATTACCGCTATGTAAAGACCCACCTTCCTCACTTACTTGCACATTCATTCTCTGGCAGCAAGCCAACAAATACAGAGTGTCCTACTGAGATCCCAACCCCCCCTCCCCTCCCTGTAGAGTTTGTTTTACTTTTGAACTTTCTCAGCCTTAATGCGGCCTCAAAGAATGAAGGATAAAAGACGAGACGGAGAAGAAGGAGATCCAGGAGAATGAATATGAATCATCACGTCTCTACACGTGTCAGAGTGAGGACAGAGGCCCACGTTTGAGCAGCTGGCACCGCCTAATGTCTGTCAGCTCTGCTCTGAAATGAAATGATTGCTGTTCAATTTTCTCTCAATCGATTAATCAATTATCTAACCGATCTTTACAGCACCGATATTTGCTTTAACGAGTCAGGACGTATGAAAGCTAAATTTAGATATGTTTGTAGTATTTGTTCTCTTGAATATTTCATGATTAAGCGACCTTGATCCCAAGGAAATAGAAGAGGAGGGAGGAAGATAGAAGGAGAGTGTGGATGAGAAACAGATGAGAGACAGAGAGGAGGCCGTGGGGATGGAGGAGAGAGAAAGAGGACAAGCTGTCTGATGCCAGTGGGATCCTCCTCTCCCCTCCTGGTTTGCAGTCTGGTTGCTTAGCAACTGCAGTCACCCAAAATAACCCGCTAGCAGACAGAAATAGACCAAAGATATATAGACAGATTGGTTTGTGTGTTTGGGTTTGTGAGTGTGTGTCTGTGTCTGTCTGTGTGTGTGTGTGTGTGTTGACAGATACTTTGGCTGAGTGCTTTTCTAGCTCTATTCCATTATATGTGATTTGTACAAGGTAGATTTTACTGTCTTATCGCACCAGGGCACTCTTCTACTGTACGTGTGTGTGTGCCTGTGTGTGTCTGTGGCTCTAAGCGTGTGTCGTGACACAGGCATATGGAGCCGCACACCAGGCTGGCGAGCGCGGGGCCATTACCCGCTCTAGCTGGTTGCTATGCTGATGCTTGGGGAAGTGACATCACAATGTTTAGTCAGCACGGAGGCCCATCTGAGACAGTTGCTAAGCAGTTTCTACACCTTAGCAACCACTCGGCTCTCTATGCAATCGAACATCCAGGAGCTGAGGAAGGCGAACAGAGGACGATCCTCAGACCGGAGTCTGGCAGCGCTGCAAGCGGCAGAGAGGAGATTCAGGAAACCAGAACAAATGTGATTGTAGTGATTCAGACTGAATCATATGAGGAGGAATATTCACACACCCGTCCAGTTCAGTGTACACACAAGGGGAGGAGTGCAGGAGAGTACAAACAGTGCAGCCATATAAACCACACCAGACAAAATCAGGTAGACTTTAACAATGGCAGCAGTCTAGCCCTGTCAATGAAGAAGATGATGTCATGGAGGTACAACACGAGTGAGTTAGTGATTGATTCCAGTTCACTGTCAAGTGTGTTGGCGTACAGCCAGTTGTCACAGGTCGTAACATCTGTAGGCCCATATGAGTCACACCACTGCCTCATTTGCATTCAAACCAGCTTGGAAAACCTCAGATTAAAATAAACTCTTAAGTCATTCGGTTCCACATCAGACAGCGTGACATAAGTCTGTGTTTCATTCTCAGAACTGCGTTGACTTCTGATACAGCAGTGCACAAACACTGCACAATCTTCAGAAAGATAGAGAAAGATAGTGAAGTTCAGTGAGGCATTGTAATCTTAAAAGGTTCCTCAGCTTCATTATGACTCAATACTTAACGTGATGAAGCACACGTCTTGTTGCATCATCATTGCTTGAATTGATAAATGCTTGGATCAGGTTATCATCTTGGTTTGACAACACGAGGATTACAGAGTCCATTTGCGTCCAGCTGGCTCCAATCCACATTTTAAAAGATTTACAGCATTTCAAACCGAATCAAAGCTGGGAGCCACAGTGAAAAGCCTCGGGTAGAGACCGGAGACCTGATCCAGGGCTGGTCCACGTTTTGGATCCGGGGAGAGTTTCAGTTCTGTGGGAGCCAACTGCCCGAGAGCTGTGGGGAATAAACTCTGGGCGTGTGACTGGATCATTTTGGTACTTTCTACTAGATGGGCCAGGGTGAAACCGCAGTGAGGGGAGTGTGGGGTCTCTGCTTTGGCTCCTCCTCCTCCTCTCCAACCACAGCTGGGGGCTCCAATCCAAAATCAGCTCCAAACACAAACAAACAAACAAGCTTCATCTCAAAACTTGACACAACTAAATCCAGCTGGATTTAAATGTGTCACGTTTTCATGTTGTCATTATTTTCCTTCTCAATTAAAATGTCTTAATAATTTGCTCTCTAATCTAACTCTGCTCTTAACGCGTGCACGTTTCCGTCCAGGCTGTGATGATGGAGTAGTTGTGATTGGCTTTGTGTTTGATGTGTGTGTCTGTGTAATTGATCAGAATGAAGACGCCGCAGATCAGGACAGTCCAGAGGAGGGGACGCCAGCAAGTCCCCAAAACAAGCGCAGAGTCGGCCGTCCAGGCAGGAAACGCAAACAGCTGCTTCCTGTAAGTAATGATGGCTGTCGTCAGCTTTGGGTGGTTTGGGTATAAATGCACGTTTGCTTTTTTTATTTTTGTTAAATGCACATAAAGAAATCAGGGGACACACTTGTGACAGTGTGTGTGTGTCTCAGTGGCTGCTTGTCTTCTTCTTCCTAACGTGATGCAGCTGCGAGTTTTCGAAATGTCATGATTTTCGTCATGTAAGTACCAACCTGGCGGCATTAGCAGGTGCTTCACACTTAACAACGTTGTTTCAGACAATTATAGATGAATTGATTTTTGATTGATCCACACTGGCGAGCTCTGGCTTCTGAGTTTAATCTATAGTAGCTTTCAGAGGCTTCTCAGCATGTTGGGCACAGTGTTAAGGGTTTATTTAAGGGCCTTACTGACTGAAACCTACAGGAAACAATGTCAGCTCCGCCAGAGTTTGTAGGTAAATGAGCTGAAAATCATGACATTTTGTAAAGTGGCTCACGTTAATAGCAGGATGTCTACAAACGGGGATTCCCCTTCACAGAGGGGTTTCAGCTCAACCACCTGAAACATTCCACCACCAACAGCTACTCTTCCTCGCTGCATTCCTCATCATCGTTTTGTCTTTGTCACTTTTGCCACGTTCTGTTAAGTTCTGTTGGTTGAATTGCACATCTGCTTTGAGTTTCTCTCCCGCTTGCTGTATTCCCATATGATCCAGTTTATTCTTTTCATTTATCAAAACGCAACACAGAAAGACGCCAGAGATCAAATCAAACTGAATTAGATTTACTAACACAGGTCAAAGGTCAAAGTATGAGCCGTTCATTTTCCTTGTTTTAGTTGGAGTTGAACCACCAACCCTTAGGTAACCTTTAGGTCGCCTGTGTGCCGTGTTTCAGGTTTAAAGAGCCCACGACCTCTACCATCACATTCACACTCTCCTGTTCCTCCACATCTTCTCTCCTCTCCATTTCTGTTTTTAGTCATCTGAAGATTCACTGTGTGTGTGCGTGTGCTTGTGCGTGTGCGTGTGCGTGTGTGCTCGCAAGTGTGTGTTGTGTGTGACTGAGCTCTGGTAGAATCTCACAAACCAGTATTGCTAATGAAACAGGAACATTGAGTACGCAGGTGTGTGTGTGTGTTTGTGTGAGATCTTCTCAACTTGTCAGGAGCTGAGACACAAAAGCATGATCAAACATGTTCCCCCGCACAGATGAATGCACACACACACACACTCACTCACACACACACACACACACACACACTCACTCTCACTCTCACTCACTCACACAGATGTATTAGTATTTGTTGTATAATAATAGTAATATCAGTAGAAGTAAAAGTTGTACTACAGGGGTCAATAATAACCACAATACTAGTATTTTAGAGTATAAACAGTAGTAGTAGTGATAGTGATAGTGGTGATAGTATAAGCAGTAGTTGCAGTAATAGTAGTAGTATTGATAATAGTAGTCAATGTTGTAATGCATATCAGTACTAACGTTTGCACTCTAGCAGTATTATCAGAGCAGCACTGGAGCCCTAGCAGTAACACACTTCCTCCTGCCAGGCATATATTACCCATTAACTATTTTTACTCCTCTCTCTCTCTCTCTCTCACACACACACGCACGCATACACACACACACATACACACGCACACACACACACACACACACACACACACACACACACACACACACAGTATCAGTGGAGTGTATCCAGGAATAGATAGTATTGTGTTCAGGGCTGGGGGCAGAGCTGTCAGTGACACAAACTACAGTGTGCTCAGGGGAGGATGGAGGGAGGAGCTTTCTCTCTCTCTCTCTCTCTCTCTTCACGTTCTGTCCTCACGCTCATCACCACCTCTCTCACTCTTGACCACACACACACACACGTACAGTATTAATAATGGTTTCACAGATAGGCGAGCTGGATTCGTGATCTTCATCTATTTTGAGCGTCCAGCTTGTCTCTCTCTTCCTTTCATGCTTGTTGCTGTTCCTCCTCCTCTCCTCTGACACTCCCCCCGCCCCCCCCTTTATTCTCTTTCGCTTTCTTTTTTTTTTTTTTACCACCACAGCCGTGTGTGTGGATCAGCTGGTGGTTTTCCATGTGTGGGGAGGAGGTGGGGTGTATGTGTGTGCTTGTGTTTATATTTCCTAATATTTAGCACAGAAAAATGCACGAGATCCTCAGGTTAAAAGTCATTTGTTGAATTTTCATTTCCCTGACTCAGTCAAAGACTCGTCTAAAACCACGTGTCAGTTTCTTGATGTAGTGTGAGGATCTGTCAGAGTTCTGTCTCCTTTCCTGATCGGGACGCTTTCTTCTATCATTTTCCTGAAACAAGGTGATTTATTTTGAAAGCCTCATTGCATTCTGTCAGATTTTGAGCAGAAAATCAAACTTTCTGGACTCAACAGAGAAAATGACACGTTTAGATGCTGCTTCTTGTCTTGTTTTTACCCAGCATACAGTGTGTTTGCCTTGTTACTCCTCACCTCTGTCTCCAGGAGTATATATTTGCTTTATTGGTTTGTGTGACTGCGTATTTCATTATTTTGGTTGCAGTATTGTCTTATTGTTTCCTACATCCTGTTCTCTGCTGCTGTGACCACCCAGTTTCCCCTCAAGTGTCATTAAAGCTTAATCCAGGCTATGAAACTGCCTCCATTTGACGCCACAGCTCAGGTTTTGGTCTGTCAACTATGGGAAGAGTCAGGTACTTTCCACAATTTATGTGACTCAAGATCAGGCTTACATACGGTTTGTAGAGAAAAGGGAAGTGCAGTGTCAGAGGGTGAGCGAATGAAGTGGGTGAAGAAGAGAAAGCCGTCTCAAACTGCTGTTACACATTTGTACATCTTTCTGATTTCACTGAAACAAATAGTCAAATAAGTTGAGTTGATCTTGTGACATTGAACACAGGAGCTTACACATCATCTTTATTATCCTTAGAGTAATGTACTTCATATAAAGGAGGGGTTCTCAAACTGTGGCACATGTGTTACTGATGGTACTTGCAACCCTAAAGAAAATGGGCAAATCTGTGTGGGACTCGAAGTGTTTTGTTATAGGACATTTGTGAATATGTGAATATGCCGTATGTGTGAGATTTGAGTGCGAGTTGTTGTTTGCTCCGAGGTGGAACTTAGGTCAAAACAATGGGCAACAAACGCTCTAAAATAATAACTAATAATGACTTTATCAGGCTTCTTCTTGTTGTTTTATTTCTCACCAACTCTCTGTTGTAGCTACTCAATATATTTGTTGGCATCAGTATGACATTAGAGGGGTTGTTTAAGTCGTATAACCTTTATTTGTCTTAGCCAAGTCCGATAAAGTCAATTTCATTTGTATGTAATCACCTCAGAGAAGAGAGAGGTGATCAGTCTGTGGATGAACGTGACAGTAAGACAGTAAGAGGACAGTTAGATAAAGAGAGAATGAGCTGCTGTGATTCATCACCTGGTCTACACTCACACACACACACACACACACACACACACACACACACACACACTCAACTCAGGCTAAGCTGAATCTATCTAAGCTTAAACTGAATTTAGGATAGCTAATCACTCTTCTGCACTACAGAGACTGGATTCAGGAAGTTCTTTCTAAAGAAAATAGGAGATAAAATAGGAGAAAAATCTTTTTTCCAAAGCATTTCCTCTGGATTCTTGGTATAGCGAGCGAGCAGACCTGCTGAGATCTGTAGGGGCGTGCAGGAATATAATGGGTCAGAAGGTTTGTTAAAGATAGAAAAGTCAGGCCATGTAATGTTTCATAGTTAGAAGTAAGACCTTGAAATCGGTCTTAATATTCTAACACTGGAGTCGGAGAAGAGAACATTACTGTCTCAAGTCTCAGCATCTGCCAAGCTAGGTGGTCTAAGCCAGGCTATAATATTCAGCCTTAGTAATGTTATTAATGCGACCACTGAAGGTCAAACCATCATAGAATGCTAAAGGTTTTTACTGCTGTGGAACATTGGAAAGGCCAGATGTCAAAGTTTATTGAAATGTGCTTCTTTGGGTCTTAGTTAGTTAGCTTAGCATTTCAGTTTCAGCAGAATCAGAGCGATTAGCATTAGGTCTCCTCTGGCTGGCTGCTCTTGCTGTCAGTATTGTCGTTCCTGGTCTAACCTGAGGCGTTCCAATCCCATTTGGTGTTTTCTGCCTTTTATCGCCCCCCTCCCCCTCACATGCTCATTACAGTCTTTGTGAGCTTGTTAGCCGTAGCTAGCATTAGCGTAGCCTTTGAGCCTTGACATTCACCCACCGCTCTCCTGGTTTTAACTACCCAACAGTAAAATGTGTTAGCTTGTTGGCAACACAGACATAAAAGCCCTACTGGCCCTTTGATAGCCGCCACATGATGGGTTTAGCATGGTTTCCCTCATTTCATCAACGGGCCGTGCTTCACATGAGTCCCTGTACTTTAGTCGCTGAAGTACATTTGACTTAAAACCTTAAGTTGCAACGCATTCTTTGTTTTGTTTGTTGTAAATCCTTTGCCTCAGCGCTGCTTTTGCCCGTGAACACCACAGCCCGTTCAACATCCATAGCACTTAGCGTCACACACCGTAATGGTGTGTGTACCTGTGTGTGTATGGGGCTGTTTTACACTGATTACATGCAGACGCTCTGTGTTGGGCAAACCTGCTCTGCATTGTGCTAACAAGGGCAGACTGCTCGTTGTGTGGGTGTACTGCAGTCGCTCTTTGATCCGTGTGTTTTTGCACACGCGTGTGTGTGTGTGCATGTGTTTTTCTTTGTGCCTGTGTGTGTACAGCAGGTACGTAGTTGTGTATGATTAATATGTCTGTGGAGTCCTTTGATGAATCCAGACAAGGCTGAGCAGGTTTTTCAGACCCAGACCTTGCTCCGTCTATTTCCCAGGAGATGGTGACCTCTGACCCTTGTGCAAACGCCCCCCCAACCCCGCCGGAGGACCCCGACCCCTCCCCTTCCCCTCGTAAGAAGCGTGGCCGTCGGAAACAAGATCAGACTGAGAAAAGTAAGGGCATACATTTAATGTTCATTGAGGAGTAAACACGGAATATCACTCATTATGTAACATTTTCTATTTATTAAGTGACGATTTCAGTACAGCTAGCTGTACACAGTGATTCCACATGGAAGCACAAGATATTTATCTTAAGGGTTCATACAGTTCAAGTCAAAATGAACTAATAACTGTAGTAGGATTGGAGATGAACATGTATCCACTCTTAAAGTGACACAATGGCAGCTTTACATACTTTATTTTGTATTTCATGTATTTTTGAACAGTAAGTTAACTTGTATGTAAGTACTTTACTACATGGTTCATCATGTCTGTCACATGGTAAACAAGGATCAAAGTCATATGACATCATACTCTAATACCTGTGTCCTTCCTTCATGTAATATTAAAGCTTATCCTTCAAACCACTTCATAACCAGAATGTGGTTTAATGAGCTACTTTATACTTTGATTTGAGTAAAAGACGTTATTACTTGTTCCACTCCTGACAAACAAATGTGATAGAACATGGACGCTATGTTGAGGATGTGAAAAATGTGTTTTCATTCAGGATAATGGTCTCCGAATATCCAATGTACAAGTCTGTAAGAGCAGATGTTACATTTTAGTGATGAAATAAGTTCCAGATTGAGCTGTTAGAGCGCATTTCCACTTGAGATGTAGATGCTGTGGTGACTTAAGCCCCCCTGCTTAGACCTTTTGTTAAGTCTGTACAAATGGGCCATTTCCTGTAACCTACTTCTCTCCTCTTACAGACGAGCCAGACGACAGAAACTGCGACTCCCCCAGAGAGGTGAGAAGAGCTGATTAATACACACACCTACCCACTCCCGACAGCCTCTTACTTCTGTTGTCATTAACAGCTACAATAGCATACTTTGGCATAATTAAATAAAGTACAAAGCGTGCGTTGGTGTGTACGCAGGGCGAGGCGGGGAGGCTGCGGAGGAGGCCAGTTCCTAGAGTGACTTTCCAGGCTGGAGATCCCTACTACATCAGCAGGAGACAGAAGGAAGAATGGCTCAGTCGTTGGAAGATGGAGGTGGGGAAGAACCTGCTAAGCCTTTGACTGTGTCACTCAGTCAGTACGTTTAAATGCACAGAGTCCTCTCCGGCATTTGTCCTCACTGCAATAAAAGGCAACATTAAACAAGTATACATGCATGGAATCAGTAGGATTCCGCTGTTCTACTATGTATACGTGAGTGTGTTACGTAACGGCAGCATGAGGCCAACGCGTCCTCTAATTAAAACATTTACACACCTGAATAAATCCATGCACAATCGCATGATCTAGGTCTGTTAGTCAGAGCGGGCATACCTGGAGTTTAGCCAATTCCAATGTCATTAACGTGAATACATGATGTTTAAAAACCGATCGCTGTAAAATACTAAGTTTAGCACTGCATGTAAACGTGCGTGGAGCCATTTATTCTACTTGTAATCTGAATAATGGCCCAGTTAGAATAAAATAGTACACACTGCCCTTACAACACCTCAGTTAGAGTGAACTGTCCCGCTTTAAAGGACGCTTCCCTCTAATTCAAAGGGCTGTTAGGTGTTACTGACATCATGATAGCATGAATAAAGGGATTGAAAGTTGTTTTGGCATGACACTGGTCGGCCAGTATTAGTAATATTTAAAATCTAAGTTTCTAAACTGTCAGAGGGGGAAGATGGAATCAAAGTCCAAAGTAAACCTTTTATTAACCTGAAACTGAGCTGATGTATAAGGCTCATTGGAGAAGCATGATGTCACTGGTCCCCCCTATGAAGTATCCAGTAAATATCAAGTAAATAGAACCTGGCCCCACCCCCACCCCCCCCCCCCCTTTTTTTACAGTTGTGACATCCTACAACAACACAAGCAGCCAGCTAAACCAGTGTCACAACATATCAAATAATGTAAAGCCATAAACGCTGTAGCTGTAACTATGGCCTCTAGGTACAGCCACGCCGGTGTAACTGGTCTTTAGACTGTGGCAGCTGACGGCTCTCAGGTCCTGTGGCGGCTCACAGAGGAGAGAGATGCAATAGAAACACTTTAACTGCTAATGGTTGTGCTCACTGGATCGCATACAAGCATTAAAGCAAAAGTTTCCCTTTGTCTTGTGGTATTTCTGAGACTTTTGGTACCAAATTCTTTGTACTCCTCCCGCACTAAGGTTCTTTTTACTCCTTGCCTTTACTTCCTTTTTGTGGCACCCTGTGTAGAGCGGCACTTCTACTTTCTATTAGTATGCACTTATTCTTTTACGCTTTGATGATTTCCTTCTCATCATCAAGGTCAAAACAGGGAAAACTCTCTGAACGTGATTTTGTGCAGAGAAAGAAAGAAACGAAGAGATTTTACAGCAACTACATTACAATATCGATGCCTGCCACCTGTGTATCGACAACCACGCTGCCTTGCTGGAGAAAATACAGTGAAACGTTTTTATCGATTTGTTCCGCCACAGCCGGGAGAACGTGTGAGTGAGCATAAATGTCTGTGGAAGCCAGAGAGGATGAGGAGACACATCGATCGAGAGAGAGAGAGAGAGTGAGAGAGAGAGAGACAAGAGGGACTGAGAAAGAGTTGGTTGTTTGTGTTTGTGCAAACGTGTGTGTGTGCGGTCATTACAGGGCGAGAGAGAAAGTGAGAGAAAGTAAGAGAGGCTGATTGACGCGCCGGTATTTATATGTGTGAGGACGAGTGACGGAAGTGAGAGTGGGTGAGAGGAAGAGACCGTTACCGCCACCGCATCTACCTGCAGCTCTCATGACTATTATTTTAATATTATTTGGACCTGTTGTGCTCGTGTTTGATTGACACCGTGATTTGATTGACTGTACAACCAGTCGGGAAATCTGACAAGCATCTTATTAGTGCTTTGCTAAAAAAGTGTTCTATCATTTAATCTGAGAAAACTCTGACAATGTTGTAATTTGCAACCCGGCGTGTTATTTAACAGATCTGTTTGAGTTTGATGATGATTAAACATTTAAATGATGAGGGCTGATTTAAAAAAACATTGAAAATCTAGATATCAGACAGATTGCAGCTTGTCTTCAAACTGTAGAAATGACTGTGTGTGTGTGTGAGTGTTTGTGTGTTTGTGTGGGAGAGAGAGAATGATAGATGAGGTGAGTGTGTGTGGTTTCCTGTCTCATCACCTTTGCAGATGAGTTTGTTTTACACGTGCAGAGTGACAGAAAAGAAAGAAAGGGACTGCAAGGAACGGAAAATGGAAAAAGTGAGCAAAGAAAAGAGAGAGATGGAGGAAAGCCAAAGAAGGAAAGGAGTGAAAACAGTAGAGAAAGGATGTCAGAAACTAGGGGGGAAGTAGAAGAAGAAAGTAAAAGAAAACAAAAACACTGTGGAGTGGAGTAGGGAGAAAATGGATAGAAGGGACAAAGGGAAAGAAAGAGAAACAAACAAACAGACAAGTATAGGCACAGAGAGTGATATCAGCGACGGAGACAGAGGTTAACCAGTTCCAGGTTTCTGCCTCTGTGCACGTGCGTGTGTGATTTACAATGTCAGTCAGTTGAACTGCAGCCAGCTGTTAACCCCACACCCCTCTCCTATTCCCTCACATCCCATCTCATGGCTGTCTGAAGCCAATCTGGTAACTCTCAGGTCTTTTCCATGTTGTGATAAAATCCTGGTGTCGTTTTCACTTTGCATCTCCAGTTTCAGCTGAGAAAATGATGTGGACCGAGCGTTTATTCTGTGTATGCGCTGTGAAGGCACACAGTTTTGCTCTGTTTAGAAATGCCAATGATTTACTCTGTTCTGCGTAAACACACACACACGCTCACACACACACACACACTTCCAGCCCACTCAGAATCAAGCACTCATGTAGCTGAGATGATACTGATTCAGTCACATGTAAATGAGCTTTGACTCATTTTTAGCTCTTTTAGTTTTCTCCAAAAATTATGATAAGAACTGACTGAGGCATCATGGGATGTTTGTATGTATTAACTTCATTCCGGTTCCTGTAGGGGGCACTGTGGCAACTTTCACTCCTTTATCGTGACGCCGATTTTACTCAAATGAACAATCTCCCAGGAAATAATGTGCGACCCGGCTCACTGACATTGTTTTGTTGTAAGTTGAATCATTTTTGGTGATAGTTGGCGTTAAAAAGGTTTTCCGACAAGAAGGCAGTAGCTACGAACCCATGGCAACCAAATAGGGAACATGAAAGAATGTATGAATATTTAAATATAGGTTCTGCAGTAGGATAAAGTTATTTAGCTTCAATATCAACTGAGCAATCGTAATTTATGGAATACAGGTGGGAAAACGTAACGCTGTCATAGTATTTGCTGAATGACTTTTCTTTTCCTTTCTATAACTCAACACTGCCCCCTGTGGTTTGCTGTGTAGCTGCATTCATTTATGTAAGCGCACTTCTGTGTGTATAAGGTCCTGACCCTAACACTTCCTATTGCATTGTTATTCCAGATGCTTACCTAACCTGTGAACTCACATACACACAAACACACACACACACGCAAAAATACAGGTTTGTGTGCGAGTGTAAGTGTGTGTGTGTGTGTGCGTGTGTGTATCCTTGACCCCTCAAATCCTGTCATCATCACCCCTAAACCCCACGGGCTACCAAACATAACTCCACACCTCTTCTCGGTGTGCGTGTGCGTGCGCGTGTGTGTGTGTGTGTGTGTGGTGGAAGTTCATCTAAACATCTGTTAGGTGAAGGAGCCAGTAAATCACTCACCCCGCTGCCGGCCAATCAGCAGAGAGCGAGAGCAGAGTAGGCTTGAGGGTGACGTTAGCTGGGGAGACGCAGAGAAGAAAGTGTAGGAGGAAGAAGAGGAGGAGGAGGTGAGAGAGAGAGAGAGAGAAAGAGAGAGAAAAAGAGCAACGGAGATAATGACAGACAGAAAGAGAGCGAGGGAGGAAAGCGTGCAGTTACCGAGCTGCCATGTCCGTTCTGTAAGTGGTTTATTTTCCTTTTCCATGTTTGCACGTGATTCAGTGAATGTAGAGAAACTGTATACACTCAGTGCAGCGTCGCTTTCCACTATAGGAAGTGACACAAGCTGCTTCCTGTCTGCTTTAAGGTAACACCACTGCAAGTCTAGTCCTCTGTTTGCTTGTAAGGCTTGATTTCCCTGCCTGAAATGAAATGTTTGTTTTTGTGTAATGCCTGCCTTTAATTCCTCTGAATGAGGACTTGTTGGCGAGGACTGGAGGGTGATAAACAGTTTAGAGCGCCTCTCACTGTTGCTATGGTGGGAGAAAGCTGTAAAGCAAATGGCTACATAATATGTTAGTAATGTAAAAAAGACACAAAGACGCCTCAACATAAAGCGGCAGTAGGAAACATCAGGTCCAACACTCTGGTATTGTTCTTTAACAGCCGTCAGACACACATTGTTTGGTCCGTTTGGTTACAAAAGACTCTGGAAGGCTTCATGGAAAACCTCTGAATGTTCTTTAGCATGTCCCACGGCTGCAATCGATGCTAATGAAAGAACATTCACTCTCCACGTCGCCCATTGACAATGTGCCACTGCAGAGGGTCTTAACTGCTCTCTTTAATTGTAGTGTGTGTGTGTGTGCGTGCGTGCGTGTGTGTTTGTGGGAAATCTGTGTTTGTTGAGCAATGCTGAGTTCATCTCCGGGTCAGGGTCAGTCACGGTCATAAAGGGGGCGTGGTTTAAGAGACGGCTCATTGGCTAGGTCACGGGGTGAGGGGTGAAAGGTCAAGGGGGGCGGGGCAAAGGGTGAAAACACTGACCAGTCCGGAGGGTTCATCAGAGTTCAAAGCCGTAACTCACAACATTACAACCTCTCTCTCTCTCTCTCTCTCTCCATCTCTCTCTCTCTCTCTCTCTCTCTCTCTCTCTCTCTCTCTCTCTCTCTCTCTCATCCAAACACAGATGGCTGCTGTACCTACATTACAACATTACTCACCATCAACACCATTTATCTTCTATTTACAACCCTGAACAAGAATCATTCAACATTTCTGCATCCGCAAATGTTGTGATCTTTAATACTAGTTTGGTGTGTTGTTGTGACGCACACAAACACACAGCTTCCAATGTGGACACACGGGGAAATACGACTGAAGTGTTTGAATGGTCCCTGTCCTTGATGTAATTACCTTCATCAGGAGGCAGTGGCTCTTCTGGTATTTGTCTGTAAAATAGATTTATAGACGGTGAAAGAAGAGTTCATTTGATTTTTCAAGGTCTGAATATTTCCTTTACAAGCTTTTGCCTGCGGCCTCGTCTGTATCAGTGTGTAGAGGCCATGTGGCTCGGCGTGGCAGAGCGCTGGTTCCATTCCGGGGCTCCTCCTAGAGAGCCTGGTGGAAGTGTCAGTGAGCAAGGCACTGAACCACTAAAGGATGTGCAGCTTGGCTCTGCCCCCTTCCATCAGTGTGTGAAGGGGTGAACGGGAGGTCATCAAGATAAGATAATCCTTTATTCTTTAGTCCATTCTATCCTTATCATAGGATCAACAGGGAATTACATCCCAGATATCGATTGGGATCTTGTGGATTCAACTCTAAGTAACAAGAACAACGACTGCTTCAAGGAAGACTTTTCTAGTAGTAGTAACAAAGCTAAATTGGAGGATTGTTGGGCTTCTGTGCAGGGTTGTGCTTTCATATCCTGGATTGTGTTTTTCTCTGTGTGTTGCAGCTCTTTGAATACATGCATTCATTTGATTCCCCTGATATGACCTGTATCAGAAAGAAAGCAGCTGTAGCTCATTCCCCTATCAGCTCTTTCCCATTGAAGCGTGTGTGTGAACATCATCATGGCTCTGACACACTGATACAGGGAGTGTTAATATTATTATTATTTATTAGCTTTCTTCACCTTGGCTCCTCCTGAAACTGACTCCTCCATAGTCGAGGTCTTTGAGTGTAAAGGCTGGGAATTGGCATGTTTGGAAAGTTTGCACTGCTTGTTGCCAATGGTGAACAAGGCCTGCTGGTATTTGTTTTTATGAAACTACCTGAACATGTCTCTTCTGTGTTCAACAGAGAAGTCTTCCCTCTGTCTATCCACCTTATAAACTAAAAGAATACTTGACTGTAGCAGATACTAAATCCTACTGTAAACTTCTCAATCTGATGCTCAAACTGCAGCTCCAGGAAGTAAACATAGACTTCTCCTCCAAACATTACAGATGATGACATATGGAGATTCCCATACAGTGTGTGTCTGTGTGTGCTTGTGCATGTGCACGTGTGTGCGCGTGTGGTCTGTTCATGATCCGTGTAACAGGCTGATTAGGCTTTTATGAGGTCAGAGGTCAACAGGAGTGAGGAAGAGTGACCTTCTGGCCTCTGGGTCAAACTGAGGAGAGAACTGTCAAGACCCAACACTCACTTTTACTGTCTCCTTTATGGGAATTTATACCATCTTCCTCTGTCTTCTTTCTTTCTTTCTTTCTTTCTTTCTTTCTTTCTTTCTTTCTCTCTTTCTTTCTTTCAAACCTGCATTTCATCTCATGATGGTTTGTAGCTCAGCTGGTGTGCCAGCCAAAGTGTTCACCCAAACCTTTAAGAGCCAGAAGGAAAAGAACATTTCTAGGTCAGGCAGGAGTCAAGGGAGTTTAAAGTGGGTCAAAGTGAGAAAACCGTGACCTCCTGATTATTTCACATTTTCCCCCGCTGAACTGCAGAACCCAGAGATCACTTTGTCAGTTAAAGAGCAGATAAAATGCATTGTTTCATCTTCAACAAAATAAACCTCTTCATCCCATCTCTGTTCCTCGCCTACGGTCATGAATTCTGCTTAATGAGCGAAATACTGAGATCATGGATGCAAACTGTAGATAGGAGTTTCCTCTGCAGCAGTTGGACATCAGGAGTGGATGCACAAGTAGTTTGGGGCGAGAGAGACCACAGTGCAGACCCAGAAACACAGGATTTATGGGGCAGGGCTTTATCATATCTCCTACTTCTGTTAGCCTTTTGCCTGTGTGACCCGGCTCCAGATACGCTGGGTGAAAGCTTAACCTTCACTCCTTAAACAGAAAGAGGAGAAGGTTGCCTCTCTGGTCTGTAACCCAATATCCAGGAACAATGTAGTTCCTTTTTTTTGTTGCAAATTTATATATTGAAAATAGTTCCAAGGTAAACATTGACCTGTGTTGATGCATCTGTAAGCAAATGTAACCTGCAGTATAACAACATACGCTCCTTATGTTGTTCTGAATCATATCTCTCCATCTCATCTCATTTCTGTGTGTGTGTGTGTTGTATTGCTCACTCCTATAATTTAATCCTATTTACTTTGTCTCTCTTTGTCTTGTTTCTCTCTCTCTCTGTCCTGAGCTGAACCCATTGAACTCGTTCGACTGCATCGCCCCACCCTTTTTCTCCCCACTCACTTCCTGTTTAAAAGAACAATTAAAGGGCTGTTTCCAACTTGCCCAGGGCACTCAGGGGCTTGAACTGGAGCAGCTACCACATCAGCTGAGAAAGAATGTATAAAACATCAAACATGGGACCTCCTCAAACACAGCAGCTATTTGCACAGCACATAATTTAGATAAGGTTTCCACCGAGTGTTATAAGACTAGAGTGATGTGTTTGATGCTGGGCCATGAGCTTTCATCATTATCTGTCCTGTTTCTGACATTATGCATTTGGTTCTGTTTCATTTACATTCATTAAAGTGATTCTATGCGATGCCTTGTTGGATTCATTGACATTATATTTACTCTTGTTGTAATTTGTAATGTGTTCTTTCCAAAATGTCAAAAATGATGAATTGTTCACCAAGTTGTCTGTGATTAATCTTGTGCTGATTGATTAATTGTTTCAGCTGGCCTCCATCTGTGACGGAGGCTCTGTCCTACAGATGTAAAGACATTTTCATTTTCATTTGTCACCACGGACAAGTTTTCTATCAACAAGCAACGCTGAGCACATCTGTCTTTGTAACACATGTGGGACACAATGTATTCTACATAACGCACTGAAACCATTGAAGACACAATATGGAGCTTTTCCTGTCAGCTGACCCGGCCTCTTCTCTTCCTCCACAGGCTGAGCGACGAGCTTACCGAGAGGCAGAGATCAGCATCATGGACGACCTCTCAGGGACCGACTTTCACAAAGAGGAGGAGCCACCCAGCCCGGCTCCTCCCGTTTCACAGCAGCACACCGACCCTGCCTCGCCAACAGTTGCCGTAACGCCAGAGCCTGTTGCCAGGGGAGATCAGCCCAGGCCCAGGCCCAGCGAGATAGAATACCAGGTAAAACCCTCTACCCTGTTGCAACGTGGAACACGGGGCGCCATCACCCTGTGTAGAGATTTGATTGTAATTGCCATTATCGAGGTTTGCTTTTGTCTGAGTCATCATGTGGTTAAATGATCGGATGTGTGTTAAGTGTGGATCTGAATGATAAAAGAACCATAAAACAATAAAGCGAGTAAGCATCAATAAAACCTGATCATCACACACACCGTGTACCTGTGCGTCCCGACAGGATGACAGAGGCTTCGGCATCGGCACGCTGGTGTTCGGGAAGCTGCGAGGCTTCTCCTGGTGGCCCGGCAGGATCGTGTCCTGGTGGATGAGCGGCAGGAGTCGCGCCGCCGACGGGACTCGCTGGGTCATGTGGTTTGGAGACGGAAAGTTCTCTGTGGTAAGAAATGTGACTGGAATGACCACGGGACTGTTTCAATTCACTGGTCAATACTCTTAAATGTGGCTTTTTTTGTTTTTGGCTGTGTAAAGTAAAAATGTCTACACACAAAGGGATGAAAAACATATGAGTAATACCTGGACCAAGCACACGGCCCAGGAGCAGTAAAGGAGTTTAAACCCTAAAGGACTCATCATAGCACTCAGTTACTTCATTTAAGAATGACAAGACGTTTGTTGATTGATAATCTCATCTTCTTTCATGCTGATTCACCTTCATTCTGTGTCGTTTCCTGTGTTTCCAGGTGTGTGTGGAGAAGCTGATGCCTCTGAGCAACTTCTCCTCTGCCTTCCACCAGCCCACCTACAACAAACAGCCCATGTACAGGAAAGCCATCTTTGAGGCCCTGCAGGTAGACCCGCTGTCCTCCGCCCTCACACTTTACATGCTTTCAAATGATTGGTTGATTCTGCTGTTGTGTTCGTCAATATCGTTTACTATCGTGTGTGTGTTGTGTGTGTGTGTCTGCTCCTATGTTTTGCATAGGTGGCGAGTGTACGTGCAGGTAGGCCTGTTCCATCCTGTGACGCCAGCGATGATGCAGAGGGCGTGGAGGTTCAGACCAGACAGATGATTGAGTGGGCCATGACTGGCTTCCTACCCAAGGGTCCACAATCACTGGATCCTCCAGAGGGTATAGACACACACACATGCACACACACACACACACACGCCTACAGAGAGAGAGAGAGGTAATTCTGAGTTTTTATTTTTTGAATATAGAGGAACAAAACCCATATAAGGAAGTGTACCCTGAGATGTGGGTGGAGCCTGAGGCAGCATACACTCCTCCCCCCACTAAGAAACCTCGCAAGAACGCAGCTGAGAAAATGAAGAGAGATCAAATCAGAGAGGTGATCGATGAGGGGACCAGAGGTAAATACACACGCACACACACACACACACACGCACCCTTCTGAGAGGTATTAGAAGCTTGTTGAAGACACTGATGACACGCTGTCACACTCATGTTGTGTTCTTTCCAGAGAGACTCATATGTGAGGTCAAGAAGAAGACCAGAAACATTGAGGGTAAGAGTTTTTTTCTGGAGAATCTAAATATTTGAGACATTTCTGGTTCCTCTCCTGTTTCCCCAGCAGGCGTGCGTTCCTGGAGGTTCCTGCCAGCTTAGGCTCATACTGTAAAGCCACCACTTCCTAATAGACAACACCACTGGTTTGTGATGTGTGTTTGTGTTGTTTTCCTTCAGATATCTGCATCTCCTGTGGGAGCCTGAACGTCTCTCTGGAGCATCCTCTCTTCATGGGAGCAATGTGCCAGGGTTGCAAAGTAAGACGCAACTCAAAAACCCCACACACTGAGCGGCCCTGCCATGTTGATGCTCACATATGTGACTAACTGGCACGTAAACATGTCATCTACAAACTCTGCCGCTCACACACACACACACACACCCCCCTCAGATTAAACGAGGCTACCAGAAATATCCAGTTCCTTGCGAAAGTTCCGATCCCCCACAGGCCACACACCAACAAACAGTCCACTTAGCATTGCCTAGTTTTGACATGTAATTGAAGCCACTGGTGCTGAGTGAGAAACACAGACACGTGACGGGGCAGTCATCCGATCGGCTCTCCCAGAGATGTATTTCTTTTGTTCAAGGTCATTAAGTACACACTTCCTCTGCCTCTGCCTGCTTCTGAGCCCATTTTGTTCCCTGGCAGAACTCCTTCCTGGAGTGTGCCTATCAGTACGACGACGACGGCTATCAGTCCTACTGCACCATCTGCTGCGGAGGGAGGGAAGTGCTCATGTGCGGCAACAACAACTGCTGCAGGTCAGTGGAGCAGGAAATAGACTGAACTTCTTCTTTTTTTTTAAATCAGTGTTTAGAATCCTATAATTGTTCAAGTTAAACAAGCAAAAATCAAGATCAATCTCATGGTCAAATCCGTGCATGTGTGTGTGTGTGTGTCCAGGTGTTTCTGTGTGGAGTGTGTGGATCTGCTGGTCGGTGCCGGCTCGGCGGCCATAGCCATCAAAGAGGATCCCTGGAACTGCTACATGTGTGGATCGCGGAACACCTGCGGGTTGCTACGGCGACGGGACGACTGGCCCTGCCGACTACAGCACTTCTTTGCCAACAACCACGAACAGGACTTTGTAAGTAACCCTGCACACAATCTATGATGGCTGGTTGATTGGTTTTGAGCCTTTGCCTTTGCCTTTACCTTCAAAAACACGCTGTTCATCGCTCATCTACAAACCAAACATTCATATTCATTCATATTCATTTATCATGTGACAACACAATATGGTGGAACAGTGAAAGGTACGGCTAAGTTAAGTGCAGCTTATGCTACAGTGCCATCAGGCTCATAATGTAGCAATTACTCATCTAAACAGACAAAGCTATGGGCCAAAGATGAAATCAATAATCGATCTCCCCTCTCCTTCTCCCTCACAGGAACCTGCCAAGTTATATCCTCCAGTTTCAGCAGAGAAGCGAAAACCAATCAGAGTCCTCTCCCTGTTCGATGGTATTGCTACAGGTACATATATAGTGTGTGTGTGTGTGTGTTCGTGTGTGTGTGTGTGTGCTGTGTCATTTGATGAAAACAGAGCCTGTGTTCTTACAAAATTATATTTTATGACTCAGTGTTAGATGAAATGTTAATATGAATGATGTTGCACTTGTTATGACCGTGGTATTGGTGTGTGTGTGTGTGTGTGTGTGTGTGTGTGTGTGTGTGTGTGTGGTGCCAGGTCTGTTAGTCCTGAAGGATCTGGGCATCCAGGTGGACAAATACGTGGCATCAGAGGTGTGTGAGGACTCCATCACCGTCGGCATGGTTCGGCACCAGGGACGCATCATGTACGTGGGCGATGTGCGCAACGTGACCCACAAACACGTGAGTGATGACAAACCATCAATCTGTAAGCTCTCCTGTCCACTATCCCTTTGTAGCTTATTTAGAAAGGAAATGTGACGTTGTTATTTCAGTGGAAGAAATGAAAGAAGTTCCTTTTCATTTGTGTTCATGTCAATAAACTCCTGTCTAAATATTTCTGTGCACAAAATACAAAATGGTTCTTTCTCCTGGTGTTCCATTTCATGATGCAAATCACTATTTGTATACTTGTATGTAAAATATACACACATTTATACGTCTGTTAGCTTCCTGTCCAGACCTATGACGTCTCTTGTAGCCACATGTAGCCAGATTGCCTCTTGATCCACTTTAGTTGGATTACAGTTCACAGCTGGCATCAAAAATCTGTCTTCAATGCGGGAGATGGAATTTCACTCCTTAACTTACATTTGATCGAAAAGTGATTGCTGCTAAATAAAACAAAAAGGGTTTTGTGCACAGCAGGACTGCGGTGGCTGTTTGGTGCCTCCACTGTTGGCTGCTTAGTTGTTGGGGATGAAAAACAACACAAAGCACACAGGAGATCTGTTGTGCGATACACAAAACTGACTCTGCACTTCTTTGGCTTTTCTATTTGCACGACAATGTAAGCTGATATGTGCCTCCCTGATCTGACTCCAGCAATCAGATCTGCAGTTTGTAGTCGTTATGTAGTGGATTTTAAGTGCAATTACATCATTCCCTTAAGTGCCAACAAAGCCTGAAAACATGACTTAGTTCATTTTATACAGAAAGTAGCAGTAATGCCCGTCAGCACGATGTAATCACCAAATTGCAAAGCTCTTCCCTCTGTTGTGGATGTGACTCCTGTTATGTTGTGTCTGTTAGATTGAAGAGTGGGGGCCGTTTGACCTGGTGATAGGAGGAAGCCCCTGCAACGACCTCTCCATAGTTAACCCTGCACGGAAAGGCCTGTATGGTAAGAAGGAGTCGAGGATTCAAATTGGACCTTTTGAGTTGTGAATGAGGTTTTTCATACTTGTTAGTGTGATGTTGTGATTCTGGACTTGTCCTCCTCGTCTTTTCCGCTCATAGAGGGAACCGGACGCTTGTTTTTTGAGTTCTACCGTCTGCTGCATGAGGCTCGACCCAAACCTGGCGACGAGCGGCCTTTCTTCTGGCTCTTTGAGAACGTGGTTGCCATGGGAGTCAGTGACAAACGGGACATTTCCCGCTTCTTAGAGGTACCATGGAAACTCACGCAAACACACGCACGCACGCCGCACACTGAATACAGAAACATGTAGATGCTTAAATGTAAATATCAACATTTGGAGACTGTGATGGCTCTCTGGTGAGTTGAGGAAGGAGTGGAGGAAGGGTTGATCGCTCTGCTGCCCTCTAGTGGTTACAGGTTTCACATCACCATGACTCGGTGCTCTGCAGAGGCCAGAGAATGTAAAATCAGGAAACCTTACATTAGTACGGCATTCAATTAAAGCCCTATAAGCAAATGAGCATGGAACACGGTGGAGAAGTCATGGGGCTTTACGTGACTTAACACTGTTATGGAAGATGATGTCACCCTGCTGTTCTTCCACAGTGTAACCCTGTGATGATCGATGCCAAGGAAGTCTCTGCAGCCCACCGAGCTCGGTACTTCTGGGGAAACCTGCCGGGCATGTCCAGGTGATGTTTACCTACATGTGTGTGTGCAGCATGGTTGGATATGACATGAATCCTTACACACAGCTTGTGTTCACTGCAGGCCTCTGACAGCCATGGCAAACGACAGACTGGACCTACAAGAGTGCCTGGAGCATGGACGCACAGCCAAGGTACCCACATCTGCGTGTGTGTGTGGGAGTGTGTGTGTGCTTGTTAACACATCTTTCTCCATGATTTCCTTCCAGCAATGATCCCAAATATTAGTAGATGAGTTGAACCAATTACCTTAAATTCAAACTTCAATCTATTTATTTTTATATTGAATAATTATACAACTATTACAATTTGTATTATAAAATAATAATTTGATTCTACAGACAAAAAAAACGACTGATGACAACAGAATATCATGATTGCCGTTCCTTTGATCCATTATTGTGAAATCATTTCCAGGAGTCTTTCCAGTTGATGTGAGCTTTGGTGCTAATTCAGCGTCTCTGTGTGTTTGGTTGTGGATGCTATTCCCAGTTTGAGAAGTTGCGTACAATAACGACACGGTCCAACTCTGTGAAGCAGGGCAAAGATGAGCATTTCCCTGTGTTCATGGACAACAAGGAGGACATACTCTGGTGTACTGAGATGGAAAGGTACAGTAGTGAGTGAGTGTATGTCTTTCATATTACCCTTTCAAAAATATATTAGAGCTTTATTAAGAATTCAATTCATTCATTCATAAACTGTAGGTCTTGAAGCATTAGTTGTTTCTGCAGTGTCCTGATGTCCTGTCTGTCCTCAGGGTGTTCGGTTTCCCCGTCCACTACACCGACGTGTCCAACATGAGCCGTCTGGCCAGGCAGAGGCTGCTGGGACGATCCTGGAGCGTCCCCGTCATCAGGCACCTCTTCGCCCCGCTCAAGGAGTACTTCGCCTGCAACTAGTCACACACACACACACATACACACACACACGTGACATAATCGACACACAGAGATAGTGCATAAAGGTTGGCTGGTGCGCCTGTACGCAGATCAATTCAGACATATTGTTTTAACACACAAACACATATACACACACACACACACACACACAAATATACACACACACACACTGTAAAGGACTGCTTCCTAGATCCCATGTAGACCACTGGCTGACCTTAGTCCCTTGGTGCTACCTATCTCCTCTAAGCAGAGCTGATTTCCTAACACACACACACACACACTGGTGCAGAGGTTGTGTGTTTGCGCAGACTTGCTGTGTGACCTTGAAACCAATGTCTTCTGGCTTTACTGTGTTTTGGTCGCCGGAGTCAAACCTCCAGGCGAGCAAACTGGCAACGATGCCCCAACTTTCTGTTTTTATTCTCTCTCAGAATAATCAACACACCGGTGTCGATCCGCTCAACCGGAACACTTAAATACTGTTTATCCATGCAATGTAACAATGCTGCTGGTTTATTACAGTGCAATGAACACACACACACACACACACAGACACACACACACACACACACACATACACACACACATACACACACACACATACACATACACACACACACACACGCGCGCGCAGACACACAATTGAAACGTTGTGGTGCTGGTCAGGCAGTGATCGAGGCCAAATGGTGCGACTTTAATACAACACTTTTCCAATTTTTGGTGCTCTTGAAGACTCCACAGTCTCTGGTTCTTTCAGTCACTGCAGGTTTGCAGGAGTCAAATCAAACGCTACTAGCAGGTATGGAGACAACAAGTGGTTGTCATGGCAATACTGGTTTGGCGGCTGGCTTGGGCTGAACTGTCAGATTGTAAACCATGACTTTTTAACATCTCCTTTTTTGTGATATTTTCAGCATGGCAGTAAAGTAAAGGGGGTGAACGTGGCAGTGACGGTAATCTCGGTCTTGCGCCACCTACTGAGCTGAAAGTGAATTGCAAACTGGACTCACCATTGCAGTTTGGCTCCTTAAGGATCTGTAATGTCCTCCACTAAGACCTGTGACCTCCTCTGAAACCAGAGGCTGCTGGTTTTCTACTTCCTACAGCTGAAACAGATGGCCCTGTATAAATCAGCCATATTTCCTCATATTATATGGACAGACGCGTCCGAAACGCCTCGGGTGATCACCAAGCAGGCACCCGCTGCTTAGTCCTTTAAGAGGAATGGGCAGGTAAAGAAAACAGTTCTTCAATGGGCCGACATCAGTTTGTGGCGGACATTTGATTCAATGTTTCCTAGGCGATGACACACACAGGTCCAGTGCAGTGGTGCGTAGATGAGGGTTAGACTCAGTAGAACACGGATGCGTTATTTAGACAGGGCTGTCGTAGGAGAACATCTTTCAGTCTGGTGCTTTTGGTCGCCACGCGGCCATCTTTTTCCGGGAAGCCTTCCAATCCTCTGACCTTCCTCAGTTACCAGCTAACAACTGGACGCATACAGTCTATGCTGTCACACACATAAACACACCCACATGCTTGTACATGCACATAGACTACAAACCATCGGTAAACCAGCAGATTCAACGTTTTTCAACTGTTTACTCTCCGTTTGTACAACCAACCTTCAGGTGCTTTTTAAAATGCTCTTTTTTACAGTGCTCCGACAGGTTACATTCACACACAAACACACACACACACACATTTGCTGGAACCAACACTCAAGAAAAGCTCAAAATCAACTCGGTGCCGCCTTTCATAATTCCATCATCGCCACACACTCGCACGTACAAACACACTCACACTAAACACACACACACACTGTGTTTTTTGGTTTTTGGTTTTTGCCGGCTGCCTCTTGCCACCAGGCTTCCCACGGTGCCGTTAGGTGTGATGTCATCACCCCGGGCCATTTGGTGCTCCCACCAGTCTCCCCCCCCCCCCCCCCCTGAAGTCCACCCCAACACCCCTCCTCACCCCCTCCCCCAGGTGCTGCATGTCAGTCAGTCAGTGTAATCTCTGGTTCCATGTTAGATTAGGGCGTAATGATAATAATAATAATGGTAATAATAATTACAATAATAATCTGTTATTGTGTGTGTGTACTGTTCCAGGTTGGTGCTCAGTTCAGTTCTGTCTCAGCCTAGAGGGGAGAGAGGGAGGCTAGAGAAAGCATATATTACAGTTAGTATACAGTAGTGACTCGTTCTATTGTAAACAAGGATGCCAGAAGAGATTGTAGGGCCGACGTGCTACAGGAAACCCCGAGAAGAGACGCGCTGAAATAACAACCACAAGCTACAAACACTGTTTTAACTCGATTATACAACCATCCCTTTTAATTGGACCTGTTCCTTCAAGAGCTAAGTAGTCTGTTGGAGCCAAATTCCAAAATTTCAAGGTCTCTCTCTAAAGTCATTATGAGGTCTTCTCTGTTATCAAGAAAGCGTTCAAGAAAATCTATCATCTTTCCAATAAGATTATACTGATTACTGTACCGATACCATTATTATGAAATGAGTTGAAGTATCTTTACCATCACTGCT
>NW_027466855.1:690000-692500 GCF_046128005.1 Genypterus blacodes
CCATTGTAAAGGAGAACTTTGCTGGAACAGAACAACAGAACCGTCCTGTGCTGCTCCTCCGGGTGAGTGAGAGTCGGCGTGTTGTCACTTTAGATTGGATTTGTCCGGTCGGAGGCTGAACTGCAGCTCTGAACCGTCACTTTGTGTTCTGGGATGACGTCCAAGAGAGATTCACATGAGAAAGGTCAGTCTGCGGCACAAAAAGCTTTTCAAATAGGAGTTTCTGGGTCATATAACCAGAATATTTGTACGTGCTTCCTTTCAAACAAGGTCAAATAACAAACTGTACAAATGAACTTCATCATATTGTTGTGTCCCTAAGTTCTGAGGTCTGTTTAATATGTCCTGCTCGTCTTAAAGGGAAATCTTCCTTTGAGTTTGAGGTCCAAATCATCAAATCTTCCACGTGTTCCTAGCTGGAGATCGTCTCAGTCACTACCTTAAGTGGCCTGATGGTGGTGCTGTAACTAAAGGTCAGAAGGTGAAGCAACAGGAGAGTTTGTTTTAATATGAGATCTGTCTGCTGCTGCATAGAAGGTGGTGAAGAGGTGGAAGTGTGTTTAGTATGCACAGCCACCCTGTGATATGCAGTTGTGTGTGTGTGTGTGTGTGCCTTTTTCCAGTCTCCCCATCTCCAGGGAAACCAATCTTTTCTTCTGGTTGCCAGCCTGAGCCTCCCCCCCCCCCCCCCCCCCCCACTCTTCTCCATCTTTGATCTCTTCCTCCATCTTCATTTCCTCTCTTCTTCACTAAGACGACGATGAAAAGAAGTCAATTGTAAATCTTCCCTCCACGCCACCCAACCGATCAAATACCTGTAACGATTGATAAGTTCTTAACCTGGCATAGAGAAATCAAATCAATCAATTAAAGAAAAAACAATCAGTCTATCATAAAACCAAAACCTGGTCTCCAGTTTCCGTCCTCTTTCCTCTGACCTCCATCTCTCTGAGCTGATTCTCTGTGACTGGGAGTCTATTGTGTGCTGCCTTCAAACACATTGCACACAGCCATCCATGCAGAATACACACACACACAAACACACACACACACACACACACAAACACACACACTCGGGGATGGGAACATATTCGGTCACTGCCTTAGACTTTTCTCAGTGATCTGGATGGAGAATTCAAACTTCATCCTGGAATCTTTAAGAATAAAAAATGAACAAATCTATTCCATCTGATGCCGGCGTTGGTTGGCTGAAGCTAAATCCGATCTGCTTCTCATCCAGTGAAGTGAGCGGTAGAATAAACAAAGGTCTCCAAACACACAAACGCCCTGATTAGTCACACATAAAAACATGTCATTATTCTGAAAGCTTTAGATAAACAGCAGAGAAGTGATGCCCGACACAGTGTGGACTACCAATGACAAACTGAACAGTGTGTGTTGTAAAGGAAAGGGGGGCAGGGAGGGAAAAGCTGCACAATAATCTGCTGAGAGGCATTTCGCACGGTGCTCAACATACAAAAAGCCTTAAATTAGGTTAATGCCACGCCTCTTTGCATCCAAAACCCCAGAGGGAACGTTCAAATTCATCTGTTTGCATGTTTGCTGGAAAGATCTACATAACGTGAATCTGTACTGAACACTTAGATGGAGCGAGTGGAGCTGAATCCGTCTGCTTCAGGCCCTGCGGCACTCTGGGTCGCCGTTACACCCGTGCACATCATAGATTTGTGAATTATAGATCCGCTACTCACGTCTTAATATTTCATCCGGCGAAACTGTGTCGCTAAGAGCTTAAGATAAGTTCCCTGTGTCTCCTGAGACTCAAAGAGAGAGAGAGAGGATAGTGTACAGTCAGACGCAGCATCAGCACAAAAAATACAAGAGAAGCTGATTGGAGCGATGGTGCAGCGTCTCTCCCTCTCGGCTCTATAAGTTCTTATTTGTCTCAGAGGTTGTGTTCTTATAACGAGCAGGACAAAGGCCGTAAAGAGATACAGACTCCACGTTGTTCAGAGCAAAGACACTTTGTTCCCCAGGATGTCAGCCATCCTTCTGAATGAATTCTTCTCAGCGTCGGTCTCAGATCGACTGAATAAAGCCTTAAACACCGCTAAGGTCCTGCAACTGTGTGCAAAAGAGCAAAAGGAGTAGCAGGACTTTAATTACATCTTTGATTGAAGCAGAATATTCATTTCATTTAAAGTCTGGCAGTATTTTTAGTGCTTTTCTCTCTTTTCACTCTGTCAGGGCTATTTTCTGCTCCTCTGGCGTAATCTACTTCTTCCTCCTCAAACACAGAGCTTTAATGGTTTCTCCTCCTTGAATCTCTTCCTCTCAACGTCTCAGTCCAAGCCTTTCATTCACTTTGGAGGATTATTTCTTGTATAAATCCGTAACTGGAAAGAGCGTGGAACAGATATTGTGATACGTGTTTCCCCCCACATGCAGCTGCCATCATCATCATCATCATCATCAAGACCTTACCTTATGAACCACCTCTTCTTCTACTAACTAATGTTCTGCGTTATGTCGTCTCTGT
>NW_027466855.1:695000-717500 GCF_046128005.1 Genypterus blacodes
TGGGCGTGACCTGGTGGGGACCCAAGGTGAGGAAGCCTGGGACGCCTGGGAGACCAGCCAGGGTCAACCAAAGGAAAGGGAACACGCTTAGGATCCTTTTATATACTAACTTAACCCTTTAAGCCTTCATCCTCTCTGGGAGAATCAAGCAGAGCACCTATATCGGTTTCTGGGTGAAGTGTGTGATGACCTAGATTAAACCCTACAGGAACTGGGTTAACACACACACACACACGCTCACTACACACATGAGGCAGATTGCATGAGTCAACATGCCTGATTCAGCCTCTGGCTTTAATGTGTGTGTGCTGTATCAGCTGCAGACATGAGGCTCGTGCCACAGCTCATTATGGACAGGAAGTTCATTCAGATTTACATAAATACAGCTGTCAATCATAAGAACACCACCAATACTGGATTTATGAGACCTGAAACCCCTCATCATGTAGGTGTGTCTGCTTCATGACCCTGCACTGCCTTTCATCCTGTTTCCTCTGGATCTTTAATGAGGAGAGACCATATTGTTCATGTATGAATGAGTTAACAGACCGTCTGTGTGGCTCAGATAGTCGCCAGTGTGGCTACGATGTGATCAGGCTGGCTGCCCTCCAAGCTTATTTCACGCCCTACATAACAACACACACACACACACACACACATCAGAATTCTCCTCCCTGCATGTTCATATTCACCAGACGCACAGTAGCACCTGCTCCAGTTCCTCACATGAATGAGATCTAGTCAGGCACGATTGGATCAGTCCCACCTCTCTGACCGTGACCTTTGCCCTGTGATGCTTAGGTGCGTAACGAGATGGAGACCTTGGTGAGGGAGCACGGGGTGAACTCCTTCCAGATGTACATGGCCTACAGAGACACCATGATGCTGAAGGACTCTGAGCTCTACCAGACCCTGCAGACCTGCAAGGACATCGGGGCCATCGCCCGCGTTCACGCTGAGAACGGAGAGCTGGTGGCTGAGGTGAACATGACTGATGACTGATGACCTGTGGATAGTGTGGAGTTAAATACTGTACTGGGACAACAGTTTAGCGTGTGTGTTTGTGTGTGTGTGTTCTTGTTGTCAGGGCGCCAAAGAAGCTCTGGATTTGGGCATAAGCGGCCCTGAAGGCATCGAGATCAGCCGACCAGAGGAGGTGAACTTCCATCTGTACTTGTTGTGATCAATAAAATATGAAGTCATAGTTATTCTTCATAATCATAATCAGACAGGAAGTATGATCTCATTCTGTGGTTCTGTCTGTCATTCATGTGAACAGCTGGAGTCAGAAGCCACTCACAGAGCCGTCACCATCGCCAACAGGGTAACCACACACCTGTTGTAACATCCTGTCTGTGCGTAGGTGTGTGTGTGTCTGATTGACAGATGAATGAAGACATGAATGTGATTGCAGGCCCGCTGTCCCATCTACCTGGTGAACGTGTCCAGCATGCCTGCAGCAGAAATGATCGCTGCTGCTAAGATGCAGGGTGAGTGATAAACCTGCCGTGCCACCATGGAAACGTGAAGGTAACGGTTTCTGTGACAACCTGTCTCCCTCCTCCTCCCTCTCCAGGTAAGGTGGTCCACGCAGAGACCACTGTGGCCCACGCAGTGCTGAACGGCATGCAGTACTACCACCAGGACTGGGCTCAGGCTGCTGCCCACGTCATCGTCCCACCTCTCCGCCTGGATCCCAACACACCCAACTACCTGATGGGCCTGTTGGGCAAGTATGTGCACATTACACATGTGGCCGCTTGTAAACATCAGCACTGTTTGATCTCTGTATTTATGAGTGTTGAAGCACCCAGATCCTGTACTGAATGCTTGCTCAGAGTCTTTGTCTTGGTGTCCCTAGATTGATTCTGGTTCAGTTTCAGTTCAGTTTAATGAGATGTGTGGTGTGTGTGTGTGTGTCCTGTGTACAGTGACACCCTGAGTGTGGTGGCATCAGAGCACCGTGCCTTTACTACCAAGCAGAAAGCTCTGGGCAAGGAGGACTTCACCAAGATCCCCCATGGAGTGGCTGGAGTCCAGGACAGGATGAGTGTGATCTGGGAGAGGGGAGTGGTACGTACAAGCACACACACACGCACACACACACACACACACACACACACACACACACACACACACACACACACACCTCACAGCCCTTGTACTAATCTGCCTTGTCATTGATTTTAACTCCTAGCAAGCGATTCATTGTAGAATAGCTGTACCACATTCTGTTCTTTGAAAACCCCTTAATTCATTCTATATATCTTAACATCGTCCCTCTAGGTTACAGGAAAGATGGATGAGAACCGTTTTGTTGCGGTGACGAGCTCTAACGCTGCTAAGATCTACAACCTGTACCCACGCAAAGGTCGCATCATCCCAGGGGCCGATGCTGACGTGGTGGTCTGGGACGCCGACGCAACAAAGTACTTTAACTATTTTAACCGTATTTAAAGACACTTGAGACACTTGTGCCCACCTACAGAACACACACACTCTTTTCACACACTCCTCTCTCTGCGCAGGACGATCTCTGTAAACACTCAGGTGCAGGGAGGAGACTTCAACCTGTACGAGGGAATGCGTTGCCACGGTGTTCCCCTGGTAACCATCAGCCGAGGCCGCCTGGTGTGTGAGAACGACGTGTTCATGTGCGCCGAGGGATCCGGAAAGTTCTACCCACAGCGCATCTTCCCTGACTACCTCTACAAGAAGATGGTGCAGAGAGAAAAGGTGTGTTTTTGTACGACGTGGGACGTTTAAGGGACTAGTTCAGTTTGTATAACCCCTTAACTACGACCTCTTCTCTCCGTGTTAAGATCCAGGCATACAAAGGGGTTGCTAGGGACCCTTACTCTGGCGATGTGGCCAATTTGGCGATTTCTATGAAGAAGGAGCTCGGGTTGGGCCCCATCGACGGAGAAACACCCGGCAAAAGCTGCGGAGTGAACCGGGTCCAACAGGGAGTGAGAGACCTGCACGAATCCTCCTTCAGCCTCTCAGGTGGGCTACAAGCACCTGCGTCACACACACATTCATTTAGTCATTGATGAGAAGAATAATCACTATAACACAGGTTCACTTTCATGTCCGTTGTGTTGTTTTGTCCCCCAGGCTCCCAAGTTGACGACCACATCCCCAAGAGGTCCTCGGCTCGGATCCTGGCCCCTCCGGGCGGTCGCTCCAGTGGGATCTGGTAATCACAGATCCCAGAGCCGCAACAGTCCAAACCTCCTTCTTTTGTATATTTCTGAGCAACCAGGAAAACTGCACTGATTTTCAATCACAGCGTCAATGTTCCGGGAGAAGTTAAAATTCGAGCGTGCGTCTGTGATCGGTGAAGATCTCACTCATGATCAGGGGTTTCTGCCAAAGTGACTTTTTTGAATCTAATTTGTGTTAAATTGGAGCGACTGACCTGATTAACCACATGAGAGTGAAGGGCTATCAGTCAATTCAAATGTTTTGCCAAATTCAAGCTGATCATACTAACTTCTTACTTATATCCCACGAAGAAACACAAAGTAAACAACTGTGAAAGATCAAAACCAGTACAGTTTTTGATGGTTTGAAGCGACGTTGGCTGAATTATTTAAAGAGTAGTAGAACTGGAATCGTTTAAATATACTATATCCCTCTCACATACAAATACAGTACACTGTAGACACCATAGCTTTAGGCTCATATGAAGATTGTGTGTGGTTTATGTTTGTGATTGATCCGCTCACGGTGCTTGGTCTCCTGCTGCATTCTGGGTTCCTCTAACAGTGATTTTATGACCTATGGGTGAACTGTGCTGTGTGGTGATGAAATCCCACTGCTTGTAACGTTGCGTGATCCTGCCACTACGCTCTGAAAATAGAGTCTGACTTGACCCCCATCCATCCACGTGTCTGTAACGGTTTGAAAACCCTCCAGGAGCCGTCAACCCCCGCATGCATTGTGGCTTTGAGTCACAAGCTGCGGACCCTAACTTGCTCCCTCGTCAGCTAAATGTATGCATTTATGTCGAGGATGTTTAATTCAAATTGCACCAGAACATGGATAAAGAAACCAAAAGGTAACTGGATATAATGAGGTAATATGTTTGAATTTGAATTGGTGATGATGCTAAAAGATGGAGAAATTGTTCATTACTCGGCACAATGCAGGAGGATTGAGCTGCACAGGCTGTTGACTAACCACTAGGTGTCTCCTCACTGATCCTCCCGCCTTCCGGATGATGTCTCTCATTCCTGCATAGCAGTATTATATTTATACATGATCATATATCCTTGCCTATGTACTGTATATTTAGTATTTTTAGTTGGAAGAATAAATGTGCCAATGTGATTCACCTGTGCCACACCGACATCCATGCATGAAGAGCACCACATGGAGACAAACGAGTCAAATCTCAACGCAACAACAACTGGTGCTGTTTTTTACGATTACCTACAATGTCATTCTTTTATTGTTGGATGGTTTTGTTGTTTTGAAGGAACTGTGACTGGTCATTGGCTGTGCGTGTTTGTACATACATGTTGTGTTAGACAGTGAACCCGTTGAGTCTGTAAGTGGCTGCTTGTTTCTTACCACAAGATAATGGCAAAAGAATAAAGTGGAAACAGATAATGATTCCTATGTGTGTGTGTGTGTCAACCATTATTCTTCAAATACTGAGTTGGTGCCTCAGTAGACTGGCTCAGACTATGTAAGAATGTAGCGATTTAGCAAAACATTTAGGGATAAAAAGTAGAAAAGCTTGGGAAATCCATAGCACCCAAGGCTTCAACTCATTTTAAGTTCAGAATGCCACCAAATAAATACCAATTTAAATCCTGTATCAATAATATAAACACAAGCAAAGCAGGAATAAAAGCACAAGAACGCGAGTGAAAAGAGAAATAATACTTAGAAGAACTAAAATGATTTAACAAGAATCATCATAAAAGTTCTGATGGTTTGGTTGGATAAGAAAAAAATCCAAATAAATTTTAATTCGATAGATTAATAAATATATGTTATTTCTGCTATGATCTCTGTGTTCTCATTATTGGAAAATGCATATAAAATATTAAAAATAAAGATATATATCAAGTATAATTTATTTTGCGTGTAAAAATTGTAAACATTTATATTCTTATAGTCCCGTGTCCCAGCCTTCGAAAAAAATAGGGCGACCGAGGCGAGTGACGTCATTTTCCTGCGCCGGCCTCAGTTTGGAAACACATGAGAGCTGAAGCTGCTGGACACGAAACCATAAACACGAGCCGTGTTGGTATTTACGTTGTTTATGTTATTATTTAGATGTAAAATCACCTGGAGAGTAAGTTTACCAAGGCTTTCGTCAAATCGTAAACCTTATGGGTGAAATGTCTCTGTTCGTGGTGAACAGGTGAGTTTGTGTTTGATTGTTGAACTAAGTTACTATGCTGCCGTACGGCGGAGCTGCTGTCGTGATGAACGTGTTCAGTTGCTTCATCGTCTCTAAATCTGATCTGAACGTAAAGTTAAAGTTCAGGTCGTTTCTGCTTTGAATGTCACATGGTACATTATTCTTTCATGTCTTAGGCTCGTAAAATACTTCAGAACATCGTATTTGTTATTCCTATTGCTTTGATTATTAATTATATTAAACGTATTTATCTTAAATCAGTGTGTTTGCACTTTGAATCACAGCTGTTGTGTGAAATCTGTGTGTTCTGCACACTGAAGCTTTGACGGTTGATTGTTGCTCAGATACCTTGGAGAGGATGAAGACGAGGAGACGTCGGCTGAGTCTAAGTCTCAGGCTCTGCTGGCTAAACTGCAACAGAAGGCCAAAGAGAAGCAGAGGAGAAGTTTGACTGTGAAGAGAGAAGAAGAGCAGATAGAGGTGAAGAAGCAGAAGAAGAAGAAGAAGACAGACGATAGCCCAAAGCCCAAGAAGAGGAAGTCAGAGGCCACGCCCACAGAACTTTTGCATGATCCAGACGCTGATCACCATGACGACGAAGCTGAGACGAAGAAGAGGAAGAAACAGGAGGAGAAGAATAAGAAGAAGAAGATGAAGACAGATCAGTCAGGTGCTTCTTGGTTCTCTGTCTCGTTTGTCTCAAACCTTTAAATCAATCAATCTGTCACTCATCTTTATTTGGGATTTCAGGCAGTTCAGTGAAAAGCTGCTCAGACGCTGGAGGGACTGAGAGCAATGGACAGATGGAGACAGGAGGAGGAGGAGAAGAAGAAGAAGCAGGAGCAGCAGCAGTGGAGGCAGAAAAGGAGCAGAGGACCCAGCAGGACTCTGGCTTCACTGTTCTGGGAGGCTTTGAGAACAAACCGGTCCAGAAGGTAACAAAGCTTCATCTCCTCATGTCTCCTCATCTACAGCGCCCCTCAGTGGACGGTCTGCTCACCTGTCCCCGTGTCTGCAGGTCGCCAGGGTTCTGCCTCAGTGGCTGGCTCAGCCAGATGTGATCCACAGGGACATCAGGAGCCACCTGGTCCCGGTCTCTGAGGTCCAGGGTCTCTGTGCTCGGCTCGTCAGCAAACTGGAACAGAACGGGATCCAGAGATTCTTCCCAGGTGAAGACCGAGCCGGAGTCTGGATGAGTGACAGACCTGAAGGACGTGCTTCTCATGTGTGTGTGTGTGTGTGTGTGTGTGTGTTGCTCTTCCTCATCAGTGCAGGCCGAGGTTGTCCCGGCCATCCTGGACGGCGCCAGGCAGGGGCTGCTGATTGGTCGAGGAGGCTACAAGCCCAGAGACGTGTGTGTGTCTGCACCCACAGGCAGCGGCAAGACGCTGGCCTTCGTCATCCCTGTTATCCAGGTGTGTGTGTGTGTGTGTGTGTGTGTGTGTGTGTGTGTGTGTGTGTGTGTGTGTGTGTGTGTGTGTGTGTGTGTGTGTGTGTGTGTGTGTGTGTGTGTGTGTGTGTGTGTGTGTGTGTGTGTGTGTGTGTGTGTGTGTGCAGGTCCTGATGCAGCGTGTGTGTGTATCCAGGTCCTGATGCAGCGTGTGTGTGTGTGTCCAGGTCCTGATGCAGCGTGTGGTGTGTGAGGTCCGTGCTCTGGTGGTTCTGCCCACTAAGGAGCTGGCTCAGCAGGTGTGTAAAGTCTTCAGCTCGTACGCTGAGGGGACGAGTCTGAAGGTCGTGATGCTCGCCGGACAGAAGTCCTTCGCTGCAGAGCAGACGTCACTGTCAGAGCTCAGGTCAGGATCAATCAATCAGTCAGTCAATCAGTGTGGCAGCAGGTGACTGGATGGCAGCAGTCTGTCTCTCTCTCTCTCTCTCTCTCTCTCTCTCTCTCTCTCTCTCTCTCTCTCTCTCTCTCTCTCTCTCTCTCTCTCTCTCTCTCTCTCTCTCTCTCTCTCTCTCTCTCTCTCTCTCTCTCTCTCTCTCTCTCTCTCTCTCTCTCTCTCTCTCTCTCTCTCTCTCTCTCACTCTCTCTCACTCTCTCTCTCTCTCTCTCTCTCTCTCTCTCTCTCTCTTCCTGATCCGTCTCTTGTGTTTCCAGGGGCGGAGTCAGACGCAGCCTAGCAGACGTTGTCGTGGCTACTCCAGGCCGACTCGTCGATCACATCAACAAGAATCCGGGCTTTTGTCTGCAGCACCTCAGATTCCTGGTAAAGCCTTCAGTCCAAACTCAAACCTGAGCAGACATGGAGTAGAGACGACCCTGAGGTGTGCTTCCTGTTTCCTGTTTCCTGTCTGCAGATCATAGACGAGGCTGACAGGATGATTGACAGCATGCACCAGTCGTGGCTCAGTCAGGTGACCAAGGCGGTGTACAGAGCAGGAAGTGGACCGGAGGCCGAGTCCATATTCGGACGGACCGAGCCGACGCTGATCACAGCAGCCAGGTACCTGGGGCTGGCCGGCCTGTGTGACCTTTGACCTGTGACTGGCTGTACGATGCTTAAACAGCTGTAACCTCTGTTTCCCCTCCAGCTTGTCTCCGCCTCAGACGCCCTTGCAGAAGCTTCTGTTCTCAGCCACGCTCACCCAGAACCCAGAGAAGCTTCAGCAGCTGGGCCTCCACCAGCCCAGACTCTTTAGCTCCGCCCACAGCTCCGCCGACGGCACCACGCAGGAAGGCTTCAACTTCCCTGAGGGTCTGACGGTAACAGCAGCGGAGGATGATGAAGATGAAGCATCAACTGCTTGCTTCTCGCCTCATAGATGCGTCTGTGTGTGTGTGTGTGTGTGTGTGTGTGTGTGTGTGTGTGTATGTGTGTGTGTGTGTGTGTGTGTGTTTCTATAGGAATACTTTGTGCCGTGCACGCTGAGTAAGAAGCCTCTGCTGATCCTCCACCTGATCCTGAGGATGAAGTTCAGCCCCGTCTTGTGCTTCACAAACTCCAGAGAGGCTGCACACAGGTGGGACCCTCGTCCTCTTCATCACTCTGCACAGTGAAGCTCCTGTGAGTGCAGCAGTGAGACTCTGTGCTCCTCTTCCTCACTCAGGCTCTACCTGCTGGTGCAGCTGTTTGGTGGCGTGGAGGCCGCAGAGTTCTCCTCCAGACTCTCTCCCGGCGAGAGGAAGAAGACGCTGAAGGAGTTTGAACAGGGGAAGATCAAGCTGTGAGTGTGTGTGTATGTCTGTGTGTGTGTGTGTGCGGGGCCTTGTGTGTTGCTTTGCGTGAGATCTTAAAGTGTCTTCTGGTCTTGTAGGTTGATCAGCACAGACGCAGCAGCCAGAGGCATCGACATCAATGGGGTGAAGTGTGTTGTGAATTACGACGCGCCGCAGTTCATCAGGACCTACATACACAGGTGAGGCTCAGAGATCAGTCCTCTGCCTGGGGAGGCAGTAGTCGAGTGGGTAGTGCTTCCGCTTAAGAACCGGAGGGTTGCCGGTTCGAGTCCCGAGTGCCGAGGTGCCCCTGAGCAAGGCACCGAACCCTCAATTGCTCCCCCCTCTGCGAAGGGTGGTAATATAATGTAATGTAAGTCGCTTTGGATAAAAGCGTCTGCCAAATGATCGTAATGTAATGTAATGTAACATGGACATCCTGCTTCACCTCTGACCATGAGGATGATGATGATGGTGCAGCTTCCTCACAGTTTGTTCTGTCTCCTCTCTTTGTTCAGGATAGGAAGGACAGCGAGGGCGGGGAGAGCCGGTCTGGCCTTCACCTTCCTGCTCGGAGTTCAGGTAAGACCACCTGCAGCACTACTGTGCCTCCATATGTGGGACGGTTACACACAGCACCGCTAACAGCCGCGTGTTTGTCTGATGCAGGAGAAGAACTTCCTTCAGATGGTCTCAGAAGCAGGAAGTCCTGGGATGAAGAAGCAGATTGTGAAGCCTGAGAGCCTGAGGAGCATGGAAGCTCGATATGAAGAGACGCTGAGGGAGCTGGCCAACGCCATCAAGGTGCCTACACATGCACACGCACACACACGTTTCCAGCTCCAGCTCCCATTCAGTTTGTTTTTGATTGACACTTCTGATTCTTACACTCGTATAATGAAATCCCAAACCAATGCAAACTCTCTTCTGTTTCTCTCCAGGATGAAAAAGCAAAGTAACGTCTCTGCGATGAAGAGGAACCTGCTTTATGTTCCATTTGTTTTCCAGTAAAGCAGACTGAGCTCTGTTTTTGTAAAGTCAACATGAAACTCATCTGTTTCCCACTTTCGATAATAAAAGGATAAATAACTTTGTAACCTTTTTTTGACTTTACATGGAGTCGCTGATATGAAAACAAGACACACAATCATTGTTTACTTCTGCATGATTGACCTAAAACATGTGACAGAAGGAGTTCACTCTAAAATAAAGTTTATTATTTGTCTCATCATACAGCAATATATGTATATATTTCCTTTCTGGGGAGGAAAGCTACATTTCTTCACATTCATCTAGACTCAGAACAGAGTATTGATGTGATCTACATTATTATTTTGATGTAAAACATAAAGCGTGCAGCAGCTCCTCCTGCGCTCCCTCGTCTCGCCGCTAGAGGGCACGCCCGGTCACATGATCTCCTGTCACCTGACTAGTGTGTCTGTCCACCCTGCGCGTGCACTCTGAAGCTAAGCTAGCTGTCATGATCTCCAGAATCCTCTAAGATTCTTTACATTTAAATGTTTATGTCGCGACGCTGGAGTGTTTATGGTTGGTGAGTCAGTCTGAGCATGCGCAGAGAGGCCCTGATGGCGCCGTGTTAGTCATGTTGTTGTTGTCGCAGTGACTCGACTCTCTGACTCTCTGAGCCTCATCATGGCTTCAATCCTCGACGAGTATGAGGACTCACAGAATACTCGGCAGAGCGCTCAGCAGCGCGGCCGCCTGGCCGCCGCCAACATCGGGATCACGCACTCAGGTACGTGGGCGAGTCCGGGTCCCTAAGGGGGCCGTCCGGGTCCCTAAGGAGGCTAAAGGGAGCCACCCGGGGCCTCCACAGCTGAGACGGCGTTGCTTCATTACCGGCGAACTAAACGGAAGTTGCGCAGCTGTCTGAGTTGATTTGACTGACATGTTGAACTCTTCAGGTTTCGTGAACGTGAGACTCGAGGAGGAGAAACCGATCTTCAACAAGCAGAGGATCGATTTCTCCCCTCCGGAGAAGATCAACCACCTGGGGGTCTGCAACAACCAGCTGTGCATGAGCCTGGGGAGGGACACGCTGCTGAGGTGAGGACCCCCCATGGGGAGGAGGCGCTGGACTGAGAGAGACTGTGTGACGTCATGTTTGTGTATCATCTGTGTTCTGTTGCGTCCAGGATCGATTTGGCCAAACCAGATCAGCCCAACCAGATTGAGCTGGGACGGAAAGACGACAGCAGAGTGCACAGACTGTTCCTGGACCCCACAGGTGAGAGGTCAGGCCCAGGGAGGTCCAGTCCTCCTGTCTCCTCCTGTCTGTCATGACTCTTCACTGACTCTTCTTCCTTTGTTCCCCCTGCAGGTTCTCATCTTCTCATCAGTCTGAGCAGCAGCGAGTGTCTGTATCTCAACAGGAACACGCAGAAGGTCCGCAGCCTGTCCCGCTGGAGGGGCCACCTGATCGAGAGCGTGGGCTGGAACAAGCTGTATGGCAGTGAGACCAGCACGGGGCCCATCCTGGTGGGCTCCAGCCAGGGGGTCATCTTTGAGGCCGAGATCTCTGCCACCGAGGGGAGCCTCTTCAACACCAACCCAGACCAGTACTTCAGACAGGTGAGGGCTCTGATGAGGCATCTAGACCTGAGGAAAGGGGGACCACCTGCTGTGGGAACGGTCCTGGACTTTCCCACATGCAGCAAAGCTACAACGTGTTGTGTAACATCTCTGAATCTGACCCCAGACCCCTGAGTGACGGTGTGTTTGTGTGTGTCTGTGTGTGTGTGTGTGTGTGTGTGTGTGTGTGTGTTGGTCCTGCAGGTCCACTCCCTGGAGGAGGACGGGAGGCCGGCTCCGGTCTGCTGCCTGGAGGTGGAGCGCGGCCTGGAGAACAAGTACTTCATCATCGCCACCACACGCAAGCGCCTGTTCCAGTTTGTGGGGAAGTTGGCCGAGGGCACAGAGCAGCAGGGCTTCAGCTCCATCTTCAACCAGAACCAGGACCTGCTACCCAGCTTCCAGGAGTTCCCTGCCAATATGGGCTACAGCGAGATCACCTTCTACACCTCAAAGCTCCGCTCCTCCCCCAAGGCCTTCGCCTGGATGATGGGGAACGGAGTTCTGTACGGGCAGCTGGACTACGTCAGGCCCGACTCTCTGCTGAGCGACGTCCAGGTACAAAGCATAGCATAGTCTTCTTGAGTAGATCTTCTCTTCCTCTCCTCCTCCCTCACTGTCCCTCTCCTCCTCAGGTGTGGGAGTACACTCCAGACATCGACCTCAGTCTGAACAAACCCATCTCCATCGTGCTGACGCAGTTCCACTTCCTGCTGCTGCTCCATGACCGAGTGAAGGCCATCTGCACTCTGAACGGTCAGGTGGTGTACGAGGACGTGTTCCCAGATAAGTTTGGCTCCCTGAAGAAGATGATCAAGGACCCGGTGGGGGGGCTGGTGTGGATCTACACCGAGCGGGCCGTGTTCCGGTACCACATCCAGCGGGAGGCCCGGGACGTGTGGCAGATGTACATGAGCATGAACAAGTTTGACCTGGCCAAGGAGTACTGCCGGGACCGGCCCGAGTGCGTGGACATGGTGCTGGCCAAGGAGGCGGAGCACTGCTTCCAGAACAAGCGATACCTGGAGAGCGCCAAGTGCTACGCGATGACCCAGAACTACTTTGAGGAGATCGCCCTCAAGTTCATCGAGGCCAAACAGGAAGAAGCCCTGAAGGAGTTCCTACTGAAGAAGGTGAACAATCTGAAGGCGAGCGAGAGAACTCAGATCACCCTGCTGGTCACCTGGTTAGCAGAACTCTACCTGAACCGGCTGGGCCAGCTGGAGAGCGAGGGGAAGAGCGGCATCTTCCAGGAAACGCGAGAAGAATTCCGCAACTTCCTCAGCAGCCCCAAGCACAAGGAATGCCTGTACAACAACCGCACCACCATCTACGACCTGCTGGCCAGCCACGGCAACGTGGACGACATGGTCTACTTCTCTGTGATCATGCAGGACTACGAGCGCGTCATCTCACATCACTGCCAGCACGACGACTACAGCGCCGCGCTGGACGTTCTGTCCAAGCACTGTGACGAGAAGCTCTTCTATAAGTTCTCCCCTGTGCTCATGCAGCACATCCCCAAGAAGGTGGTAGACGCCTGGATCAAGATGGGGAAGCGTCTGGACCCCAAGAAGCTCATCCCCGCTCTGATGAACTACAGCCAGATGGGCAGCACGCAGCAGATCAGCGAGACCATCCGCTACATGGAGTTCTGCGTGTACGAGCTGACGGTGACAGAGGAGGCCATCCACAACTACCTGCTGTCGCTCTATGCCAAGTACAAGCCCGACTCCCTGCTGTGGTACCTGGAGCAGGCGGGGACGCACGCCTCCGACATCCACTACGACCTGAAGTACGCCCTGCGTCTGTGCGCCGAGCACGGATACCTGCAGGCCTGCGTGCTGGTGTACAAGATCATGGAGCTCTACGAGGAGGCCGTGGATCTGGCTCTGCAGGTACGTGAGCAGGTCCTCCTGTGGCTCTGCAGACCCTGTGATGTCATTCATGATGGGCGGGGCTAAGGTGGTTCCTTTCTGTCAGCTGTGTCATCATGATGTCATCATGGAGGTGTCTGGGTTTCCATTCAGGTTTCACTACTATGTTGTTATGAAAATAAAAAACCATCTGATTTAGTGTAAAGGAAATATAAATATAAATCTGTAGTTTATCACAATAAGACTGTGAGACATAAAAGTCCATCATTAAAATAAACTAATTGATCAGCTGATATTTAGATGTCACGTGTGTGTTTGTGTGTGTGTGTGTGTAGGTGGACGTAGACTTGGCTAAGTCGTGTGCCGACCTGCCTGAGGATGACGAGGAGCTGAGGAAGAAGCTTTGGCTGAAGATCGCTCGTCATGTGGTGCAGGAGGAGAAGGACGTGAAGAAAGCCATGAACTGTCTCTCCAGCTGTAACCTGCTGAAGATCGAAGACATCCTGCCCTTCTTCCCAGACTTCGTCACCATCGACCACTTCAAGGTCTGTAGCAGATGACTTCATGTTCACATCCTTAGTTACCTCGGCAACACAACATGTCCGACCCGCTGCTCACATACATACTGGTTGCTCCTCAGGAGGCCATCTGCAGCTCCCTGGAGGAATACAACCAGCACATCGAGGAGCTGAAGCAGGAGATGGAGGAGGCCACAGAGAGCGCCAAGCGCATCCGAGAGGACATCCAGGAGATGAGGAACAAGTACGGCGTGGTGGACTCCCAGGAGAAGTGTGCCGCCTGTGACTTCCCTCTGCTCAACAGGCCCTTCTACCTGTTCCTCTGTGGACACATGTTCCACTATGACTGCCTGTTCCAGGTACAGAGCTCCTCAGGGCCAGGAGGCTCAGATCCTGATCCTCATCACAGCAGCTCGTCTCACTAAGAGCTTTAGGATTCATTTGGTAGAATAGATATCAGATAAACAGACTGTGTTCCTCTGTAAGTGTGTAGATGTTTGTGCTTCTCTTCAGGTCTGTAGGTCTTTAATGAACCCTTATGGATCCATGAACACGTGTTAAAGCCTCTACAAGCTCCCCTAATACATTTACCTCTGACCTTTGACCCTGAACCTCCTCTCTGCTCTCCCTGTAGGAGGTGACTCCTCACCTCTCTGCCTATAAGCAGAGTCGTGTGGAGGAGCTGCAGAAGAAACTCGCCGCGACCACACTGTCGTCCAAGTCACGCCACCGCCCGGCCGCCAAAGAGGACGGCGACGCCTCCAGCCTAGGGAAGGGCAGCGCCGGCACCAGTCGCGAGCAGATCAAGTCTGACATGGATGACATCATAGCGTCCGAGTGCGTGTACTGTGGCGAACTGATGATCAAGTCCATCGACAAGCCGTTCATCGACCCGCAGAAATTTGAGGAGGAGAAGTCCAGCTGGCTGTGATGAAGCACAGAGACGACTCACAGAACCAAACCAGCTTCAGCACATCTGTAACGAACATCTGTGTCTGAAGCTGACCTGGAGGCCTTTGCACCCTGAGCATTGATTGAAGATGATGGTGTAAACAGCAGGGATGTACAGAACATACGTGTGCCTGAATCCAAGTAACTGCACTATAATACTGTGAGCGCCTGTTTAGTTTAGCTGCTCTGCATCTCTGTACTCTGACGCTCTGTCTACATGTGGCAGGCTGGCAGATTCACTCGCTAACTGCTTAACTTCAATCACTGCATATAATGAATCGCCCGTTCTGATGGTTGTTATTGTTGAATGTGTAATAAATATTTAATAACGATATGTGCAGTGAGGAAATACACTTCATCCCTTTACTAAGAGGGAACCTGCAGCTCCATGGAGGAGTGTGAGCAGGACCAGCAGGTTTACAGAGAAAGGAACTCACAGCTGAGCCCCTGAGCCCCTGCAGCTCAGGGACCAGAGGCCTGGGCTGAGACTCATCACATGTCGGCACATGCACACACTTTCACAGTTTCAGGATGAAGACTTTTCCATTCCTTTTAATGTTCCATAACCATTTCCCTTGATTCGGCCTCTCTTGGAACCTAAAATGTATCTCAGCATATAGAAGTCAAATGTGACCTGGAGCAGCCTGGGACCAAAAAATCTACACACACACAAATATAAAGGCACAGCAGTGTAGAACATTATGTAACTGTTAGACCACATGTTCAGTCTGGGTGGGGGATCTGGATCCATATCGGCTTCATCATGCAGCTGTGGAGACGAGGAGATATTTATAAATCCCAGATGGAATTTATTTGTTAAAGCAGGAAGTTGTGTCAAGACAAAACAATCCTAATATAAGATAAATAAACTATATATACAAGTAGAAATAATGTAAAGGTCCAGTATGATAAGTAGCAGTATTGTCTAAGTCAATAATGTAAATATCAAGCATAGTATCAGCTGTGCACAGTAAACAGGACAAAATAAACAAACAGACATACAAAGTAGTCCTGCATACAGTGACGTTATGATGTAATAAAGTGACATTATGTAGCAGCTTATGAAGTGAACAAAGTCAGGAAACATTTATTTAAAACAAAAATAAGACATCAAGATCCAACTGAGCTTTGAGTATTCAGAGTTTTATTATTTACACCTAAATTTTAAAAACAATGAATAGTTTTCGTATCTAGATTCTATATTCCTGCCTCACCTTACCGAAAACGGAGTTCCCTTCTGATGACGTAAGACGTAGCTCGGTCATCTTCGCGCTGAGCAGACGCTACTAATCGAAATCGGAAAATAATCGATACTATAGAAGAAACTGAGCACATATGTGTCCAAACAAAATGTTTGGTTAAAGATGAAACACCACCGTGAAAACACGAACATTTATCTCCTCAAACCGCACACAAGTGTGAGGAAGCGTCGCCGGGCGGGACGTTCTTCTCTCGGTAGTTGATTAAGAGGTCTGCTCATTGCTGTACCCTCGCCATGGCGTCGTGTCTCTGCTCTCTCAGTAACAGAAAGTGGCCGCCTCTCTGCTGTTGCTGCCGACTCAAAGCTCACAGACTCGCTCGGCGGTTCAAACCGCCATTTTGGAGTCACGGAACCGCGAGTCGGCAGCAACGTCGGGAGAGACGGACAGGGGGACACGGGGCCGAGGTGAGAGTCCGTAGTGGTTGTTATGGCGAAGTAGCAATGGGGGAAGATGGCCGAGAGGGAGAAAGAATTAAAGCATGGGGATCAATCGTGCGCCAGGCAGCAGAGTCCCAGCTCGCGTTCGCAGCTCGGGTGCGAGACGCGCGGGCCGAGCGGCCTTTAGCAGCGGCACCGGGACTCCGCAGAAACACGCCATTAAAGCTAAATGTTATCTTAATAGATAGTTTAGGCGGGAGGTGGCGGCCTTAAAGAGACAGAGCCGCTTTGAATTGTTCATATTAATGGAGAGAGAGGACGAATGTGTCAAAACGCCTCAGCCAAGGCCGACGTGAGCACGGAGCTGGGCTGGACAGCGCGGGGCTCCGGTGTTTCCCGGGGCTCATGAAGCCTCCGCCGCGGCTCACCGGGCACCGGGAGCGCGGCGGCACCGGAGCCGCCCGTGTCCGCGTGCGAGCACCTTGACCCCGCGTGATCATTGATCGGGGACAGCACAGCTCGTGAAAGAGCTAGCGGTCGTTAGCTCGCGAGCCAACCGTCATGTAGCACAAAGCGACGTTAGCTAGCTAAGCTACAGGCTAACGCTAGCATGAAAGCTGTATAATACTGATAAAATGACGTTAGTAAACCTGAAAGGGCAGTGGAAGGTCATTAATACAACACTCACATCTCCAACTTTATATAGAAAATTAAAATAAACTTATTAGCCTTTATATTAATATATAATATCACATAACGGTGCGTGTCTGGAGGAGTTATTAGTGATTAGACACATTCAGGTTAACATGCACATACACACACACATACAGGGAGGGGGGAGAGTAACATTAAAGTGAAGCGTGAATGAGGTCAGAGGTCATTAAACCATGACATTTTCCACCTTTAAGTGGCTTTAAGAATAAGTTGTGACTGTTTCATGAGCAGCTCCACTTAAAGCTGTCAGTCACTCAGCAAGATGAGAGAAGCAGCTAGTGTTTAGTATTTATTATATACAGAAGAGTTCATTAAACACAACACACCACAGACTTGTGTGTGTGCTGTGACTGGCTCGCACAGTTACATACAGATACACCTGATGAATATCATGTCACACACAAGTTCTCCCCGTCTTTACAGACTTCTTAAAGTGATTAAGATGACTGACAGATGTCATTTCTTTCCAATCCATTCGTCTGCTCCAGTTAAAGGGAACTTTACCTGTAGATTGAGTGTTAAACAGGCCTGACCATGTGTGTTTGTAGTTATAATTCAGAAATACGATAATAATTCCATGATAGATATCTTGGTCCATCCCCATCTGTTTACATCATAAGGATCAATAACCCTGTCAGTCCTCAGTCCCTGGCTGCTGAGTCCTGCCCTGTTCACTTCTTGTTCATTTGTGGGAAATGTTTTAGTTATAAAATAATTCCTGCTGACAATGTTGAGCCACAGTAAGCCTGACCCATCGGCTCTAATAAAGCTTTAATATCCTGTATATGACACTGTGATAGATGGAGATGAAGGCTTGACCAGACGCTCTCTTCCATTGCAGGATTTTTCACTTTTGTCTATTCACTCCTCTTGGAATAATGACGGCCCTCACTGATCAGGTAGGTCAACTCAATCAATCACGTCTGATAGACCGGTTTGGTGGGTGTAGTCGTGTGGAAAACTGAAATTGTGATTAGATTCTAAAGTGGCCAATGTACAAACTGCTGGAACCTCAATGCCTTCCATTTTAGCAGACTAGAAGAGAAGTGAAGTACTGCAAACATCTGAGTCTTTCTTGTTTCCCTGCATCTTTTCTCTCCTCTGTCCCCCCAGTGAGCGTTGCTGCCCTGCTGGGCAGAGGTGTCTGGGCTGCATGGCGTCAGGGCAGGGCCGGCCGGAGGTTGGGGCCTCGGGGAGCTCCGGCCTGGCCAAACCTCTCTACCTCCAGCGCCTGGAGAGATCTCTGAAGCTGGACAGCTTCCTGCGCCACACGGCCGCCGTCTTCAACAGAGACATAACCAGGTAGGCGCAGCAGGGCCGCAGGACTGAGAGGGTTAGGAGCCAGCTTAGGGTCCCTGTCAGGAAGAGGACAGTGACTGGATACTTATTTTATGACCTTCATCTTGTATTTGGTTGCACACTGAACAAATGAGCTTAATGAGTTTAAGTGCATTTCAGTGTAAATGGATCAAATTGAAGCTCCAGCAGCCTGAATCTTCACATGTAGCATGTTGAGAGTAATGGTGGCCCTACAGATCCATACATGTTCTCGTTGTAGTGATGACAGTGACGACAGCGATGGCGCGTTAGGGGCGGGGCTTTCCCTGGACCACCCCTCTCAACACACAGCACTGACGGTGAAGAGCGAGCCATGTGAGCAGGGGGACGGGCTGTCAGAGGGAAAGCCCCTCAACGGAGTCCTGCTGCAAGGCAAAGGTAAGGACGGCCTGCTGTCAATGATCCATGGAGCCCAACACGCCTGCTCACTGTGGAGCCGTGTCTGAACAGGAACAGGAACAATGTCGTATTCAACTCTGAACACGTTAAAGTTACATGTTTTTATACCAACACTCCATACCTGACCTTTACTTATTAACTGCCTGTAACATGTAACATCTGTGTGTTAGGAGTTATCTTCTTTCAAACATTGTCCGCCTGCAAATCCCCATGATTCCATACGTGTGACGTGTGCGTCTTGTTTCTAAACCTGCAGACCAAAAGGCTGATAAATCCAGCCTCTACAATTTTTCCAAGCTGAAGAAGAACAGGAAGTGGCTGAAGGTATCCAGACTTTCTTGACGTTTAGTATGTTTACATGCATGTTTAAGCTTTGATTTAAGTGTTAATATGGTCACAACCATGGAGGAAGAGTCCTCCTCATCCTTAATCACAGCACAGAGTAAACACAGGGACTGATGAAAGAGCTCATGAGTTGCAGCTCTTCTCCTATTCCTCCTCCTTCACTCCTTCTTCTCCGCCTGCGTCTCCAACAGAGCATCCTGCTGAGCGACGACACCACAGACTCGGACTCTGACTCTGATGACTCTGGCTTCACGTTGTCTCGGGAGGAGCTGCACGACATGCTGAGGTTACACCGATACACCAGGCAACATCAGAGCAGGTTCCACTCTGACTGCGAGGTACACACACACACACACACACACACACACGCACACGCGCGTACACACACACACACACACACACACGTACTGTGGTTACATCATGTGTTGTTTCTCTCCCTCCTGCAGCTCCACCAGTTTCAGTACTACAGCACCGGACTCCTCTCCACTCACGACCCCTTCTATGAACAACAGCGCCACCTACTGGGGCCAAAGAAGAAGAAAATCAAAGACGAGAAGAAGTTCAAGGGTAAAGAGGAAACACTGGTTACTGTTATAGTCTCAAAGGTGTCAGACGTGTCGCTGACGAGGCTTCCTTGTTCCTTCAGCCAAACAAAAAAAAGTGAAGAAGAAGAAGAAGCGAGGCGAGGGAGATTTCCTGGACGAGGGGCGTCCTTATGTCAACAAGATCTTTGCTAAGTTCTCCCACGACGCTCCGCTGCCTGTGGTGAAGAAGAAACATCTGACCATTGAGCAGCTGAATGCGCGGCGACGCAAAGTGTGGCTCACCATCGCCAAGAAGGAAATTCCCAAGGTGAGCGAGGACGACCGGAGATCTCACTGCAGACGTCCGGCGTACGTTCTCCCCTCATTGCTTCATTTGTTTGTGTTTTTCAGACGTTCAAGCAGAAAACCTCGGCCAAGAACCTGGTGCTTACCAACGCTAAGAAGGTGAGTGAGCGGCGTGGAGACGTTGCTCTGGATCGCTCACATCGTACCTCTGGCGTGACGTCTTCTTCTTCTTCCTCTGTGTCCAGCTGGCTCATCAGTGCATGCGTGAGGTGCGGCGTGCGGCCATCCAGGCCCAGAAGAACTGCAAGGAGACGCTGCCCCGCGCCCGCCGCCTCACCAAGGAGATGATGCTCTACTGGAAGAAGTACGACAAGGTGGAGAAGGAGCACAGGAAGAGGGCGGAGAAAGAGGCACTGGAGCAACGCAAGCTGGACGAGGAGATGAGGGAGGTGAGTGGAGAGGAAGACCGTGTCTCAACCATACGAAGGACAGACACTGTCAGAGCGTCTCCAAGCCTCACTGTCTGTCTCTCTGTCTCTCTGTCTCTCTCTCTCTCTCTCCGCTCACAGGCCAAGCGTCAGCAGCGTAAACTGAACTTCCTCATCACCCAGACTGAACTCTACGCCCACTTCATGAGCGGCAAAGCCAGCCTGGGGGGTCCGGGGGGCGACGCCACGCAGGAGGAGATCCTGAGCATGCTGGAGGACAACGCAGCACAGAGGCAGATCGACATCGGGGGAGGCGTCATGGTCAACATGAACCAGGACGATTATGGTACGACACATCGTGGAATTAAACTTGAGAACACAAACACCAGCCGGTCGCTCCATGAGTTTATATTGTTTACAATTTCAGATAGCGACTACTACAAGTCCCAGGCCCTGAGGAACGCCAAGGAGGCCTACCAGGTCCACCAAGAGAGAGTAAGATGACCTACACACACACACACACACACACACACACACACACACACACACACACACACACACACACACACACACACACACACGTACACACACCCTGCCGTTGCTCACACCCATCTCCTCCTGCAGACGCGAATGTTTGACGAGGAGGCGAAGGACAGCCGGAGCGCCTCCCTGAACGCCGCCGGCTCGTCCTCGGGCTGCGGCTTCGGCGAGAGCTACAGTCTGGCAAACCCGTCCATCCAGGCCGGAGAAGACATCCCTCAACCCACCATCTTCAACGGCAAGCTCAAGGGTTACCAGCTCAAAGGCATGAACTGGCTGGCCAACCTCTACGAACAGGTGATTAACTGAGAATGTAAACATGCTTTACAGGACGTGTGAGTGGAAGCAGGTTATTGCTGAGTGGGAAAGTTTGTCCTCTGTTCAGATGCTTGTGGATGTTTGGACACTGACAGCTTCTCTCTCGTCGGTTCAAAGGGCATCAATGGAATCTTGGCAGACGAGATGGGACTGGGGAAGACGGTGCAGAGCATCGCCCTGCTGGCACACCTGGCAGAGGTGAGACAGAGCCACAATGAGAGAGCACACAGGCTCACCCGGTCACTCAGCACCCACTGAGCCTCATACTGGAACATTCACGCGTCCCTGCTGTGGTTACCCGGATAGGAAACGTGACACAGGCACCTGCTTCCTGTAGCGTGTCGCTGCTTTGTCGCTGTGCAGGTGTGGGAATGTTTGCTCCCACTGATCCCATTGTTGTGCCTGCACTCTTTTTGCTCTTTACATGTTTTGGCCTCATAATCCAAAGGGAGAAAAGTGGAATTCAGGTCAGATGTGATCCGTGCAGCGTCAAACTGTCGCCCGCAGGAAGACACTTGCCGCGTTTCCTCCTGGGACTTCCTGTTCTGGGGCCGCTCTCGCACACAAAGGCGGCGGAGGCCACCTGTTGTGCCGACTGACCGCGTATCCTCTCCTCTGTTCCCCCCGCAGAGAGACAACATCTGGGGTCCGTTCCTGATCATCTCCCCGGCCTCCACGCTCAACAACTGGCACCAGGAGTTCACCCGCTTCGTGCCCAAATTTAAGGTGAGTGAGAGTGGAAACACCTGCACACACACACCTCCATGGGAACCCGGGCATCCAGATTCATGCTCCCCTCTGGAGCCACGCTGTCATTCAACAACAAACATGAGGTTCTGATGTTTATCTGCTGCTAAATCAAAACCTACTGAACAATCTTCAGTGTGAATGTTCTAGATTTATTACTGTTGGTCTCCTGGGGAAACAGGATGTATTGTATGCGATGCTGACTGCCAGAATGAGATCAGTAGAACAGGAAATATGCAGCCGGTGTAAAGGTTGTGTGTTTCCACCCAGGAGCGCTTTGTCATCCTGATGAAGAGCTCAGAGAGGTGTGCAGTTCTCTGTCTGATCACCAGGGGGCGCTGTGGTCATAGATATGTGTGGAGTCGCTCATAACTGAAGCCTTTTCTCTGCTTTGTTGAGTCGAGTGGATTCACTGTTACAGATTCCATTTGCATGCCTTAACTGGCCGCTGACATGTGAGAGGCTGGCAGGGTTAGAGCCCATTCATCACACACACACACACACAGATATGCATTCAGCACTTAGCTATGCCCGTTTTCTCGCCTAGTTTGAACATAAATCACTTCCTGTCTGTTTTACTAATGATGTGTGAAAAGACTCTATTACTGAAAGTGAAGATAAGCTTCCTGAAGCCTGGAGGCCGGCGTGGAAACGCTGACCTCTAAACAATACAACGACGAGTGACGATAACGATGTGCAAGCCTTTCCACATCACACTTTATAT
>NW_027466855.1:720000-765000 GCF_046128005.1 Genypterus blacodes
CCTCCTCCCTCATGAACCTGGTCATGCAGTTCAGGAAGGTACGGCCTCATCCTGCCCTCCCATTGGTCCACTCCATGTTCACCACCTCATCATTATTCTGCTCACGTATTTTATTATTGAATGGAAAGAAAACAATGCTTCTGTTCTCTTCAGACACAAAGCTTATTGTTCCCACTCACCTTTCTCCCTCTCTCTCTCTCTGTGTGTGTGTGTGTGTGTGTGTGTGTGTGTGTGTGTAGGTGTGTAACCACCCTGATCTGTTTGAGCGTCAGGAGACTCGCTCTCCGTTCCACATGACCTTCACGCCGTACGTCATGTCCAAGTTCCTCTACCGCCAAGGCCTCGTGCGCACACACACCCAGGCCAAGAACAAGTGAGTGGAGCCGCACACACACACACACACACACACACCTCTGACATTAAGCAGTGTTGTCCCTCATGTTGTTTGAAGCTGAACTTTCTCAGTAAATCTGGATATTTTTAGACTTTGTGTATTTATCCTTAAGTAAAGAATATTTTGAACAAAGCTTCTATTCTTGAAACAGTCTATTTATTTATAATAAACATAATAAGTCATTATCCTTATTAGAGCTATTAACTATCAGACATTTAGAGGTCTGATAGAGATCAAATGATCACATGTGTGTGTCTCTCTCTCTCTCCCTCTCTCTCTCTCTCTCTGTCTCTCTCTCCCCCTCTCTCTCTGTCTCTGTCTCTGTCTCTCTTCCCCCTCCCTCTCTCAGATTACTCCAGGTGCTGTTGTCTCCTTTCTCTCCTCGTCACATCCATCAGTCTCTCTTCCATAGGAAAGGTGAGCTCATATCAAGCTTCACACACGTACACATGTCACCCTGGAGTTCCACTCTTCACTTCCTCTCTTCTTCCTCTAACCTCTCCATAATCCCCTCTCCCTCTCTCTCTCTTGTATTCTCTGCCTCTCTCTCTTTCTCTCTCTTTCTCCATCCTCTCCTTCTCTTGAACCTCTCAGCTGAAGACAAAGGAAGTTGTTTCTCCTTCCTGCGCTTCATCGACGTGTCACCAGCTGAGATGCACAACATCATGCTGCAAGGAATCCTGGTCAGGTGAGCTTCCTCTGAGGCGGGGGAGAGGCGCTTCTGAGCTCCGCCCACTCATTGTTTTCATCTCTCAACCTCAGATTTAGCTCGTTGTGTGTCCATTTGCACTCTGCCTCATGTTCCTCCCTCCTCTTCCTCCCTCTGGCAGATGGTTAGCACTTTTCCTGTCCCTTAAAGCGGCGTACCGGCTCCACCATCAGCGCCTCTTCGCCCTGGAAGAGGAGACGCAGCCCAGGAGTCCACGTCTGTCCCACACAGACCTGCTCCTGTGGCCGGACAGACCCACCTTCTTCCCCAACGTACGCAGCAGCCCCGCGCTCCAGGTGAGACCACACACACACACACACACACACACACACACACACACACACACACACCAACACGTGTGAGCAGACGGGCCACAGGTGGCGCTCTCTGCCCCGGGCTCCAGCAGCCTCCTATGGGATCCAGTGTGGAACCTGATCCCCCTTTAGCCCTGTAACCCAGTATCTGTCTGTCCCTCCTCCTGTGTGTCTCCGGGGCCTGAGCGTCTCGTTCACGTCCCACTGTCAGGCCGGCGTATATAAGATATGAGTCCAATCATGTGTGAGTGAGACGGATCAGAACCACCAGCATGGCTTCATCTCTGTGGTTCTGAGGCCTAACGTCGGTGCCGTCCTCCATCTCAGCTCCATGACACACGTTTGTTTACGTGGTGGACCAACCTGAGGTTCACAGCTATGTTAGCATGAAGACGATACATTTAAGGTCACTTCATAATTAATGAGGTGGAAGATGATAATCCTGTCGTCAGCTAAACGTGGAGCAAATCACCAAAAATAGGAATCCAGATGTAATGAATCTGATCTGAGTGTGTTAGATTATGGATGAGAGTGGAACAACGAGGCGGTGTGGGAGTGTTTTCACCCCGGGGTGACGCTCAGGCCGCAGATCGCTCCTCCGCTTTATGGTATCAAATATTCAGCCTACAGGTGTGGACATGAACCTCCACCAGAACCTGTCTGCCTTTGACTTTCCATCTGACCCTTTGACCTTGAAATCCTCTCATCGTAACTTCAGTGATCTCTCTCTCTCTCTCTCTCTCTCTCTCTCTCTCTCTCTCTGTCTCTGTCTCCCTCCTTCTCTCTCTCTCTCTCTCTCTCTTATTTACTTTGGAGTCTGAATTGTTGTCAAGGGCCCAAGAATATAACAGAAAAAGTTTGATTGAACTATGATCTGGATCTTCCTCCAACTTTAGTCCATAACTTTAAGAGTTAGAGACAGACACACACACACACACAATGCTGCACACACAAACAAACCGACCTTGGCTGAGGTAATGATAGAGCGTTTGAGGCGTTATGGAGGTATTAAAGTTTCTCTCTCTCTGATTCTCAGTTTCACCACACACACACACACACACACACACACACACACACACACACACACACACACACACACACACACACACACACACACACACACACACTCCAGCAGCCCTGGCTCATTCTGCTGAGCGGTGCAAACACTGAAACTCATCTCCTGCAGCCCTTCACCTCCAGGCGAGTCGCCCAGCGGAGCAGCGTCTCCTCTTACCGCCTCCAAACGTGTTGGGTGGAAAACACTTAAGAGGAAACACTCTGGGGGTAATTCCATCTTCCTCTCCTGCCCGGTCGCTCTGAGCCAGGCAGCCGGCCCGTCTAAGGTTCCCCCCTGCAACCGCTCTGCAGAGAGAAACACGAGGAGCCGGCCCGAGAAGCGTACGGACACCTGGAGAGCCCCACGCCTTCACCGTGCGACCCTGGGCTCCCGCTCCCACAAACCCCACACTCCCCCCCCCCCTCCTCTGTCTGTGTGGAGCTGGCACACGGCCCCTCTGTTGGCCCGCCGCTCTCTGCCCCCGTAGAGGCGTGGAGACACTCTGGCTCCGCTCTGGATCCTGTTCCATATAGGATCAGACTCATGGACGTCTCCACCTTTGTGCTCCTTCCAGCTTCTCTCTCTCTCTCTCTCTCTCTCTCTCTCTCTCTGGCTCTTCTTCATCTCCTCTCTGGCTCATGTTGCCGCTCTACAGCTCCCACACAGAGCGGACACACAAACACAAAGCTGCATTTATGGCACGTTTGCTCTGTGAGTTCCTCAGCACATTCAATATAAGATAGAAAATATGAAAAGGACACGTTTCCTCACAGAGCTCCTTCATCCTCCTATAGGCCAAAAGCTCCCAGCTGGCATTGCTTCTGTTGCTATAACAACCATAACAACAACCCCCAGCTGTTTGCTTTGTTGACCAGCATCCTCTGGTTGAGCTCTACCATTAGGTGGCACTGTGCATCCACCGTCTCTCTCACACACACACACACACACACACACACACACACACACACACACACACACACACACACACACACACACACATTCCTTTAATAACTAACAGTGAATTACAGTTGATTACGGTAATCATTCCTTTAGTATTACATATGCATATTCAATCCACTGTATATGTGTTGACGTTGTCCCTCTGTGTGCACACCAGGACCTAGTCTTCACCGGCCTCAGGCCCGGCACGGTGGGGCACGCAGACGTCCTGATCCACGGCCGACGCTCCGGCGTGTCCTCCCTGCGGCCCTGCCAGCCCATCACGCCGTCCAAGTTCCTGCTCACCGCCACGCCCAGGGTACGTGTGTGTGTGGTCGTGCAGAGGGAAGCTCTGTAACAACAATGAGGTCGTATCTGTGAAACGTTTATAGTGTGTGTGTGGGGGGGGGGGCTGTGGCCTCCAGCTGCATTTAAAAGAAACTAAAGTTCTAAAAAAAGGCTTCTTGCTGAGTTTGTTTACTTGTCATTGACCTTCCTCCTGTCTGACACACACACACACACACACACACACACACACACACACACACACACACACAGAGAAAGAGTAAACCTGCTGATTCACTCAGTGTGTTTCCCTGCACAGTAAAACCTCAATTAAGCTGCAATGAGCGTACTTATGTAAACAGCATGTAAACATCTTCAGCATCTCAGCTCAGAATTAAAGATCCGACTGACGCTTTGTTTACTTCAGACACAAATTCATTACAATGAACGCCTCCTCCAAGTAGCACACTCAGATTCTCCGGGTTCTTCAGGTGTGTAAACGTCTTCATGTTTGGACGCCTCCACTCATATTCAGCTTAATCACACTGAGCAGAAACACTTTGGTTGTTGAGTCCATGTAACCATGGCGCCCGTGCCGGTGTGGTAACGTCAACATAACAACAGCAAACATCCTGATATCCAGTGACGCATGGAGACGTCCAGTTTCTGCTCTCCTCCACGTGACGTCGTCTTTGCTTTCAAATTGAACCCATTATCTTTTGTTTCGGTTTCGGTTTCCTAGGTGACGGCAGTTCCCATGGACCGTTACTGTGACGACCGCAGCGCCGAGTATGAGTGGCGTGTGACGCGCGGCGGCGGGGGGGCCGTCTTCAAACAGTGTTTCCTGTACGGCTCGCCTGAGCTGGCTGCAGACTGGCGTACCAAGGCCTGCACCTTCCACCCACAATGCCCCGGGGGCCTGATGGCCACCCACCCTCGCCACGGGTGGTCTTTCATCAGGATCCCTGGTAAGTCTGTGTGTGTGTGTGTGTGTCCTTTTGCTTCTGTGTCAGGCTCTTTGACTTCATTTATGTCTGAAAATGTTGATTTCTTACTTGTTACATGCAAATGAACGTACAGACTAAAGATGATCCATGCGTCCCATAGTAACCATGCGTCCCATAGTAACCATGCGTCCCATAGTAACCATGCGTCCCATATTAACCATGCGTCCCATAGTAACCATGCGTCCCATATTAACCATGCGTCCCATAGTAACCATGCGTCCCATAGTAACCAACTCATGTTCACATGCTGCAGCTCCTCTTTAACGCTGTTATCAGATGATGCATATCCAGTTTTGGAGCGATGAGAAAGGTAGTGGCCCGTGGGAGAGAGGGCAGATGTCAGTCGACACATCACCCTCCTCCCTCTCTGTCTGCCAGGCCGCAATCTGCCTCAGCTGCCAGATAAAGAGCCGGGCAACTTCCAGTAAGGTGTGTGTGTGTGTGTGTGTGTGTGTGTGTGTGTGTGTGTGTGTGTGTGTGTGTGTGTGTGTGTGTGTGTGTGTGTGTGTGTGTGTGTGTGTGTGTGTGTGTGTGTGTGTGTGTGTGTGTGTGTGTGTGTGTGTGCGTGCGCGCTCTCCTGTGATAAAGAGCTTGGCTGGCTGAGTCGGGGTCAGATGAAGCAGAGTGCGAGCTGATTGGCTGCCAGGGTTAGGATGACTGATGGCTGCTGGGGGTCAGAGGGGCCAAAGACAACACTTCCCTCTGGATGACCCCACTGACCTCTGAGCCTCTGATAAACTGCGTCTGTCACAGATTATGATGACGGCTGGCTTTCTGCTCGGCTCCTTCTCTCACAGTGAGCGCTTGGTTTCCTCACTGAAGTCTGATGGAGTCGACACCGGAACAGACTGGGACGTGTCAATGCCTCTGTCAGGGAGGTGTTTTCACCTGTGTGTGTGTGTGTGTGTGTGTGTCTGTGTGACATGGGCCAAACAACAACTTTGTAGGTTTCTTAGATTCTTGGGCCGTAGACGACCATTCAGCAGTTTGTCCTGTGTTAACACCAGGTCACCACTAGATGGGGAGAGAGAGAGAGAGAGAGAGAGAGAGAGAGAGAGAGAGAGAGAGAGAGAAGAGAGAGAGAGAGAGAGAGAGAGAGAGAGAGAGAGAGAGAGAGAGAGAGAGAGAGAGAGAGAGAGAGAGAGAGAGAGAGAGAGAGAGAGAGAGAGAGAGAGAGAGAGAGAGAGAGAGAGAGAGAGAGAGAGAGAGAGAGAGAGAGAGAGAGAGAGAGAGAGATCCTCCAGGTCAGTGTGGGAAGTGAATAAGGTCAAAGAGTCAGATTATAATTTTTGGTTGTTATGGCAACGTGGCCTTTAGGTGCTGACATGATGTTTTGCCTGAAACACACTGATAGATTTTTCTTTACACTCAGAACAATAATATCCCTCTAAGTTGATATTTAGCCTCGGCACATCTGTGTTTTCCTGAGCTGCCAGTTTGTTTGTGTGTTAAAGTGAGAAACCAAACAAGTATTTGTGTGTCTGTGTGAGAACGTCTGAGGGCTCCTGTGAAGTTCTCTGGGAGCAGACAAAGCGAGGAAGTTTAGCTGCTGCTCATTGTTCAAGCGCTCAAGTTAGGTAACACTAATAGATGGTCCGTGTGTGTGTGTGTCGGTGTGTGTGTGTGTGTGTGTGTGTGTGTGTGTGTGTGTCATTGGGTCCATTCACGGAACGTTCCTACACTCACACAAGTCTGAGGTGTCTCTCCCTCCTCTCACACACACACACACACACCCACACACTCTCCCACGCTGGGCCGCTCCGCTCACAGATCGAGCAGCAGCTTCACCTCTGACTCTGGGGCGAGCGGGCCGGTCTCAGACCCGTATCTGGCCCTAACCCCCTCGGCCCGTCTGCTCTCCGGCCTCGTTCTCAGCCTCGGGAGGAAGGAAGTGACCAAACACTGCAGCACCCGTCCTCCCCTGGACGCATTGTTGCCACATCAAGGCTCAGATATGTGCAGTGGTCCAGCTGAAGGTTCCCAGCCTCCCACTCCTCTCCCTCTCCCTCTCCCAGCCCCACACCTCCAGAACAAATGGCAGAGCTGAATGAGTGTTTGTTTGGAGCGCCATGGCGTGAGTAGGGCTGCCCGCCGATATCGCCGGTCCAATCTAATCAGACGAGCTTATAGGAGTCAGGCCACAGAGGAACAAACAATGGTGGCAGAGACGTCTCCAGCCCCGGAGGTGTGTGTGCAGTTTAAGGTTGATTTGATGGTGAAGAGGCAGAGAGAGTGAGAGCTGAACTGCAGGAGGAATGTGTGTGTGTGTGTGTGTGTGTGTGTGTGTGTGTGTGTGTGTGTGTGTGTGTGTGTGTGTGTGTGTGTGTGTGTGTGTGTGTGTGTGTGTGTGTGTGTGTGTGTGTGTGTGTGTGTGTGTGTGTGTGTGTGTGTGTGTGTGTGTGTGTGTGTGTGTGTGTGTGTGGCTCTGCTTCAGACGGATGTGAACACATTTTGCAGCTCATCAGGAGACGTTGTGATTGAGCTTAAACATCAGTCTGAGGACAGAGCTTTGACTGGGATGTATTTCCAGAACATTCCACAGGGACACAGGAATAACCTTGGTCCTTCCTCTGCCGCCTGTGTGGCCTCAGTGCTGCTCAGTGATTAGAGGGACACGACCACAGAATGGAGGCTCACTGCAGCGCCCACCTCCGTCTGTCTCTGTCCTGAGATGGGACTAGGCTGACAGGACGTGTCTCACATCAGGGGACACGTCTCACATCAGGGGACACGTCTCACATCAGGGGACGCATCCTTGTAGGAGGTCTGCACAGAGGCCTGCAGAGGCCCGAGGTTCAGTTTGGGAGACTGTAGTGGGGCGTACTGGTGCCGGTTCAGCAACCGCGGCCTGTATTTGTGTGTGTGTGTGTGTGTGTGTGTGTGTGTGTCTGTGTGTGTGTGTGTCTGGGCCCACATCAGGTTGTGGGAAATACAGTTGTGCCTTCCTGTCCCTTCAAAGAATCGCTGCTCTCCAGCAAAATGGCAGGAAGCTTCCCCGGCCCTCTGATAGAGAGGCACAGAACAACACAGACGGCCTGCCACACACACACACACACACACACACACACACACACTCTGCCCAGCTCAGTCTGCAGCTACAGTCGGGGGGGAATTCAGCTTTTCTTCAGCGTCTACAGGAGCAGAGATGTTTTGATTTCCTGCTCACTTCTGTGTCTGGAAGGAGGAGAAGCCAAAGAAAGCCCAGACCCAGATTGTCCTGCAGGGGGCGACGTTAGCCACATGATCGCAGCACGTCGCTCTCTCTGAACGTGATCCCTGTCTGCTCTCTCCCAGCGTTCCTCCGTGGTGTGTGTGTGTGTGGGGGGGGGGGACTGGCTGTCATTCATCTTAATGACAGAGTTCACGGTGGGCCGACGTGGTTCCCCACCAAACCCTCATCAGACTGTCTGTCTCCCTCCGCCCAGACGAGCAGGAGAAGACTTCACTCAGCACTCGTCTCTACGTCTTCAGAGATTGTTCTGTCTCTCTCTCACTCTGCTCCAGCGTGGAGATGCTCATGAGCTCCTTCCACAGACAGTCGTTCCAAAGCTGGAGCGCCTGGGGCTGGAATGGTCTCTGACGCCCCCCTTTCACACTTCACAACCTGAGATTCCTCATCAAGCAGGTTGTGTGAGCCCCTCCAGTCCAGTAGGGGGCAGCAGTGAGGCACCTAGAAGCTGCCAGCATGTAGGAACATCAGAGGGTCAAACATGAAGGAAGTTTAAATCTTCACACACTGACAGAAGCTTGTTGACACGCTGCTTCAAACTACATGTACTTCCTTCTGGACATCCCACTTGTCGCCGCCCCACTTAGCGTATTGTTAAGAGCGAGTGTAGGTCAAACATGTCATGGTCCTCTTCTGGTCCTGTAGAGTCCTGGTCCCTGAGCTCACAGAGTCCTGGTCCCTGAGCCTGAGTCTGTCCCTGGTCTTGTCTTCTTCATGCGTCTGTAGAACCTCCTCAGGCCCAAACCAGCAGCTCAGATCTCTGGTTTTCTGCGGCCCACCTCTCCAAACCTGCCAGCATCTGGCTCTTAGCTCCTTGGGCCAGAAATTAAGTTTAAGTAGGATTTCTGTCAATAGCAGCAGCAGCAGCAGAGTAATGTGTGGCTAATATTTCCATCATCAGCAGTGATGAACAAGTGTTGGCCATTGACTTATTGATTGTCCAGTGTAATGTATCATTATACAGTGAGGGGCCAACACTGGCTTCGATCGTGGCTTCGACCTGTCCTGTGCCCCCCATCTGTCTCTCTTTCTCACATAACCCTCCATCCATCTTCCTTCATCTCTCACCCGCTCCTTTTCATCCCCTCTTCTCCGTCGCATCTGGCCCGAGGACGGCTGGGCTCCGGGCCTGAGGAGCGGCAGAGGGGAAGGGGACGGGACAGAAGAGGGTAGTGGCATATTAATGAAATTAGCGGCGTAGTTGGTTTGGGAGCATCAGGCGCCAGGCAGCGGGGCTGGTCCGGGGTTAATTAGCTGGCAGCAGGCCTCTAATTGGGTCAGGACCGTGTCAGGCCCCCGGCTCTGGCCCTACAGGGATTGGATTACACTGTCAGGGGACAGACAGCAGGGGGAGGGAGCCGGGCTGAGCGGGGGGAGGAGGTGGTGGTGGATGGAGGAGCTGCAGGGGGAGAGAGGAGCCTAATCTGCCAGCAGGAGGTGAGGAGGAGACGGGAGGAGGGGGGGGGGGGGGGGGCGGCAGGGCAGGTGGTGAAGCTTGATATGTGTAGCCATGGCAACAACCGAATGGTGTGACACCACATGGGACTTGCTTGTATTTTAGGGGCGTGGCCTTGCAGAGCCGTTTTCTGTCCGTTTCAGTGTTTTGATGCAGATTCTCCTGCTGTGTCGTCACAAAGCTGCTGCCTGGTTCTGTTCTTCTTCTTCTCTTCCTCCACCTGAGGAGCTCGCCCACTTGTAAGGCCTTAATAATTCATACCTAAGCCATTATTTTGGGCCCCATTCCCCCTGCAGACTCCTCAGCTCCTCATGTTTTACTCCTCCTGTCGGCTCTGGAGCTCTGATCTGCACCGATTTACAGACATCAATAATAAAGAGGGGGAATATTTGATGCTGTGTTGTCGGGGGAACACCAGGACGCCATGTTTGTTTACTCTGATGACCCGTGTGTGTGTGTGTGTGAGAGGAGGCAGGAACATGAAGTCATCTGCTTTAATCAGCCTGAGCTCTTCATCACTCATGTCTCCGGCTCGCTCACGTTTATGAGCAGCGGTCACACAGCAGAGCGGCCACATGTATGTAAACCATGAGTGTTATTTTGGAATGAGTACGATCGCCAAAATGCTTCAGAATCACAATCAATCCTGCTTTAGCTCAACGTGGAGCAGAGGGAAGATTTAGAAATGAGGATTTTCTATATGGAGCAGGAAACAAAGTGAACTCTGTCACCGCTCTGAGCCTGTGTGTGTGTGTGTGTGTGTGTGTGTGTGTGTGTGTGTGTGTGTGTGTGTGTGTGAGGCCCTCAGCTGCTATGAAAGGAGGGAAATGTGGGCGACATTGTGGTCCTGGTGACAAATGAAGTCTCTCCTGAAGTGTGTGTGTGTGTGTGGAATGAAGCTCAGTGTTGAAACAGACGACAGCAGCTCTTTATACAGAGCAGCATTTCTTCCACTTCTGTAGCTACGTTTCCGTCTCTTCCCACAGTCTGTGTGTGTGTGTGTGTGTGTGTGTGTGTGTGTGTGTGTGTGTGTACGTCCTGGGCCTGAACGTGGCTCTGGAGTCGGGGGGGCTTAGGTCTAAGCTGCTAAACAGAACCAGATTGCCTGCTGAGGTTGATGAGTTTTGCTCCATCTGAGCATTTGCAGCTCTGCCAAGTGTTTGGTTTGTGTCTGGGCGGTTGCCACGGCGGCATGGAGGCCGCGGTGGCGTGTCGGTGCCCCTGACGGAGCAGCGGCCCCGGTGAGCCTGGCACCAGCGGTGAGGGGGCCCCCGTCTGATCTAAACCACGACATCACCGCCGCCGCCACCGGGCTCATAGCGCCTGAGTGTAGCCGGAGCCACCGCAGAGCCCCGCCCCCTTCCCACCGCCGCCTCTCGCCGCCCCGTCAGGCCCTTTCGCGTCTCTACCCGTGTCTAATCACACTCGCTCTTCCTTTCCTGTCTCTCCACTTTTATTTCGCTGTGTCTGCCCGCTCTGTCCTCCGCTCCTCTGGTTCCTCTGGTTCCTCTGGTTCCTCTGGTTCCGCTGACGCCAGAGCCGATTACAGGCCTTTGATGGGAGGATCCAGTGTTTGTGTATGTGCGCTCTGTGGTGCTCTGGGCTTCACGCTCTGGTTGGCCCTCAGCGACGTAGAGCAACCACCTCACTTACTGCATTCAGGAGCAGCACACACACACACACACACACACACACACACACACACACACAGACAGACAGACAGACAGACAGACAGACAGACAGACAGACTCTCTCTCACTCTCACTCTCTCTTTCACGTGACATCAGCATGACAGAATGGCTGTCAGTCATTGCCATGGAGGAATTTTGATGGACAGCCAGCGACGGTCAGATCTGTTGTCTTGACAGGAAGTTGACCTCAGAGTGGGTTTTGTCATGGCAACAATAAGCAAATCTCACTCCCCAAGCGGACTGTGTGTGTGTGTGTGCTTCCCCTCTTCAGCTGTTGTATTAGTTCCTCTTTAACTCCTCCACATGACCTGACCTCTGTAAGGGGTCATGCCAAAGGTCACAGGTCAGGGTTCAGTCCAAGTCCACATTAGCATCTAGTGCTGCAGCGGAGGAGTTGACTCAGCGCTGAAGCTTTTTAGAGTCTGTAAGAAGCTGAGTCATGTATCGTCCTCCTCCACACACACACACACACACACACATGGACTCAGGTCTGTACCTGAACCTGGATCATGTGTGTGTCTTCTGTTTTCCTCTGAAGCTGTGTTGGTTCATGGCTGCAGGTCAGAGTGTGTGTGTGTTTGTGTGTGTGTGTGGCTTCACTCTGTCAGAATGGAAATACATTTTATTAGGCGTTACCGTGGTTACAGGAAACAGTTGGACACACGGTCCATTAGCGTCCTTGTGAATAATCCAACTTCCAAAGAACCTGGTCAGCGCCTGGTGTGGACGTGTGTGTGTGTGTGTGTGCCTCAGTCTGACAGGTTGTGACCTGGTTAGATTGATTGAACAGAACTCGTTTTGTTACAGTACATCAACAAAGTGAGGAAATATGCTTTGTAAATATTTATCAGCCGATTCTCTGCACAAAAGATCTGTGGAACAAGAGTCCAGCTCCAGAGCGGCCCGGCCCGGAGCTCCCTCAGGGACTCTCCTGTAACCCTGCCCTGACCCGGGCAGCTGACCCCAGACCCGGGCCCGTGGTTCCCCCCGCTCGGGTCGCGACCCCTGGTTGAAGGCCATAGTGCTCCTGTCAGCGGGTCGATGGCGGCTCGGCCTCTCTTTGTGCCAGATGACATTAAGTCCTCGTCAGCTGGACGCCCAGGGAAGCACCCGGGTCAGAGTGCCGCCCGTGCGGTCGACCTTCTGACGGCTCAACACTCGATGTGGCGTTCAGGGCGACCTGACAGAAACCAAATGCCGGATGTGTTTGGGGGCCATTTGAGGGTTTAGGGAGGTGAGGAGCGGATCAACCGGGGTTTGATCCAAACTGAGACCCCCCACTGACAGGTTCTTCATCCCTCTGTGTTACCAGTGACTGTGTGGATCAGGGAGGAGCCTCTTTAGAGCTCTGAGCCGTCATGGCAGCTCATGTTCTGTCCACAGGGAAACTGAAAGTGTGAGCCGTTGTTCCTAAAAACACAAAGTATCGGCACAGTGTGGCCTCACTGTGCAAACTGAGGGCAAACTTTCTATCCGGGCACTCTGAATACTCAACCATTTCTCTTTTTCTCTCTCTCTCTCTCTCTCTCTCTCAGATAAGGAGAGCCTGATCACTGAGAGTGGAAAGCTCCACACCTTGGACATCCTGCTGAGTCGCCTAAAGGCCCAGGGACACAGAGTCCTCATCTACTCCCAGATGACCCGCATGATAGACCTGCTGGAGGTACGCACACACACACACACACACACACACACACACACACACACACACACACACACACACACACACACACACACACACACACACACACACACACACACACACACACAGAGCATTAGGAGCTAAATGTAGCAGCCAGTTGCATTTTTCTGCGTGGTTGAGCTCTGATGAGACGTTTGGAGCTTCAGCTCCTCTAATCAGCTCGCCTGTCCCTCGTTAGTGCGCTCATTAGGCCGCTAATTAACAGGTCAGGGCTAATTAGAGGGGTCTCATCTGCAGGGGAGACCGGCAGATGGGAGGGACGACCAGAAGGAGTGAGAAATGAGGGGAAGGGGGAGGAGGGGGAGGAGGTGAGAGGGGGAGGAAGGGGTGGGAGAGGAAAGAAAAGAAAAGAAGGGATGAAAAGGAGAAAAAGATGGAATATTCCTCTCACACATGAACTCAGGTCAGGAAACATTCTCTCTTTTCTGCGGGATGCAAACTTTCTTTTCACAGGTGAGCCAGAGGAAAGGGTCATGTGATTGGTCAGTCAGCATCACATGACCACAAAATCTTCTTCTTCTTACTCTTGACTTCACACGTCTTGGCTCAACCGGTCCAGAAGCTTCTCCCCCAAGTCACCTACAAAAAGAACATGGTGTGTGATAGTGATGGTCCATTTTCCTGGACCGAGTCGAAGCACAGAACCTCCATGTGACTCAGCTCTGTTGTGGCTCTGTCGTCGCTCTGTCGCCGCCCTGTCGCCGCCCCTGTGTGTGCTGAAAGAGTCACATGTGCCCGCAGCTCTGCCATGATGTCATTGGGAATTCCTTCCACTTTCCACGGCCGCACCTTCAGATGGCAGACGGACCCAGCCCAGGTGGTTAAGGACCAACTTCCTGTGTGTCTGGAAACAGTGGGAATGCCGTGTGTGTGTGTGTGTGTGTGTGCCCCCCCCCCCGTCTCTTCTAATGGGGGGGATACTTCAGCCGGTCCGTCTCATCTGCGATTACGTTAAAGAGATCCAGGGATGAAATCTCATCTTCATCCAGTCTGGCTTTAGTTTTCCGTGTTGTTCCCTGATTGGTCTGAGATGGAAAACTCTGCAGATGGAGTTCATTTCCTGAACACGAGTCGTAGACTTACAGAGAGAGAGAGCGGCTGATGCTAATCTCTGTTTTTGGCGTCATTGTTTTCGTCGCCAGTCGGCTGCCGGTTGCCGGGGTGACATCAGAGCGTCGGGTGATGGATCGGCAAAGTCCGGGTGGGCCGACGGAGAAACACACACACACAGAGAGGGTCCGGTGATGACAGGGGTGCAGCCCACCTACTGTGTGTGTGTGTGTGTGTGTGTGTGTGTGTGTGTGACGCCTTTCGAAGCTCAGCCAGAGAGTCGTCACAGGAAGATAGCGTCATGGAATTCACAGATTACAGAGCAGCAGATTGAGGTGGTTGCCGTTGTTGTTTGGTCGTCGTGCATTGAGAGGATTTTCTCTTCCCTCTCTGGCGCCATGGTAACGTGAGCCGATCCGCTCTGTGCCTCTCCTGTCAGGTGGCTTTGATTCACATCCAGGAGCCGACGTAGAGATGCAGTTTGACCGGAGAACAGAATGAAAGGTCCCGCTGCTCTCAGGCTGAGTCCTGTCCGCCCTCGCCGCTCTGCTGCATGACATCATCACGGGGCGCTGACAGCTCATTGGACGAGGCCGGCTAAGCGGTTTGATGTAAAGTGCAGCTTTTGCTCGTCTTTAGGCAACAAGAAACCTGAGCACAAAGACAAAGTGCAGAAAACTGAAAGAGTCACATCTGATTTCCCTCCGACTCAAACAGAGAAGAAGAGGAGGAGGGGGAGGAGCTTAGGCAGGATGCCCAGGGCGCAGTGTGGATGTTTGAATGGATCCATGAACACATGTTAAAGCTCCTCTACAAAATGGTTAGATACTAATGTGTTGACCTTTGACCCTGAAGCCTCAGATGTTGATCTCATGATACAACCTACAGGAACACAACAACAGTGACCCAGTTTGGACCTGAACCACCTGATATGAAGTCAAATCTCCACAGTCTCACTTGCGGTGGAATGTTGGACAGACCCAGGCTGAGTCTGAGTGAGCTCAGCCCCTCTGAGGATTCAGCCTCAGCTTTAGATTTATCCTCCAGATTAGTCGGCCGGAGCAAAGTTTTCTGTGGAGCAACAGCATCTGAGTGAGTGAGTGAGTGAGAGAGTGAGCGGGCGGGCGGGCGAGCGAGCGAGAGTCCTGCTGGCCCGATCCCAGGACTCCACTGAACAAGGTTAGCGTCATGTAGCTGAGCTCTGGGCTAATGGGCTCTAATGCAGCCTCACTGGGAGCAGATGGGGCTGCTGGGAACAGAGCCAGACCTCAGAGAGAGAGAGAGGAGGGCCGGACCCTCCTGGACCCAGAGCCCAAGGGGGGAGGTGTTACATGATGTCAAATCAGTGATGTCAGGGGCTAACGAGTGTGTGTGTCGGCGCAGAGGTGAAGCTCTGTAATGCGTTTATGGGTTTGGGGCCACGACACGTTTGGGCCGGACATCAGGGAGGGACGGAGCGTGGAGGGGCGAAGGGCGAAGGGCGGGGCCTAAAGAGGGATCAGCATGTCATCATCAACGCTGAGGCCCACACACACACTCGCACACACACACACACACACACTCTGGGGGAGATGCAGTATCAGTTTCTACATTTCTCTGTGTCTCTCTGGGCCGGGTTGAAGTTTCAGCTCCATCAGAAGCTCACAGGAGAAGTGAGACATCGATCTGCTGCAGGAGGAGAGAGAGACATTCTTGTATTAAAAGCAGTTTTTCTGGACACACAGTTCAGTAGTAGAGCAGCGCGCATACACACACACACACACCTTCTCACTGCTGACCTCCATATTTGTTCCTATCTGTGTTGTCAGACTGAGCTCGTTGTGATGAAGTGAGTAGGTGTGGAGCTTCGTCTCCCCCGCATGCTAACGCCTTCACTCCTCTCTCCTCATTACTCTTCCTCTCCTCCTCCTCTTCCTCCCCCTCTCCTGCAGGAGTACATGGTTTATCGTAAGCACACCTACATGCGTCTAGACGGATCCTCCAAGATCTCTGAGCGCAGAGACATGGTGGCTGACTTCCAGAGCCGGTGGGTCAGAGTGTGTGTGTGTGTGTGTGTGTGTTCATCATGATGTCATCCCTCTTCTTCCTCTTCTTCATGTTGTGTTTCTCCTCCTTTTCCTCTCTGCAGGAACGACATCTTTGTGTTTCTGCTGAGCACCAGGGCGGGGGGGCTCGGGATCAACCTGACGGCCGCTGACACTGTGAGTCCCTAACACACTCAGTGTGCACACTAGAGCTGTGATGATGCTGCCTGTTCAGTTCTTACATCATAAAGGAGTTTGTCACAATGGGAGTAGGTTTCCAGAGCGAGTCGTGTTTTAGACGTGAAGACCTGGACGACCTCTCACCTCTTCTCCTCCTCCTGCAGGTCATCTTCTACGACAGCGACTGGAACCCCACGGTGGACCAGCAGGCCATGGACCGGGCCCACCGGCTGGGCCAGACCAAGCAGGTCACCGTGTACCGGCTCATCTGCCAGGGATCCATCGAGGAGCGGATCCTGCAGCGCGCCAAGGAGAAGAGCGAGATCCAGAGGGTGGTGATCTCAGGAGGGAACTTCAAGCCCGACACGCTGAAGCCCAAGGAGGTGGTGAGCCTCCTGCTGGACGACGACGAGCTGGAGAAGAAGCGTAAGAGCGGGAACCAGCCACGATGAAGGAGGAGACGCTGAGGAACTCCGTGACAACTGATCAGTGTGGTGTGTTTGCTTGTAGTGCGTCAGAGGCAAGACGAGAAGAGGCTGCAGGAGGAGAGCAGCAAGGTGAAGGAGCGCAAGAGGAAGAGGGAGAAGTACGCTGAGAAGGTAATGCTGTGTGCGGAAGAGGAGGGAGGTGTGGAGTCTAATGGAGTCACAGAACACTGGGAGAAGACTCTGAAGCTACAAAGGGTCAGTTATACATCTGTGTTTCTCCTCCAGAAGAAGAACGAGGAGACAGAGGTGAAGAAGAGGAAGGAGCATCTCTCACGCTCCCTCAGCAGACAACTCCAACATGTCCGCCGACGGAGACGACAGCTTCATCAGCGTGGAGATGGACTCAGCCATGCCCAGCCCCTTCAGCGAGGTGAGGGAGGGAAGGAGGGAGAGAGGAAAGGAGGGAGGGAGGGAGTGTGTGTGTTTGCGTGTGTGTGAGTGTGTTAGAGTGAGAGACAGAAAGAGAGACCTTCAGTTTGTTTTGTTTCATTCTTTCCTTCCATCATCCTTCTCTCCTTTCCTTCCTTTCCTCGTTGCTCTTTACTTCCTGTCTGCTTCCTCCTCGCCCATGCTTCCTTCCTTCCTTCCTTGCTTCCTTTCCTTCTCCGTCCCGGCCCCCTCTTGACCCCCAGCCTGTGTGTTTGTGTCCTCAGATCTCTCTGAGCAGCGAGCTTCAGCCCGGCTCGCTGCCGCCGGACGCCGACGCGGACGAGAGCAGCAGCGACATGCTGGTGATCGTGGACGACCCGGTGTCCTCGGCGCCGCAGTCACGGGCCACCAACTCCCCCGTGTCCGTGTCTGGGTCCGTCTCTGACAACATGAACGGTGAGGAAAGGAATAAAGGGCGAAGTCTGCAGGATTTAAGAGAGTTTTACAAAACGGGAATTTACACGTCAACATGTACTCAAACGCCGCTTCTTCCTCCTCTTCCTCTTCCTCCTCTTGTTCGTCTGTCCCGCAGGTCTCTCGGCCTCGGACGCCGTCAGCCCCGGCAGAGGGAGGTCAGGGCGGAGTCGGGGGAGGCCCAAAGGATCTGGGGGCGGAGCAAAGTTGGGAGGGAAAGGACGCGGCCGCAAGTCCACGGCGGGCAGCGCCGCGGCCATGGCGGGAGCGATGGCGGGAGCAGCAGCTGCTTCGGCGGCAGCGTACGCAGCGTATGGATACAGCGTCGCTAAAGGTGATGTAGATCTGTACGCTTATATGATCAGGACCTGAGGAACGTACATCCTCACGTCTAAATCGTTTGTCTGAATCGTTTGCTTTGGTCTGACTCCCTTCTTCATGTCCATACCTCCCTCCAGGTGGACTTTCTGCCTCCAGCCCCCTGCAGCCTTCTCTGGGCCGGTCTGGTACCGGCCCCGCCTTCAACCCCAGCAGGAGCTCCTCCCCCCAGGCCAAAGGGGGCACGCCCACCCCGAGCCCCCACAAACAGCTGAGCCACAACCACCACCACAGCAGGAAGGGGAAGGGCCCGGCTGGTCCAGGGGCCCGGTGATGCAGGAGGCGTGTCACAGAGGGGAGGGGGCGGGGCTTCATCAACACCTTGGCACAGAGATAACGACGCACACTTTCAGTTTCACTCTTCTTTCTTTGGACTGCGTGAAGAAGAAGAGGGAACATTTAACCCTGACCGTACTTCCTTATATCCGCCGCTACACGCAGCCCCGCAGCAGCGCCGCCCCGTTAGCTGAGCGCTGACTCGTCTGTACGCCCCCTGCTGGCTGTGACGGCGCGTCGAGGCCTTTACCTTTCTTACTCTGCCTGGTCTCACTGTGACGCCCTCAAAGTCCCCACAAACATGAACTATCACAGGGGGAAACACTAACTGGAGGACCTGGACACACACACACACACACACACACACACACACACACACACACACACACACACACACACACACACATTCTCTCCCTCTTTTAAAGGTACTGACCCTTGCCAGCCTCTGCATTTCCCATGTTAGTTTTATTTTGACGTCACCAGGTCAGAGATCAAATCCTGCCTCCAGTGTCTAAGTGTCTGCATGGAGCCGGAGCGTCCGTCCCCCTGTCCCCCTGTCCCCCCGCCCCCCCGTCCCCCTGGCCCCCTGTCCCCCCGTCCCCCTGGCCCCCTGTCCCCGTCCTCCTCCAGAGGACAAACTGGACTGTCATATCCGCGTCACAAAGCCCTGCGAGTGGTCGTTGGGCTGTGAAGTCCCCATGGCGACGGATCCAACACGTGGCGCTTTAAGGGCTTTAGCCATGCACTTGTGGGAGGAGCCAAAGGAGCTTCTGGCAGGAGAGCGCTGAGCCTCGTCTTCCATTTTGTTCCTTGTCCTTTGAATGCTTCTGTCTATTCAGGATGACCCGAGAGTATCAGAGCTGCTGAACAAAGTCGAGGAGAAGACAACGTCCAAACGTGCCGAGCTCCAGTCAGAGGACAGATCAGAGACACGGGGCCAGAGAACATCTCAACATTTGATACCAACATGAATATCACCACTTTATTCTCTTAAGATTTGGACCTTTTTCTCAAAGTATCCCAGCTTTGTCATGAATCCTGTGTTTGTGTTCCTGCAGCTTAGGCACCAAACCAGCTCCAGCTTTTCTATCAAAGCTCCTATTTTTCTATGTGACTCTGTGAGACTCTCCTCCACACGGTGGCAGGCGGCGAAGTTTGTACCCCATCAGATGTGATCCAGTCCCACAGCAGAGGCGGAGTGATGATAAAGTATATTTTTGGAATGGACGATGTACAGATGCTGTCTGGAGACCGGGGGTCCTGGCGGTGGAGCCCGTGCTGCTAATGTAACATGACCAACGCTTAATTTATGTAATTTAATTGGACGGCGGCTTGTGGCAGGCTTCAGCTCACACCTGAGAAAGAGAGAGACTTTGTGTCAAATTGTGTTGAAGACATTTTTCGGTTTTCACAAAAGCAAAAGTTCCGATTTGTTGAGTCTTGAGTCTGGATGTTTCCTGTGCTTGATGTTTCGGTAAAGCTCATCTGTTGTAGGTTTGCTTGTTTATAGTGATGATGATGATGAAACAGGATGTTATATATTGATGTACATAAGAACCAGAGCCTCATTTCCTCTGGCTCCGCCCCTCAGCCGCCTATTTTTATAGCTCATATGTACATAGAAGAATCCATCTGCCATTTTACTAACGACGGGAGAGCCGACTGAAAATAAACGAGTGAGAAATCACCGTGTTCTGATTGTTGTTTTCTGTCATCGTGTTTACATCACAGCTGCTTAGCTCCGCCCCCTCATGCTGAACCATTGAGCCAAACTCTGGGCTCATCCGTGGCTCACATGGTGACAAAGCAGCTGAAGGGACTGGAAGGCTTCAGACTGATGTGAACCTCTGGATGAGCCTCAGCGTCTTCTTCCTGCTGACCTCTGACCCCCGCGGCCCAGAGGAGCGTAAACACAGGACGTCCAGGTCTGCCGCTGTTCCTGTTCCTTACATAAGCTCCAGCACCTCCAGACTGGACTGGAGTCACGTCTTACCTGTGTGTGTGAAGCTCATATGTGCCGTACAGGTCACACACACACACGCGCTGGGTGTCGTCGGACACAGAGCGTCTCGGTGGTTTGTAGGAAGTGAGTCCTGATCAGCCTGTAGTTCAGCACCTGCATGAGGTCCATCTGAGCCAGAACTTGGGGGATTTAACCCTTTAACCATCTTCTGTCACTTGTGTACAGGTCAGTTGGACTTTTGAGGCTCAAACTGGATGAGCGAAAGGTGATGGTGTCAGATTGGTTCAAAGATCCTTCAGTCTGGTTGGAGCTCAGATGTTTCACCTTCTTGAGTCCAGCAGTTCATCGTCTGCTCACTCTGATCTTTATACTTTTGACCTGAGGCTCTGCTGCACTTAAAGAATCAAGTAATTCAGATTTAAATCTCCTTGATGTTTTATTTCACTGTTACACAATGAATCTTCCACAGACATTAAAAAGAAACAACATTTAATCATAAACAGATTCACAACCACAACGTTTGAACTGGACGGAATCTGAACTGTGCAAATAGTGTTTCTATGGTAACAGAACTGGTTACAGGAAATGGATTTGTTCGTATTGGTAAAAAAAAAAAACAACATAACACACTTGACACAGATGTTAAACTTTAACCGTTTGAGTGACAAACACACAATGTGAAGGAGATGAAGAGCCTCAGAGTGTGTGTGTGGAGCTCCGGGTCACAGGGACTCAGAGGGAACCAGGTTCTCTAACAGGTATGAGACCACAGCGAGGGCCGAGGCCTCCACGGAGAACAGGTGGGTGTCGTCCACGTGCGGGCAGCGGCCCTTCATGAAGGCGGCGAGCCTCAGCAGGTACTCCAGGTTGTGGCCCGTCTTCCCTCTACTCACGGCGATCTGAGCCCCGATCTCCTCGGGGCTGGCGGGGCCCAGGTACAGGGCGTTGTCGGCAGTGGCGATGTACACCAGCGCCTGGACGGGCGGGAGCTCCGCCTCCTCAGGGAAGAAGTCCACCATCTTGGTGACGTAACCGCCGCACACCGTCTCACGCACGTTCAGGTACTTCAGGGACTCGTCCACCTGAGCACCCGTCACCTCGAAGGCCACGCCCCACGTGCTCGCCTGCAGGAGGAGGAAGAGGAGGAGAGCCTGTCAGAACAACATACCTCCCTCAGGGCAGAGCTACAGTATCTGAGCTAACAGCAGGAAACACTTACATCATCCTCTTCAATCAGCGTCACGACTCTTCCTGGCTGCAGAAAGGAAGAGAAAGGGTGACGTCATGACCAACGCCCATCAAGATCACAACAACACAGACAAACGAACCGAACCCGAACAGACGTCGGTCCAGGCGTCTTACCAGCTCGTCGTTTCCGCGGTGGAAGTTGTCTCCGTGCCAGAAGCGCCGCTTGAAGCCCCGGATGTAGCCCACCTGGCTCCTCTGGTACTTGAAGTCGGGCTTCCACACCAGAGACCCGTACCCGAAGATCCACAGGCTCGGGGTCCCGGAGGTGACGTCATGAGGCTTCATGGTGATCGGAGGCTTTTGACGTTCAGATGAATCGATGATAAAGTTAGCTTAGCTTAGGTTAGATAGGTGGCTAGCTGGCTAGTGTCCTCTTCCTCCGGTCCAGCAGCAGAGGGACCGGTTGGCTCGCTGGAATACCGCGGACGGTTCCGGAGCCCAACTGCCGAGCAGTTGTGATAACTCGCTGGTTCTGCCTTGCACGATGCATTGCCTTTGCGTTAGTGTCGCCGCATTACGCCTTAAAACTCCATGGCCGCGGCCTGGTTCAGACTGAGAGATGAAGATTAAACCGTGGGCCCGCAGATCCGCCGAGTTCTGCGGGTCTCTGCGGGTATACGTGAGTCTAGGCGGGTTTAAGGCGGAGGAATGAAGGCCGTTAGCTAAGTGCTGTTCGCGGTTCTGGACGGAGTCCGGCTCCTCTCAGGCTCGTCGGGACGTGGGGGCGATAAGCTGCTGTACAGGCGCGCCGGTATTTATGGAGCTCAGGCGGGGGGCGTAGCCTTGTCACAGTCCGGGACCAATCGCGTTAAGAGAAATTTGTACTTGTACAGCGCATTAAGCCAATCAAGGTTCGATGCGTTGAATAAGGCAGGACATGGAGCCAGAGCCGTCATCTTATTGGCTCAGAGTCTTACTAACGCCCGCGCTCATGCCCCGTTCTGATTGGCCCGTGTGCCGTCGCTCCAGCTGGCTCACTCTGTGATTGGCTGTCCGCTCTGTCACTCTGAATACATTTCCATACATTTTCTCTCTGCCTGGCTGATGCAACTTCTCCCAGCGTTTCACGGCAGTTAAGCAACATGGCGACGGGTTGCGTCAGACACAGCGACACAGGTGAGGCATGTTCCCGCTCACAGGAAGCACAGTGGCAAACACACGCATGATCACATGTTTGTCTGCACATGTATGTTCACACGTGAGTCTGGACCCCGCAGGCCCGTCTGGGCTAAACTGGATTTGAGTCAAAGCTACAAAATCTTAAAGCTCACTGAGCGAGGAACTGAAACTCAAACTTTTGGCCTGTTTGACATTTAAGATAAATAAAAACCCCTTAAATGGAATCAGAATGTTTTAGTGACCCAACATAAACACAAAGGTTCTTTATATCACTTTACCTCAGCTCTAAACAGTCTGTTTGTATGTTTATGATGAAGCTTTGGGCCTCTGTTTGTTTCTTCAAACCTCATTTAAACACATGGAGTTAATATGAGTGTAAATCTGCTGCAGTGGCTGTTTGTCTCCATAAATGAGTGAAAGAAAGATCAAGATAGAGAGATAGAGATGTGACTGATGGTTCAAGGTTCAAAGAGCAGAGTTGAGGGCTGGTGTCAGAGGTCAGGGCTGGATCAGGGCCGGTCCCAGGTCAGAGGAGCTCACTGGTGCCCTCAGGCCACCTACACTGTTAACTATACCAGCATAAATCCACTGCTTCTCACTTTAATGCCAGACAGAATAAATGCTGAGCCCCCAGTAAGAGAGAGAGTAAATAGCTGATCTATAGATAGACCTTATCTGCTGTGATAGGAGGCCAGGTGACTCTCAGCTCTGTAGGTCTGAAGCTCCTCCTGCGTCTGTTTCCCTCACATCGTGGCCTTTCATGTCCATAACTGCTGTTGTTGGCCTGCTCCCATCGCCACCCAGCGGCATGTCCGGTCAAGACAAGGTTGTTAAACTCGGCGCTGCAGCTCAGTTAATAAGGAAAGATGCTTTGTAAAGAGGCTGAGTCCAGCAGAAGTACTGAGTGAAACCTGGAGGAACCATTTTCCATCAGCTGAGCTCCAGGTCAGGTGGCACTCTGGGTGCTGACGTACGATCTCAACATTCCTTTGTAGGTCAGATCCAAAACAGAAACAGGAAGAGCTCAAACCTCCAGCAAGGACAAACCGTTCTCTCTTAGTCGCCACAGCAACCAAATCCTGCATTCCTGTCTACATTTGACTTTTCCAATCTGACCTCTTGACCATTAGAACCTCCCACAGTAACCTGAAGGATCTCTCTCTGTATCTGTCTAGAAGATCTGAGACATAGAGCTCCTATCTGAAGAGGACTTTAGGACCACCGATCATCTGATGCTGGTCTGATCAAGTCCAGGTGCTGAAAACTAACCTGCCTTGGGCTTGAAATGCCTGTGAGTGTGACACTCATGTCTTCTGTCTCCTGTTGTCCTGGTTCTGTGTAGACGGATGAACCTGACGTCACGTTGGTGCGTCTGAGGTTCTAATCTGAGCTGGACAGAGTCCACCTGCTGTTTCCTGTGAGACTTACTGACACCTGCTGTTAATTAACAAGACGGCTACTGAAGGACAACAGGACAGACGTCAGGCAGACAGACAGTCAATGACCTTTACACATGAAGACAGAAGAGATGAGAGAATAGTGGCACATTGGTAAATATGAAGTTTCTCATGCAATTAACCTTAGGTGAAAGCAAAGCCGAGCATTAGAGGAAGTCAACTCTGGAGCTGCTCTGTTGTTTCCCTGCAGCTCCCTATGATCTCCAAACATTTATTGTCGCTTCTGTCACTTTGGGCGCTCGGTTGTTTTCTACACGTTCTAGATAACAAAACATCTGCCTGTAAATAAAGCAGGACTCCTTTGTTTGTCTGCTTGTTTGGAGGTCGCTTCCTGAAAGCCCCAGTGTGTGTGTGTGTGTGTGTGTGTGAGTGTGAGCAAGTGCAGTTTGAAAAGAAAGTGATGCGTGAGAAAAGCCGCTGGCCTGCGCCGGCATGTTCTGCATTTTTTAATCAGGGAGGAAACAGGAACTGATGTCACTGGGTCACAAACAGGATGCTGTGATTATAACACAATGAGAACGCTTGGCCCGTCCATGGAGCTCCGAGGCCACAGAGCAGAGCCCCAGCATGTGTATGTCACCGCCGCCGCGTGTGAACCAGGAGCGAGGTGTGAGGGAGGGGGGGATGGCGAGTAACGTGAGAGCTCTGAGGATTCGGACGTTATGATTTTCACGATCTGGGCCGGAGGCTCGTTTTTCCAAATCTGCACTGCTCCTGGTGTACACACACACACACACACACACACACACACACACACACACACACACACACACACACACACACACACACACACACACACACACACACACAGGTCAACAGGCTGGCAGGATGTGTGTGAGGGGAAAGCGTCCAGATTGTCTGCTGAGTGTTGATTGCTGCTGATTAGGGGGTGTGACTGAGGCTGAGGCTGTGAGCCGCTCTGATAATTGGAGGCAGAGGAGTTCAGCATCGGTGGATGAAGATGAAGCGCCATGTTTACCCATCTGCTCGCATGTTGAGTTGGGCTGAATTCAACATCCAGTGAAGCAAAATGACAGATTATTGTTTCAGACCAACAGATGATTAAGGGGACTCACAGGTTTCCTGAAATAAAGACCAGAATGCAGACTATCCACTGCTCAAATGGAAGTGATAGGGAGGGGGATAGCTACTGTCCTTCCCCAGAGTGACTCCCACCTCTAACAGAGCTTTACAGGGCACATGAGGCAGAATCGTCCGCCCCCCCCCCCCCCCCCCATGCGGCCCTGTGCTGAGGAAGGACCACAAGACTTCCGGGTCACATAGACAAGTCCACAAATGTTTGTTAGATTCTATCAGTGTTGTGTTTTGTGGTTTTGTGTGTCCCAACAGCTCCTCTGGTCCCCGCCTTGCCCCGCCCCCTCCCCCCGCTCCCCCTCTGGTGCCAGGCCCTCCTCAGCTTTGTGTGCAGGAGTGGGTGGTACAGAGGGGGGCACTGAAATATTGCCCTCACCCTGAAGGGGAGTGTGTTTGTGTGTGTGTGTGTGTTTTTATGGGAGGAGGTCTGGCATATGCTGCTGTTTTTATGGCACCGCAGCCTCCTTGCTCCCCCACGGCATCTGCTTGGTCGGCTGCGTGCGCGCCCGCGTGTGCCGGCTGCATTATGAGGGTCGGGGCGTTCCCCTTTGCCCCGCGCTGGCTTTGTTTCGCCACTTCCAGCTCGAGGGGGTGGTATCCTTGGAAACGGATTTGAATTTCAAGCCAATTTGGGGCTGCAGAGGAGCCGGAGAGCTGGAGCGGTCGCAGCCCGAGGCCTCTGCAGGAACGACAGGAAGTCTGAGGGCCTGAAACACCTGAAGCTAAATGAACTTTAGAGGCAATTTACCCACCATCACTATAGAATCTATACAAATCCATGTGTTTATCTGCTGATCTGACACGTTCGGAGCCTTTAGCCTTTAATATGTTTACGTTGAACGTCTCTCAGAGTATCAGCTCTTCATATAAACACATAATTGTATCACTTCCTGTATGTTTCTCGTCTATTGGCCTGTGAGACTGAAGCCTGACAGTGAACCTGATCTGATCGGACTCTGATCCACTTATGGACGACCTGATTGGTTGTTCAAGTTCAACCTAAATACCAAAGAAACACGCCACACGTCTGATCTTCATTTGAACTCCATTTCATTTAAAAACACCTCAAAATAATTCCCTTCTCCACTGACGTCATCTTAAACAGTTTTCAAGGAAGTTTTATTCTTCAGAAGTTTGGTCCTTATAAATATGCATTATATACAAAATAATATTATAAAACATATAAAGAGCAGTGTCATATTTAAATTAAACTCTGGAAATAATCATTTAAAAAATTACATTATTGGTTCTGTAGTGTGGTGGTGCTATAGGCAGGCGGATGGGACGTCGGTGTCCCCGCCGGGTTGCATAATGGGGTTTTCTCTTCCCTCCGCTTGGATCTTGCAGGCTTTCCTCTTTACATCCCTGTTGATTCTGTTTGCAAACGATCCAAGAGCACAGAGTGAGCGACCCCCCCCTCCCCTCTGGTTTAAGGCTTCTGGTGAATCTGGACTGAATCTTCACCGACACGTGGAGAAGTCCAACCGGTCCGTTTCAGACATTCATGTCTCTCAGCGTTCGTGAGGTCGGATGGTGACGGTGGGCGAGCTGCTTCGTCTCCACCCTGAGTCTTGCATAGCAGGCGAAGCTGGCAGGCGTGCGGGGGGGGGGCGAGGGGTGGGGGGGTCAGGGGTCAAATCTTAGGCACCTTTTAGACGGTTTGATTGGTTGGCTGTTCATAGTCACCATGATTATCGCACGAGGGGCAAACGTTCCACCTTCACCACCGTTTTACTGTCCCAGACAATGAGACGCGTTACTTTGCAGTCGCTCTGTCAGTTTCCGCTCCTCGCATTTGTCTGTGATGCGTTGGCGGTCCCGTGAACCCTCTGCCACAGTTCAGAGGTCATTCGCTGTACATGTTTTGCATCCAAACGCCCGGTGAACCAAAGTTCCCGGGGCGTCCTGTGGAGCAGAGGTTCCACTTCTCAAGTGTTCCAGAGCAGCAGTGAAACAAACCCCAGCCTCTCCTCCGCTCTGTAAACAATCCAGAAGGTTCTGACGATTGTCTCTCTCCGCTTTCAGTCCCTCAGAGTTTATACCTGCGGAAGAATTCAGAGGAGATGGGGATTAGAAATGTGGCAAAATGAAACAAAGCATGGAAGCAACAGGAGGTTCTGATGAAGGTGTGAGGCCGCTCTGTGAGGCCGCTCTGCAGACGGAGCGTCGAAGACGTTTATGCACCTCATTAGAGCGGTTTACAGCCTCATCCTCTTACTCGGCGTGGGTGCAGGTAGAGCGGCACTGAGGCGTTTATGTAGCCTTTGATGAAGCCGCTCCGTTGCCTTAATGGCCGCCTGTGAGCGAGGACGAGTCCAACAAACACTTTGGCTCACGGAACATGGAACAACGCCATCCATGTCTGAAGTGAAACAATCTGATGCTTCTCTGCATGTCGTCATGTTTGCTTGTCAACACGCAGAGTGGGCGATAAATCGTCTCTCCCCCAGTGAGATACGGTCTAATCCCGAGACGTGCGGTCCAATAAGAGTGTTTTCTGCGGCGTCTGATCTGCTGCGGCTCGTGTGGGGCCATCGGTTCTGTTTAGCTTGGGAGTGAACATCTAAAACATTCCTGCGGACGCCGCAGCAGTAACGCATCGCACCTCCGAGACCGAGCGGAGCCAAACATGTGTGGCGACTCAGAGCCGAGGTCAGAGTGCGGCCAAGATGAAGAACCGCAGTCGGCCATTTTACAGGAAACAATAACGTCTCCCCCGGTTACACTGAGCCACAGACACGTCAGCATGTCTGTCAGCTCAGAGGTCTGAATGGTTTCACACACACACGCGTGTGTTAATAGAAAAGGATGAACGTGGGCGCTCCGTCGTCATGGGGACGGACAATCATATTCTTCATCATGACGGAGTGACAGAACGCTGAGGAGCCAAAGAGTTGGCAGCGTTCCTAGTAAGCCACAGACTGGCGTTCCTTTGTTCCATCATGAACACGTTTCATCTCGCCGCTCACTGTTGTGATTAGCGTCCTTACGATCAATAATAGATCCTAGTGTACCTACTGATCTCCTCCACCTCCAGACCGCTCTGGCGTGTTTGAATGGTGATGTACGGCAGCTGTGGTGATGTCTCTTACCTCGGTTGCTATGACGCACTCCCGCCTCTCCTCTGCTATAACAAACACAGACTGGTACATGGAGTCTCTGGAGGAACATATCGTCGATATCCTGCACTCCGGCTTTTCACTGCAACACACATCACACTTCATGTTAATGCAAACCACAAGCGTGTGTGTGTGTTTGTGTGTGTGTGTGTGTGTGTGTGTGTGTGTGTGTACACGAGCCGTTGTCGAGCATAAACCCTGTAAATGAAGAACGCTGTATGTTTCTGTGTTTTAAATACCAACAGCTGCTCATTATTGCGTTTAAACAACAGAATCATAGCGGCGCCATGTTTACTATCAGCAGGGCCGGGCTGAGTCACTCTGAGGCCCCCGGGGGCCCCCAGCCCGCCCAGCGCCTCACAGTGGAGCCTGTGTTTACATCCACACACTGTATTTCCACAACAAACACACCTGCAGATTAAAGTGTATAAACGGACTTTGACATTCTGATTCTGTTAAACGTTTAAACGTCAGCAGCACGTACGCAGGTTAATTATGTGTGTGTGTGTGTGTGTTGGTCCGTGTGTGTGTGTGTGTATGTGTGTGTGTGTGTGTGTTGTTGTCTCTCACCTGTACATTCGACTCAGAGGCATCTTGTCTTCTAAACACTTCTGGTAAAGCAGACTTTTATCCTCTTGTGTTGTTTCATCCTTGAACTCTTTAGCTTTAGAGTTGTAAGAGTCCAAGTGATAATTTTTATGGATAAAGTTCGATTTCTCGGAATCGCAGTCGACCTCCAGGCCGATTTTCTGGTTGGTATTCTTCAGCTGTGACGCCGGGATCAGGTTGTCCCTCTGCAGGTTGGACATGTTGTTCATGGTCTCCGTGTCTCCGCCGTCCCTCTGCGCCTGCCTGTGGATGTGCCTCAGCGCCAAGCCCACCATGCAGAGCAGCACCAGCAGCGCCACCAGGCCCACGGCCAGAGAGACCGCCGCCCACTGGAAGCCATCTTTGATCGCTCCGCCGGGGGTCACCGTGGTGAAGGGCTCGCAGCGATGCCCAGTGAAGCCCTCGGGGCAGACGCAGGAGGGCGGCAGCTTGCCCGGGCCGCCTCCCCCGGTGCAGATGCCGCCGTTGAGGCAGGGGCGGAGGGAGCACTCGTCAAGGATGCGCTCGCAGTTGCGTCCGGCGTAGCCCGGAGGACAGGCGCAGGTGTAGTCGGTGATCCCGTCCAGGCAGGTGCCGCCATTGACGCAGGGGTTGCCGGCGCACTCATTGATGTTGATTTCGCAGCGTAGACCCGTGAATCCGGCCCGACAGCTGCAGACGCGCATGCCATTGAGAACCAGACACAGACCGCCTGCAGAGGAAGAAGTGAGGAAGAGGAGATTTAGTACACGAGACAAACAGCAGAAAGAAAATCTGGAACCTGATCGACTCAAATCAGTCGCTGGGTTTCATCGGCCTGAAGTTTGAGCAACTGGGCAAGTTTCAAATGAAGATTAGCATCAGAGCGTTAGAAGCAGTAACCATGGCTACCTCAGACAGGTTTGATGACTCTGTGTGTGTGTGTGCGTGTGTGTTGTGTTGTGTTTGGACACGTGTTGTGTGCTTTGTGGAAGCTAATTCACATCATTTAAAGTGAAACGCTGCCAACTAGCATCTGAACTTTGAGCTCAGATCTGGAATGGAAAGAGGAGTGATCACAGTGTCTCCTGTTCCCTCAGCGCCAGAACAAACGCAGAAGCCTCCATGTTTACCAGAGGACGAGCTCGGAGCCTCACTGGAGGTTTGTCCCCTTTCATCAGCAGAGCAGCAGTGACATTTACAATCTGCTGCTCCGAGCTTCCGAGTGTTTACGCAGAGGACAATAGACACCGAGTTCCCACCAATTCCTGTTGTTGCACAAGGCTTCCACTTTTTTCATGCAGGGGGAGGCAGAGGGAAGTTCAGTCAAGGGGGAGGGGGGGGCGGAGTGTGGGAGGAAGGCCGTACCATTAGCACAGGGAAGCGACGTGCACTTGTCCACTCTCCTCTCACAGTTGAGTCCGGTGTAGCCGCGGGGACACTCGCACATGTAGCTGCGGCTATTGTCCTTCTCCCAGCATTTGCCGCCGTGGAAGCACGGCGAGTCGGCGCACGTCAGCAGGCTGTGCTCGCAGTGGGAGCCCTCAAAGCCCTCCAGGCACGAGCACGAGTAGCCGCCACTCTCCAGGTTCTGAGGGGGGACAGAGAGCAGTTAGTGTGAGAAGATCAATCACATGATCAGAGTCTGATCTGTGGAGCTTCAAAGATCCATGACAACATAAAGAGGGATTACGGTCAGAGGTCAACATATTAGAATCTAACTTAAGCTTCATGTAGAGGAGCTACACGTGTTCATGGATCCAAAAGGGTCCATCTCTAGACTCCAGTCTGCTGAGTCAAGGTCTAAACCTTAGTGTCTGAGTTTAGAAGTAAATTAAACTTAAGGTGTGTGACTTTGTGTGTTTGTGTGGTGAACTCTGCTGACTCTCAGCTTGAGGTGAATGTGTAGTTGAGTCTTTCCTAACAGCTGAGAGGACTCGTCTGTACTCTGGTCTCATCCTCCTGTCATCATGTACGCACGTATCAGGAGTATTTATCGTGTTTTGGGCCAGTGTGCGTTTCCCTAAAGGGCCTATAAATCTCATTTTATCTCATCTTCACCGGCTGTCTCTACTCCTCCTCCTCCTCCTCCTCCTCCTCCACTTACGGTGCAGATCCCTCCGTTCCTGCAGGGGTTGCTGTCACACTCCTGCATCTCCAGCTCACAGTTGACCCCGGTGAAGCCCGGCAGGCAGGTGCACGTGTAGCTGCCCTGGCCCGTGTTCATGCAGGTGGCGCCGTTCACACATGGGTGGTGATGGGTGCAGAAGTTCAGGTCTGGGGGGTAGAGAGAGGGAGAGAAGGAGAGAGAGGGAGAAAGAGAGAGAGTGTTTGTTTACAGGGAGCTGCAGGTACCATCCCGGATGTTGTCAAAGCAATGAATGGAGGCGTTGAGACAGAAGCTAAGCTGCTAATGCTTCAGGTGTCTTCAGGTGGACACAGAGTGGGAGGAGTTAGTGCGGCGGGGGCATACCTTGGTCACAGAGGAGGCCCCCCCAGCCCTCCTGACAGTTGCACTGCCACGGCTGCTGGCAGGTCCCGTGTTTGCAGGCCGGGTACTTGGTGCACTCGTCACAGAAGGTGCCCTGCCAGCCTTCCCTGCACCTGGAGAGGAGCCAACACAGAGCAGAGCAGTCGTCAAGAATTGCGTCACAGTTTGAACTTGAGATCTCAGCCAATATTGAGCGATTTCAAAATCTCTCTTAGTTTTTTCTAACATTGGCCCTGGTATTCTGTCTCATTCCAGCAGTCCAGTATGTCTGGTATGCTCAGTGTACTGCAGAGGAAACACAGCGAGTGAAACATGGCTTATAGGAGGTTTGGCAGCTGGCCACCATCAAAGCAACTCATTACTCATCTTGGTTTCCCAAGAATGTGCATGTTCTCATCGGTGTGCAGCCTCCTCAGGACTTACATACGTTTAACGTCCCTACATTTATAGCTGAGTGAGCAGAGACATGGGAGCAGCTTTGGGGTGTTTGAGGGTTTAACCTCCATATGGGTCAGATTCAGTGCTGGGAACGATGGAGTTGTGTCTAAATAGAGGGCGAGCTAAGAGTCAGAAAGAATTTCTCACAGCGAGTTGGTGAGTGTGTGTGTGTGTGTGTGTGTGTGTGTGAATTATTTCTGCTAGTGAGTGAGAGAAGGATACTGATGAGCCTCTGACATGGAGGGAACATGGGAAGCAGAGAAGCCAGCGAGTGACGTAAAGAAAGGAGAGAGGGGACGAAAGCTTTCAGCGCTCTGGCTCCGCTCCGTCTCTGATAGAGCGGTCACGGCAAATCACAGAAACAAGTCAATCTAAAACATTCACGATTTGGAGACGCAGCGACAGCTCACACACACACATACACACACACACACACACAGACAGTATTTTCTCGAGTATTTTACTTACGCACACTCGCTGGGTTTGGAGCAGTTCCCGTTCCTCTCGCTGCAGCCCTCCAGACAGATCGCTATAGAGAGCAGAGCACAGACATGAGCGAGTGAGTGAGACGCTCTGGGGCTACGTTTAACAGAGGAGACACAAACATAGAGCTGCAGAGACAGTATGTACAGATAGATATAAAGGGGAAACATTGAACAGAGTGATCAATACTTCACCACTGAAGCACTCATTTACACAAAAATACCTTTTTATTTAGTTACACATAAACTCATGAAGCCTAAACTTAAGGATCATTTTGTATTTTTAAATGATTATTTATTTAATGGTCCATTTGCTGTGTATTCATCTTCTACATAAATACTGGTTGTAATTAGATTCCTGCTATTTTGAGTTTCAATTTAAACGAAACAATTCTGGTTCGTTTTCCAAGAAACTGGGACCAGAACTATAGACTATATATAGAATGTGGTTTAGTTGGGGAGCCAGGTGTCAGAGCTCCTGTGTGTGTGTGTCCCTCATGCAGCCTGGTGCGTCCCTCTGTGTTTGTGACCTTCAGCAGCAATGATGTATAATGATGGATACAGATGGAAACATGAATGATTAGGGCCTCACAGAAAAGAAGGATTAAGTCATATTGTTTAAAAAAAAAAAAAAGTCAAACGGTTGGAGACTTAAGTCATATTTCAAGTCCGAATGTTGTATTTTTGTCCCTAAATGTTTAGCGCCCATCAGGTCTCTTTCCCGCTGCTCTTCCTTGGCAGAATGCGCTCCCTGTCACCTTCACCTCAGCAGAGGCGGTGACCGGCTCTGGCTCGGTGGCACCGTCTGCCCCTCATACCTCCTCACCTTACCGCCGAACATTTTTCACGTTGCCTAACCCCGCGGCCACGCCCCCCAGCTGCCGCGCGGCCGGGCCCGGGTTTGTTTGTCCTGTTTTAGGTGCGCGAGTATCGCATGACACCGATTCGCGGGGCTCCATAACAGGCGACCGACGGTAAGCGGCCGGTTTAGTGGCCGACAGATGCTCGCTCTCAATAGCAGACAGCTGTCGCCATTGTTGTTTGCGGCCTGCCACGGCCATATTTGCAGCTGCCACCGCCGCGCGTTCAACAATGGAGGGGCTGTACATCGGTGGCGCGTGGCGGATAATAATGGCGCGATTAACCTTGGCGCGTGCAGTCTCCCGCGCTCCCCCCCCTCCCCGCGCGCGTGTGTGGATTAGGTTACAGGCACGCGCGTCACCGAGTAAAAATGTGTTGGAGGCTCTCACTCACTTCTGATTGGCTGCTGGAGTCACATGCCACAGCAGAGTGTAAACAACTAATGCACACCTGTGCGCATCACAGGTCCATCTAATCTGACTGCTTCAGATCTATACGTTCCATTCCTTATGACCTTATATGGTCCTTATTGTGTTTGTTTTGACTTAACTCATATACATTCTCCTGGTGCAGCACACCTGTTTGAGTATTACTCACTGGAACGCTTACTGGGTTATTTTAAATGTGACGGCGCGATTTAAGTCAACAAATGAATAAATAAAGCACCAGCAGACCTACAATCAACCGTAACCCATAGCAACCACATGCATGAGCCAGTTCCTTTCTATTCTGGACAATCAGCAGTAATAACGAGGGGGTTGATTGAAATAACACTGAAAATCTGCAGAATGAATTAACATCAGCCTCAGTGTGACTTGGTGAGGGAGAGAGAGAGGTACACACACACACACACACACACCTATCTTGTTCAGAACTTGCAATAAGGTCTCTTTTGGTATTTCTGTAATTGAATTTCAGGGCGAGGGAGAGAGGAAATGATGGCGTCTGAAAGATGACTAATCCGTCTTTCTAATGTATATTTTCTGTAGTCAGCAGCGATGGATGTGTCTGTGATTTAACACGTGAGCCCATCTGGTTAGAATTTGGCACCACGGTCAAAACAGCACATGCCAATTTCTCTTTCACCGCCGAGCGACGGGGATGACAGATCCGCCGTCACCCGTGTGGCCGCGTCCAGCACATGGTACCCATTACTCTCAAGGCGCCTCCGTCAGGTCGCCCCAGCCTGATTCATTTGTGTTGGTGAAAAGGGCCCATGGTTATTGAGGTGCCACATGGCAGAGCGACTCCTCACTGGGACCATTCACAGCTTCACAAAACATGCAAGTGTCGCTCTATGATTTCGGCCAAACGCGAATAAGGAGCCTTGTTGTCAGGCAAAGTCTTCAATGTTCACTACTAATTACACATCAAAGTTATATGATAACTTCAATTATTGCCAAAAGTGACATTAAACACCAAAATTACCCATCAGGTTTGCAGATACTCTACATTGTGCATTGTAGGTGAGGTGGGAGCAGATCAAATGCAATTGTCCACACCCCTTTGTTATTTATGATGTCATCACTTCAGGTGCTGCTATTTTCTGTTTTCTGTCGGTAACCACATTTTCAGTTCCAAAGTTCCCTTTGGTCAAACTGTTTAGAACCGTTCATGAACCTGCCCATGTTGTTAAAACCTCCGATATGTGAAACTTGCTGTGTGTGCTCACTAACTGTTCCTCTCTTTGGGAAGAGGAGGTCAAAGGTCAAAGGCAAAGGAGAGACCGGATCATCGGAGGCTGGCATGACTAACAACTCATGGAGGAAGAGAAGACGCTCCTGGGCCTTTTAAGGTATTGCGCCAAAGTTGTTTCCCAAACCAAAACAGTAGGTTTACACCAGCACAAAGCAAGGACGTACAAGTAGAGGGACTGAGAACGCCTCTAGGCTCCCTGTGAGTCCTTTGTTTTTATCAATAGGATCCCTTTGTTTGTTGGCAGCGCTCACATCTTCTCCATGGCGAGACGCGACGTCAGCCCCGGACGTGTCCACTCCAACTCCACCAAAGTTTGTCCATAGAGGCGAGACATGAGGGACATTTCCCCCCACTTTACGTTGCAAAGTAATTACCCTGCTAGAAGTTTCACACTCAAAACCATCGTAAGACAAAGGCCTTAATTGCGTTCTTTGTCCTTCTACTTGTACGTCCTTGCATAAACAATACCAAACTACAAAAGAGAGAAGGTGGAGTCTCCAGGTGTGCGGGTTCTTACGTTCTTCGCAGTATTTCCCCTTCCAGCCGGGCAGACAGGACAGCTGCCCGTCGCGGTTGCAGGTGTAGTGACCGAACCGGTCGTCCCTGGGAGTGCACTTTTTGGAGCAGCTTCCTCCATAATAGCTGTCGTTGCAAATGAACCTGTAAGAATATCGTAGCTCTGTCTGTCTCCCAATCTGCGTGTCCGGAGTCCAGTCGGTCCCCGCAGCTAGTTGTCTTTGGACGGCGGAGGAACTAATCAAAAGGTCTGAGTTGTTGGTATCTGAAAGACGGAAACAGAGAGGAAGAGATGTCAGAATTATGGGGTTTTATGTCGATAACTATGTCGGGAAAGGTTGTGGGTTCAGAATTCCCCGGCCTCTACCCGCTACCGAGCTGCACCGCTTATCAAAGCCCATACAGCTCAGATAAAAGATAAACTCAGGTTGTAATTTCCTCTTTCTTTCCGTCAGCAAAAACATTCCCAGGCCCAGTCCCCTCATCCAAAGGGCGGAACAGAGTAAGGTGTAAAATACAGGAAGACGTAGTCAGGGGCTTTTGGCAGGCGCTGTGTATTCTCACCAAAGCCCACAGCTCGTTCCCACGCCAAAAATAAACCAGAGGAAGTTCAATTGTATTGGGTATAAGAATGAAAAAGGTGTTCTGAAGTTCATAACAAAGGAGTGAATAGGCGTGAAAATGTGTGAAATTAAGAACAATTAACAATCGGCTGGGAGGGAAACGTTGAGTGACTGAGTCGTATTTAATAGCGTCATCTTTGTTTGTCTCCTTGCTTGGAATTGTGCAAAATAAGGTAAACTAAGCTCAGAGCATGTGTGTGTGTGTGTGTGTGTGTGTGTTTGTAACGTGCAGGCATAGCTCCCTCCTGTGGTCACACTTACCTACAGGTAGACTTTCAGAAGGTGAATGCCAGGCTTCAATTATTAAAGAAAACGAGCCCTGTGGAGGAAACACATGGAGATGAACTCATATAACACACGTCTTATTCTATTATAGACAAACTATAGGAGGCATCTGGTGTGTTTGATAGGAGGAGAAGTGACAGACTACTGCAAAAATGGTTTTAAAAAATCTCTAATTTAGGTTGCATAGATCTCTATCTCAGTATTTTGAACTGAACGTCACCAAACTCTGCCCTGTGCGTCTGGAGCTTTATTGCCTCATGATGTGGATTAGACACGCAGGCCACTAACCTGCACAGCAGCTCTGACAAACGGAGGTAAAAACCCTGGCTCTAATGTAAAGTGGACGTGTTCCGAGCTCTTACCGGCCATCCGAACTTGAACGGGATCTGAATGGGTCTCGGTAAAGTGCCACTGAAAGAGTTCGTCCCCAGCACCGGGGTCCTTGTACTCCCAAAGATGCAGTCACCCGGCGACACCACCGCCTGATAGTTCTTCAAACAAATCCTAAAGTAAGTCCTGCAGGTCGCCCTGCACGCGTCCCCGCCGGCCAGCAAACCTCTGGGGTTCTTAAATTCGTGCAGGTCGATTTCAAACACGCCGGAGCCGTACACCTGGAAGAGAAGGGAGACATGGTAAAGGACAGCAGGGACACATGAGAGGCTGCCGCTCCGGGCGCAGGACCACCGGGGAGATGCGCCCTCCTCTTCCTCCGCTCATACCTGCGCTATCAACGTGGTGCTGAACGCGATGAGAAAGGTGAACCGAGCTGCCATCCTGCTCGCCTCTCCAGCGCAGCCGCGTCTCCAGCCGATGCAGCAAACAACCTCCCTATTCCCAAAGTATTCTTCTCACACCAAAGCGCCCAGAACAAGTGGACGAAAAGCTGCAGATTGCGTGTAAATCCTTCTTCGCTCCAGGGCTCTGCTCCCTGAGCTCCGTGCGTCAAATCTGCGCTGCGCGTCTCCAATCTCCAAGTTATCCAAATGTGCGTGAAGCCCAATATCCAGCCTGTGCTCCGTGCAGCCGTGCGCCCCGGTACTCCACAGTGCTGCGTGCCGTGCCGTGTGCGCGGATGGCGGCTTGTTTTGGTGCTGAGCTCGGTGCGTCAGAGCGCCGTGGACGGTGGCCGCTTGTCTTATTACTCGTGAATGAACCGCGGCGCGTCTCCGCCCACATTTATAGACTCGTGCCGCGCCGCTCATTGCATAAACAGTCAGTCAGCGCCCTGGCCACGCCCACCTGACACTCGGCCCCTCCCCCCCATTTAATACCCGCTGGCACGGGCTGACCACCATGGATACTGGGCGATTATTAACAAGCCCAAACATCTGTTGACTTATTTATAGCGCACAATGCGGGCAGGACGCGCATTCTACACTCTGGACACAGAACAGAGGAGACCAGACCAGATACTTTGAATCTGCTGCGTTTGTATTGACAATGAGGTGAAGTTAGAGTTAATGAGCTGAGATCACGCTGCTCATAATGGGAAAGGGGTAATAATAATAGTAATAAATCAGAAATAATTAAACATAATAAAATAGTAAAACAATAGTACAACTTTTAAACAAATGCAGAAATGATAAAATAGTAATAATGATAATAATAATAATATCAAATCATTGTGTTGTTTCATGTTAAGATAATAAAATCTCCTGACCTGTGACTTGTGACTTGATTTTGTTAGACTGAATTTAATTATGTGTATTCGAGTAAAAGAAAGCTTCACATTTGTATCTCTATATTTGTACATTTGTATATTTGTTCCTTCTCTTTGTTTGGATGGCACATTAAAGTGAACAATGCGTTATAAGCCTGCACACGTTGTGACATAAACACTTAAATAACGCAGCTTGGGGACAATAAAGGAGGGAAACTTCCAGAATGAGAAGCACAAATTCAATTAGTGCGCCGCTTTACGCCGCGTTCCGCTCTCGGTTCCGCTCAATTGCTCGCCTAATTAGCCCTGAGCGCGCGCCGCTTCCCTCCCCGGGCCCCGCGCGCTCTCCGCGGGGCGGCACGCGGCGGTAAACTGCAGCCGAGAGGCCAAACGGAGCGCGAGCGGCCCGGCCCGCCCCACTGCTCACGCAGCCGCAGTTCACCTGTAATGCTTCACTACACTGCCGAGTGTCCCGCGTGCGCTTCACCTCGGTGGTGGCGCGTGCCCCTCTGTGGACCTCATGGGTGTGTGTGTGAGAGAGAGGGAGAGAGGGATTCAGCTGTATGCAAATCATCTCTCTCTCTCTCTCTCTCTCTCTCTCTCTCTCTCTCTCTCTCTCTCCCCCCCCCCCCCCCCCCCCCCCCCCCCCCCCCCCCCCCCCCCTCTATCACTTACATCCATGTAATTGCCAAGCTTGTGTGTAATAATGACTACATGTCCACTTCTATAGTTCCTTGCAGGGGTGGACACGCTCATTTGGGGGGCAGAAGCCAAACTCAGGTCCTGGGCCCCTCAGGTCCTGGGCCATGTTGTTGAACTGAAGTAGAGAACAGCTGGCTGACGGTTCTGTCTCTACTCTGTGTTAAATAGATGAAGGTTCCCTGTGTCTGGAACATTTAGGGATCCTGAGTGTAAGAAGCAGAAGCCAAACGTCCCCGTGTCTCAGATCCATAGGCTGTTTGATCACGTGACGGGTGGTGTTTGTCATCCGATCGGCCGTATCTCTCTGGTTTACCATCTGGTGGAGACTGGCAGTCGTCTGTTCACAGAGCGGGCCGGCCAAAACTCTCCAACCTGTTCCTCTCAAATTCTGTCTGGCATCCTGCTGAGCGTTTGTGAGAAGGAGCCTCAGCCTCAGCCTCAGCCTCAGTCTCAGTCTCAGTCTCAGTCTGAGGGATGAGTCGTGTTTTCATGAAACACTCTGTAACATAAAATCTAATATTATGTGATAGAATTGCAAAGATGGAAAATGTTGTAGTGTTGTTGTTTGTGTTGTAACTGTCGGGCTTTAACTCATAGCAGGCGTGCACATAGGGACTTTGGCGCCTTATGTTGGGCCCCTCTAGTATCTAAGGTGTGGCTCACTGACTCTCTGTTCTGTTTTGACTCATTCTCTCCACTTTCATTCTTTTACCGTTATGTCACCGACTAATTTCTGGTTTCAATACAAGTGGCTGTGCGTTGCCATTAGCTTCTCCTTAAATCACAGCAACTAAGCAGCAAACAGAAACCAGAGGCTTCCTCGCGCCTGAACACGTCTTCATCTTCATCTTCATCTTCATCGCTTTGGTCCTCAATTAATGCAAGACGCCGCGTTTGGAGGGTCGTCGTGAAAATACTTTATGGCTTCCTTCCACGGTGACTCTTTGTTGAACTCTGCCTGCGTACGTCTCATCTGTTGTTTTCGTGCGGCGTGAGTGAAAACGGAGCGCGTCTATATTTATTCAGTGTTTATATGAGGCAGACACAGTGGATTGTTGAGTGCTGCTCATATTGACACACCTGTTGTGTCTCTAATGCGTCCTCAGAGAGACAATGGCTGCGGCTCAGCGGGGCCGCGCCTGCTCTATACGCTCGCTCTGTACGCTCGCCGACGCTCTTTCTGATGCTTGTTGACATTTCATTGGATTCTTTGTGATTTAATGTAATGATGTCAAACTGAACACATGAAACACTCACGATGAACTCGCCTTAATGTAACAGCTGTTGCCGTGTGTGTGTGTGTGTGTGTGTGTGTGTGTGTGTGTGTGTGTGTGTGTGTGTGCCTCAGCTCAGAGTGAATGTGTGTGTGTGTATCATGTCTATCTGGTGGCTTTATGGCTGTTGTGTGTGTGTATATCATGTCTATCTGGTGGCTTTATGGCTGTTGTGTGTGCTGGGTCTGTGTGTGTTTGCTGGTCAGACTCACTCCTGAGCTCAGCTTCACCCTCAGCCCCGCCTGTGAGGCTCCTAATGGTTTGTGAAGGTAAACAGGAGCAGCTTATCTTCTTTTACTGCCATGTTTCTGCAGTCCAGCTCAACATAAAGCCGCCATAAAAAAAAGCGACAACTGCAGTTTATTGCGGCTTTAAGCAGAGAAGCAGCTGATAATGTTCCAATTTCTGTCCCATTCAGTATTGGAATGGTGCGTCACGGTACTGCTGTCAGACCACAAACACATCAGGGTCTCACTTCTATGGCCTCTTCCCTCTCTGATCTGTACTGAATGAAGTTTAGAGTCAATAGAGACCAAACAGAGACCTTAGATATATGCCTGTGTTAGCTTCCAGGGCTGTGACTCTGGGTCCCTGAGCTCTCAGGGGATCAGATCCTTCAGACCTGCTTGCTCCTGAAGACTTCACGCTCTCAGGTTCCTCACCAAACCTCTGCAGGTCGTTTGTGCTCTGCCGGGACCTGAACCTGTTCTCCCCCCTCCTCCTCCTCCTCCTCTTCCTCCTCCTGCATCAATGTCAATCTGCTGCGACATATCGGCCTCCTCTTCACTTAAATGGAGATTTATAAGGTTTTTTTATGATCACAGCCCAGCTGGACGTCAAACATGAGCTGCAAACACAGCCGGGGCCTCCTGATCAATATAACAGGTGGCCCCTCTGCCGGCGGGGCTGGATCAGATAAACACGGGGGTCAGCTGTCACATCGTGTTGCTCTGCAGCTTTAGCTCAGCGTGGGTTTGACTCCAGCAGCAGACTGAAGCTCAGTTTGTTTACTAGAGGACAAATATTTAGCAAGTTAAGATCAGATAACAAGAAGTATTTCTGTTTGTAGTGTTGAGTTCAGCCAGACTTGATGCTGCTCTAGCTGCTCTGTAGCTGCTCTGTGGGGGTCTGTGGGGGGCTTTGAATGAAACTTGGAATGGATCCAGTGAAGAACAGGATCAGCCCGACTGCTTGGGCTGATCCCCATCCATCCAAACAGGCCACACATTGGAGTGGGCGTGGCTCATTCTTCTCTCACGAATGAATCAGGAACCGTGTGTAACTCAACTTGGTCCGAAGAATAAATCATCAATCGGCCTGATGGTGGCACAGTTTAATATTGGTAATAACTTAAGAACCTGAGTTGTTAGAATCAAGTGTTTGGACACAAAGTGAGTCAGGCTGAGCTTCTGTCATCATGTAGCTCCAACTGGGATTGATCAGAGAGCAGCTGACACTCTGGATTGTTCTGTTATGGACGTGTAGGGGCACTCATACCTCCATCAAGGCCCCACTGTCCACAGGTTATCAGACCAGGATTTATTGTGACTTTAGATCCTGACTTCCTTCTCCCCAGTCTGAGGAGCATCATGCTGACCCGCTCACACATACAGGAGCTCTCTTCCTCCTTCTCACACCAGATGACTCATAAAAGCGCGTGATGAATACGAGAGGCTAGCGTCACGTCGGCCTTCTGGCTTCATGTCTAAGGCAGCGGCATTCCCGGCATTCCTTCCACAACAATAGATATCTAATGTCCGCTCTGGCCGCAATCGACCCGTTTTCACTTCCTTGTCAAATGAGCTCGGTTTATTCATCAAACGGCCAGAATGGTGAGAACAGGAAGTGGGGCTCTCTCAAACCTGTGAACAATTGGAAAGGCATCCGTCAGGGCAAAGATCCACAGACGTGTGAGAGAAGCAGGAATACCTCCACCAAGTAAGGACCAGTGACCGAGTTCACACATGAACAACCTGGAAGTCATGGGATGTGGTAGATTCCCCAGAGTTTGTCTTGAAAGGAGAAACTGGAGGCTTTCTTCATTGTAAACATGACGGCTGAGAGCTTGAGGTCTGGCTTTGTTTGTGGGAAGCGAAGCGTTTGAAAAGCTCCTCCTAATCTACGCAGAGTCACAGCTTGTGGTTTAGTGAAACGGCTTCAGGACGAGCAGCACCGAGGTTGTGGCTTTGTTGTTCTCTGCAGTCTGGCGTCGCATCAAAGCTTGGCGACACAAAAGCTTCCTCACTGACAAACCCACCAAAATGCCTCAGTACGACCGCAGACATGAACTTCCCCTGAAGGCATCAGGCTGCAGGCCGCGTCTACGTCTCCAGGCTGTGACCTCCCGTGTGTGTGTATGTGACCTGCAGCGAGCACTGCCAGTTCCTCACGGGAGCAGCGAGCCCCTCACATCACGGCTCCCACATGCTCTGTTTTGGAACTCTTCTTCCCTCGCTCGGCCTTTCTCACTGTTTACTGCAAACATTGGCGTACCAGCACTGACCTGGCCTTTAGACGAGAACACTGGCAACATGAACCCACGGGCTGCCTGGTTCAGGGTCGATCCAGATTGCAGGGAAGGTGATGTTATCCTCCTCTGCATCAGAACTCTTCTTCTTCTCTGGGAACATGGTGGTCTGTGTGTGAGGAGGTTGAAATGCAGAGGACTCACTACTGTTTCATGTAACGTGAGTCATATCCCTAAAGAGGAACAGGAAGTCGGAGTGGATCATGAATATAAAGCGTCTTTCTGATCATCGGGGTGTTTTGTGGTGACAGCTGATCACCTCTCCTTTCTGCTTTTAGCGGCCCTGACTCTTGTAGCCATGGAAACCATATAGGCTAAATATAGGGACGGCGGCTCCTGAAGTTGATGAAAGACGTGAGCGAGTCTCACCCTGATTCTCCATTCAGACCGGAGAGGGAGACGGGAACACAGCCAGCACCCAGCAGCCAGCTCACCCACCGTGAGCCCAACGGAGTCATGATCAGATACGACCTGAGGAAGAGGAGGAGGAAGTTACAGAGGAAGAGGAGGTGTTAAAGGTGGCGGTAACTGGGATATTGTCTATCGTGATATGAACGACTTCCATCAGAAGGAGCTGAGCGTGGCATTGACACGTCTGAATAGATTGACTTATGGTCACATGACCTTGGTCTCAGAGTAAACTCACTCTGATTTGTGTTGCCTCCAGCCTGCAGGCTTAGAGACGCACCGCTGTGTGTTTGCTCTTTGGCAAGGCAGCCAGTCGCTCACAGTTTTTGTCTGTGTTGCAAAAACTGACTTCTGCCCACTGATTCCCCACCAGAGACGTCCCCCCGTCCCCCGTCTCCCGTCCCCTCCCTTCCCCTCCGACGTTGGTACGATCCAAAAGCCCGGCGGTTTGTTTGCTTGGGAAAGGAGAATATCCTCTGAGGTCAAGTCAAACAGGATGTGCCTAGAGTGTGGTCCTGCTCTCCCATTGGCTCTTTGTAATAACGCTCTCTGTGGGGGCTACACACACACACACACACACACACACACACACACACACACACACACACACACCGTGCTTAACAACCGCAGGCTCAGTTTTGGGAAATGCCGTTGTGACAGCCGATCTGGTGGTATTTACCTTTACAGACGAGTGTGTGATGAGAGCGGCGTGCGCGGGTAAAGCTTGTTTGAATAAGAAGCAGCGCTGAGGAGAATGTCAAACGCTAAAGCTAATAAACATAAACGTCTGCAGATGAAGATATGAGAGAGGGAGAGTGTGTGTGTGTGTGTGTGTGTGTGTGTGAGCAATCAGAGGATCGGCTGCATCAGCTCGACCTGATTGGCTCGAGACTGTAGATCTGTGGAATTTACATGTAAACACAGTGAAGCAACCATCAGGGACTTTGTTTGTTCACCGAAGTGTAACTAAGCAAACAAAGAGATTATAGAGCTTTTATTTCGCCACAGAATTCCTCCAATGAAGCGTCCACTGACACTTAAACGCTGCGAGCCCCACAAACCCCCGCTGGGGTTCTTTCCACGCTGCGTGCGACGAACAAAGAGCAGCAGAAGAAGAAGAAGAAGAAGAGGAAGAGGAGGGCGTTTGGCTGCAGTCTGTGATTTTGTTAGGCCATGGTTTTTTGCTGATGAAGCTTTTTCCAGAGTTTCACGGAGAACGAGCTCTAATTGAGCATCAGGTTCCAATGTTCCAGTGAAGACTCTGCTTTTATTCTCTAATCAGGGTTTGGTCCGGTGTTATTAACCCTTACACGCCTCACTGTGCCTCAGGTACTTGACTCCACCTGCGTAGAGCTGCAGACGCCGCGTCTCCTCACAGATCCATCAGTGCTGTCTTTTGCAGATGATCACTAAATAAAGAGGAGAGCAGTCAGAGCTGCAGCTGAGCCGTTAGCATGCAGGATCAGGTGGGAGATGTTTGTGGATCTGCAAACCCACTGGAGCCGTTTCTCTGCTGCAGGCTGAGGAAATGATCAATCACTTATGGATGAATCAATCACCAAAAACAACTTCACTACAAAGTAACAGAGTCGAGTAAAACTGCTCACAAACTGCCTGTATGAGGCGTTCAGGGCCCTATGCCCCAGGAGAGCTGCTGTCATGGTAACAACTACTTAAGCTTTTACTACATTGTAATGTTTTGCCTCAGGGCTGTGGAGGAATTAGAAATTTTCAAACAAATGTCAAAGAGAATTACGCGCGCGTGTGTGTGTGTGCCTGTGTGTGTGCGCCTGTCTGTGTGTGTGTGTGTGTGTGTGTGTGTGTGTGTGTGTTAATATCCTGATAAATGGCGCCCAGTGGCGGCGGTGGCTGTGGTTGTTGTGCTGCAGTCAGCCTGGAGCCCAGAGACGCAATCTGAGGGCATAACAGTGGTCATGAGGCGCCGCCACCAAACCGCCTGCAGGGCTGCAGGGCATGCTGGGTAAAGGCTCACCGGGGGTTTGGCTACTGGGCAAGAAACCAAGGCCATTATGTTTCAGGGGCAAAAACAGTTTGTTCAGAAGCAGAAAGAGGATGAGATGAGACGATGACATCATTCTGATGAGATCTACAGAAAAAGGAACATAGTGATGGTACAGATTTGACCTTTGACCTCCTCCTATCACCTACAGTATGAGACTGACTGCAGCTTCATGTGGAGGCGTGGACCAAACGTCACATCGGGGCTGCAGGTTGTGCTCAGATGAAGAGCAGAGATGAGTCATCCTCATGTGTTTCCACCCTCATCTGCTGTGTGCAGGGGATGATGTCACTTTAAGGTTCATTATGTCATCTGAAGGCTGTGGACGCTGTTATGATGGAGGCCAAACAGGGCGTCTCATGCTGGACGTGTGCGTCATGGAGACATGGAGGGAGAGGAGAGGAGAGGAAGAGGAGAGGAGACGT
>NW_027466855.1:767500-770000 GCF_046128005.1 Genypterus blacodes
TCGGAGGCTGCTCTGGGTCTCCAGCTGTGTGTGATGGAGACGTGCGGGCGCTGATATCTGTGTTTACACTGTCAATGTTTACCAGCCTTATATTCTGCAGTGTAGCCGCTTTGTTCCGCCTGCTTGTGTGTGTGTGTGTGTGTGTGTGTGTTGATGTAGATGCAGATGAAACGAGCTGCTTCTGCTGGAGGCTCGCTTGGACGAGGACAGAAGGAATTTGTCTTTTCCTGGACTCGTACATCAATATGGCAGATGTTTCCTAAAGGACGGGTCGACTGATTCACAAACTCACTTAATTGCTGTTTGTTTTGTCTTCACAGACACACACACATACACACACGTACGGTCTTGCGTCATACATCTGAGGAGCATGTTCAGGAAAATAAAGGAGCTGCTCTAGCTACGCTAGCTGCTCTGTCTCTTACAAATGGAGACGTATTGTTTCTAAGCTTTTATCCGTCCACCATTTGATCTCCGCTCCCATCCCGTGTTGCCAGGTCAGCTCAGTTTAAGCCCCCTTGTTTTATCTGGTGGCTTGTAAACGTTGGCGGTCTCAGGTTGTTGTCAGTTCTTTACACGTCATGTTTACTTCAATCACGTCTCTTTGTCTGATTCACGCCATTAGCAGAGATTGTGTACCGGTTCTTTGGATGTTTGGGTGCGTTTGTCCTGCGGCAGGATGCCTCCACTTCCTGCAACAAGAGACAACAGGATATTTTTGTTTTTTCACTCATTGATTTGTCGCTTTACTTCTTTTATTTAGCTTCTGTGTTTGTGTTTAGCCTGTTGAATCAGGATATGAGCTTCATCTTAGAGGAGAGAAGTCAATGATTCACCTCTGGAAACAGCTGCAGAACCCAATGAAGCAAAGACTTAACTGTAGAAAACCAGAAATGACCAATCAGAGCTTTGCATGTCTGAGCTTTATGTTGAGAAACGTCACTTTAATGAACCAAAACAAATGGAGCAAAGTGAACCCTGGGCTCATAGACCTTCTGTTCAAGCACCTTGCTAGTGTGTTGGTCTGAGATCTTGCTGCTCTCTGCTCCGGTCCCGTTCCCTGGCTGCTCCGGTCCCGTTCCCTGGCTGCTCTGGTGTTGTTCCCTGGCTGCCCTGGTCCCGTTCCCTGGCTGCTCTGGTCCCATTCCCTGGCTGCTCTAGTCCTGTTCCCTGGCTGATCCGGGCCTGTTGGGTCCATTCATAAGGCCGTCAGTGTTGTTCCAGGCTCAGATGAGCTTTAGGTGCTGATGCCGTATAAACTCACCTAAGTGCTTCCTTTTCCTCCCTCTCTTTATTTTCTTTCCTCTGCCGCTCTATCGAGCGCCCCACACATGCTCCGTGTCACGTCCTGTAGCCAGCCCCGGCTCCAGCCCTGCCTTGCCTGAGGGCACGCCGATAGCCGTCGTAGATCAATCCTCTACATGTGTTGCACATCATGGAGAGCTTGTAGAGAGATTTACTGTGGACTGCAGGACTCATCATGTCCAACACACACACACACACACACACACGCACAAAGGCCCTCCCTCGCTCTCCTTTCTCTCTTAATAATCCTCAAATTGAAGTCTTTGTTTATTGATCATTATCCGTCTCTCATCACTGTCGCTTTGTTTATGTTGTCAAGGAAACATGGTGTGTTGGTGTGTTGCCAAGAGTCCAACACATGTATGTACTACACACACATACAAGAGAGAGACCTCAAAGCAAAGTTTCCTTTCATGGCTGAGCAGGGAGCCACTTCATGAATATTCATGAGCCTGAACTTCACATCCACACAGAAAAGCAGAAACAAAGCAGTGACGTTTTGTTCTCAGGTCATCATTGATCAGTCTCATTGATCGGTCACATGTTTCCCTCCGCTCAGATCCTGAGCTTTGTGTGTTTCTGTGACCTCAGGACCTTCAGGACCTTCTGGACCTCCTTCCAGAGCAGCGTCCAGCTGAGGAGAGACGACCTCATGCTGTAGTGACTCCACATCAGAGTGTGAGAGGAACCATAATGACATAAAGGTCCAGAGCAGAGAGAGTTTCTGCTGAGGAGCCGGCGAAGTGTGACGGCGTGTGAGAGGAAACGAAGGAGCCAGCAAAGGGAACAACGTTACAGCGAGTCACCTGACCTGTACGAGTGCCAGAGCAACCCCCCCCCCCCTCCCTGTGAGGTGGCGGTGATTCATGGGATTGAGAAGAGTGTGGGAGGGGAAGTGGGGTGGAAGGAGAGGAAGAGAGGCAGGAAGTGAGGGGGAAAAGCTGCTCTATCTACCAGGCCTGATAATGGAGACGCACAGGAAACCGCTGAGTAGGATTTTCCACGAGGTCGCACAGGAGCCCTGGCACACACACACACACACACACACACACACACACATGATATGACCCATCCCCCCGCCCTAGCCCACCTCCAAACACAGATCGCATGTTTGTGTCACTTTCATTTCATCACAAATCCAGTTTCAATTCTCCAAAGTTCCATAACAAAGACAAAAAGACTTAATATGCACGAC
>NW_027466855.1:772500-774752 GCF_046128005.1 Genypterus blacodes
ATGTTTGTCGGTGTTATCTTGTCACTCTGTCTCTTGCTGAGCTTTCTGCTGGTTTGTCTGTGTTTTTGTGAGGATCATTATGGGATGCAGCTTGCTGCTGAGCCCACTTCCTGTTTATTACTGTCATCCTGGCCCAGGGATCATCAGTGACATCACAAGGTTGTTTACAGTGTGGGAACCAAGGTGATCTATATTTACCAGTGAGTGTGAACTCATCTCCTGACCTCTGACCTTTGGAAACAGACTGAGGGATGTTTTCCTCAATATTTAACCCCCAAATCATTTCAATTATGATTTGAGCTGCCATTGTTTTCTGCCTGCATGTTGGTGGTTGTGGAGCTTTGTCACAATCGTTTCTATGGCAACACAGTATTTAAAGCGCATTTTGGCCAGAGACACGCCTCCATCTGTTTCTGCACTTCAACACATTTGTCTGGGATTTGAACCGGGGACCTTCTGACTGTGAGGCAACAGCTCCGCCTGCTGTGACATAAATGATTCAGAACATCTGGAGACATAAATAAATGGTGGTTGCCTTCTCAGCAGGTTCCTGTCCGTGGTTTTGTGGTTCTGTTTGCCTCCAGATGTGTCGATGTGACGCAGGAGCTTTGTCTCAACAAGCCGACGCTCGTAAACATTCAGATGGTCGCTCGCTGCAGCATCTGGAATGTGGAGGAAGATTCCACAAATATGTAGGACACACACACACACACACACACACACACATACACACACACACACACACACACACACACACACACACACACACACAGGTGGTCCAGGTCGTAGTCACAGGTGTGATGTTGTGCGTATCCTGCGGTCGCTCCAAGCGTCTTTCAAAAATGAAAGCGATGCGTCGTCTTAATGCAGTACCCATGTGAGCCATGACGGGCAGGAGAGCTGTGAGGGCACAACGAAGAAGAAGAAGAAGAAGTGACAAGACGAACGTGCGGACAGAAAACATCGGCGACATCATTCCTGTCATCATTCCTGTTCCTGTGTTACCTGACGACGAAAACTGTAACTAATGTGATCTGATCAATCAAACATCCAGATTTATTAGAGAAGAGGAAGAAAAGCTTTTATGTCTGCAGAGAGAAGAAGAAAGGAGAGAAGAGCAAGATGGAGGCGGTGAAAGAGAGGAAGTTTGGCAGAGCGGCGTGGGTTCTCTGCTCTGCCAGAGGAGTCGGGCGCTGGAAGTCGCCCCCTCTTCTTCCTCCTCCAACGCTTTCATTCCTCACGCATTTCCTCTAAACCCACAGCCAACTTCCTCTTTCATCTCCCGCCCCCTCCTCCTCTTTCATCCAAACCAAACAACACCGTCTCTCCGCCGCCGCCGCCGCCCAGTTGATGGTTGGGAACGTTCCTGTCGTGGCTCAGTGTGATTAAGTGATGGTGGGCTTCAGCCAAATCCTTTAAGCTTCACTTTCACCATCAATCACGCTTCAATCTTCAGATGTGTTTAGAGGAAGCAGCTTAATGTTGGCCTCTCTGATTGTTTACATGTTCAGGTGAACCTGGTATGGAACAGCAGGGTTCTGTGTCGATTCTCAGTTGGATCGGTGCTGTAACTCAGTGCTGGTCTGTCTTCTGTAACAATAAGAGCCTAGTCTCGGTGTGAAGCCCAGAGGCCATCATTCATTTACAGCCTCCACTAAACTCTGCTGCCTGGCTCCTGGAACATGGCGCCCCTGCTGCGGCTTCACACCAACAACCCTCTAATACGCTGCAGGGACCCACAGGGTTTGGGTTAAAACTGCAGTAAAGGGGGGAAGAAGGGGAGGAGGGGGGGGAGGAAGAGGAGGAGGAGGAGGAGGAGGGGGGGGGTTCTTTCTGAGGCGGTGCATTCAAGGCCAACATTTGCTTTGAGAGTGTTTCAAGTTGCCCCTTGAAGTAGCTTCAATGTAGTTGTATACTTTATCTCAGGGGCGGGAACTACTCTAAAAAGTGTGTAGCCTGTAGCTTGTAGCTTGAAGCGCTGACAGCTTAGCTTGGTCACCCGCCGCCCGGTTGGCTGCTGCTCTGGCCACTGCTCTGGCTGCATCTCTGCCTGCTGCTCTGCGTGCTTTGCGTGCCAATATCCCATCGTCTATTACATCAGCTGATAAGTCTGATTAGTTTTCATACAAAGAGCGGGAAGGGGCAACAATGTGGTAATGAGAGAGAGAGAGAGAGAGAGAGAGAGAGAGAGAGAGAGAGAGAGAGAGAGAGAGAGAGAGAGAGAGAGAGAGAGAGAGAGAGAGAGAGAGAGA
>NW_027466856.1:0-255000 GCF_046128005.1 Genypterus blacodes
AAGCGACTTACAATAAGTGTGTTCAACAAAGGTAGATAAAAGAACTTCAGGTCACACACACACACACACACACACACGGGCAGCAAACTCTTGTCTCCATACTTGTATATACATCAAACAGCAGACCGCCGTACCTCTGCGCTGTACATACTGTATGTGTGTGTGTGTGTATACACCAAACAACACACCACCAGCAGCACCTACAGGCGCAATGTGGTTTCCTGCTGTCACACACCCCTCCCACGTCCTTGTCCTCTTGCTGCACACTTTTCTTCACACACTTGCAGTTTATTTTCTGACAAACAAGTATCTGCGACCATAAAACGTTTCGGCAGGCTGCACACAGACACACACACACACACACAGACACACACACACACACACACACACACACAGAGGTCCAGTGACTGTGCAGTCTGTCTCTGTGCCCTCTGGACACTCGCGTCACTTCCCATCAGTCTCCCGTGCTGTCGAATCAACCAGCCAGCGACGCCACGTTTTCGATCCGAGCGGCTGAAAAACAACTTGCACACCCACACACACACACACACACACTTGCACGCTGCAGAAACACATGAAAATTTAATCATGTTGTGGGTGTGATATTCTTCTATTGTGTGTGAGACGCATGGACCGGCTGCTACATTTCACTTTATCACCACATAGGTATTGATTTGTACGCATGCACAATATGCATGTATATAAAGTGTGTGTGTGTGTCTGTGTGAGTGTATGTTGAAAGAAGTCCAATAGCTCAGAGTTTTCCTGTTATCAAACTCGTTTCAAGCAGAGGAGGAAGGAAGGAAGGAAGGGAGGGAGGGAGGAGGGGAGGAAGGAAGTACTGCAGTAAAACTCAAGCAGCATTATCTCAAAACTACTTTGTGTGTGTGTGTGTGTGTGTGTGTGTGTGTGTGTGTGTGTGTGTGTGTGTGTGTGTGTGTGTGTGTGTGTGTGTGTGTCTTCGTGAACATGCAGGTATGGAGACCATCGATTTCAACGCGCTCGCTAGCTCTGTCCAAAATTTGTCTCAAAGACTTCTGGGAAACACTAACAACATTATTGATCCTCATCACACAGCTCTCTCTCTCTCTCTCTCTCTCTCTCTCTCTCTCTCTCTCTCTCTCTCTCTCTCTCTCTCTCTCTCTCTCTCTCTCTCTCTCTCTCTCTCTCTCTCTCTCTCTCTCTCTCTCTCTCTCTCTCTCTCTCTCTCTCTCTCTCTCTCTCTCTCTCTCTCTCTCTCTCTCTCTCTCTCTCTCTTCTCTCTCTCTCTCTCTCTCTCTCTCTCTCTCTCTCTCCATATACTGTCATAAGTTCCATTTCATCAAAGTTTGCCGTTTTGGGGCATTTGAGGATCGCAAAACTTTCACAATAACGACTTCATTGAGATAAGGAGAGAGAAATGACGGCGTTGAGTTGAGCAGCGACTTGAAGAGACAAACAGACGCTCGGCAACAAATCCATTTCTATAGTTAGATGCGCTGACGGAGGGAAAACAGTCGAGAGGTTTGGCTCATTTGTTGTAAAATTAGAAGGAGGTGAAAACCGGACACACACACACACACACACACAGAGTCAATGTTGTTCAAGGTGGATTGCAAGGGGAGAAGGGGGGCTGCAGACCCTCCACATCCTCGCCTACTGATTATAATGAGGTCGACAGGGGCTAGAGAGAGAGAGAGGAAGAGCGGCAGAGAGGGGGAGTGACAGAGAGGAAGAGCGGCTCATCATCAGCATCTCCTAACCTCCGGGTGTGAGCACAAGCTCGCCCATTAATCCCAAAATTAGTGGAGTTTTCTGCTGGTGCTAGATTAATTCAGCTGCAGATCAATCAGGAGGCGGTTTGGTCTCCAGGCGAAGAGAAGAAAGCAAATCCACCAAACAATCAACGCAGCTTCAGACTTCTTCCCACAGACACTTTTCATTCCTTCATTCCCTCACTTATGTTTACTTTAATTCCTCCGTACTTTGAGTTCAGAAAGGATTCAGGCTCACTCAGGTGTGAAAGCTTATTTCCTGCTGCTGTTCCCTTCACAGTCTGGTTGACTTGGAGCACCTTTAAGACAGAGGAGTGGAGGAATGGAGGAGAGAAGGAGTGAACGCTCCACTGGGTTCTCTTTCCCCAGCAGCTGTGGCTCACACAGTATGGAACACGTGTCACACAGGCACAGATCGGGCCCTGTTTGCCATCTGAGGGCTCAAACAGAGACATCAAGGTGGAGAGGGAGGTGATCGCTGCTGCGGCCTCGCCTCCGTAATCGTGCTTCTCTCTCACAAACCGTGGGGCTTGAACTTATTCAGGGGAGCGCTTATTTTAGAGGGAACTTGGGTTTAGGATATTAGCCCGACGATCAATGGAGGATGAGAGGCGGGGTCAGAGCGTGAGGTCTCGCGTTGTGAAGGGAACGACGGCGGCGGCTCAATACATCACCGCTAAGCTCAAGGACGCAGCAGTTGGCCTTGAAGGTGAACAGCATGATGGGAGAAGTGTAGAGAGGCCCATAGAGACACGAGCACTCCGTTTCATTGCACACCTTCATCCCCAGCTACATCATCATCATCATTTATTATACGGCTCTCTGTAATGATCAGTTCTGCAGCGTTCATCGGTATCTCTCGGAGTGGTACAGGCCCCTGTTCAAGTTCTTCTCGGATGAAATGGCCGGAACACAGAAGTATAAACATGGATGGAGAAGACGCTAATACAGCTTTTGTTTGAGAAGAGTGCGAACGAGAACGGCAGTAAGTAGAGCAGAAAGGAGGGAAGGCGAAGAAGAACGACAACAATATGGAAATGGAGGGAAGGATTAAGAATTTAAATGAACTTAATGCGTCTTGTTCCAAAAGGGGGCGTGGCCTCTCTGTTTGTTTGACACCCGCCAGTAAAACAAGCTTTTCCACTCGGCTGCCGCTGCTCGGCTTTGTTCCGTCCTCGCCGCCATGTGATCGCGATCAAAAACAGGGACGGAGCGAAGCAAAGTCAACAAAGAAATGTCACACTGCAGAGGAAGAAAGCAACGCAACGCCGGGAGCTTCAAACGCAGGATGAAGCAACGAGCCACTGTAAAGGCTCAGCCGCCTGACTCATGTGGCGGGCTCTCCTCTCTCCTCCTTCCTCTCTCCTCCTAGTCTTACTGTACACTCTCAGTTTAGTGATTTGAATGCCATTAGATACAGCAGCAGCAGCTTCAGGGGTTTGGATGGTGTGTGTGGAGTTAAAGGGAGGTGTTCACACTTAATTATACTTCACCGTGCAGGCCATTAACACCAACGGAGCTCCAAGGACGAGCAGCATTACAAATCTTTTAAGCAAACAGGCTTGTTGACTGAAGACATTTGCCTATTATTTGCTGAATAACAGAGGTCTGAGTGTTTTTGTGTGACGCGGCGTGCCGCTCAAAAACATTTGCACAGTGAAAGGAGAACGCTACCACGTGAGCCGTCAGGCGCTCGGCGCTCAAACATGACCAAGAACGGCAAGGAAATAGGAACACGTGGGCAGGTGAGGGTTAAAGAGGAGCTACGACTCGCTAGCAGCTGATTGGCTCCCAGACGAGCCTTTAACGAGGGAGCAGCAGTCGCAAATGAAGTGTAGCGGAATCATTAGATGGTAAATTTACCAAGCCATGTAATGATGATGGTGATGATGAGGAGGATGATGAGTGTGAAGGCCTGAGATGGTCCTTCGCTTCACTCTGAACGACTTCCTCTCTCTCGCCGTCCCTGGAGGCCCCACGTCTCTCAGGATGACTGACAAGCCGACTCCCGTCCAAAAGGCTGCCTCCTACTCCTCTTCCTCCTTCTCCTCTTCCTCCTCCTCAGGGAATTAAAATAGTTTATCAACTATTTAACTCCTCAAATATCCAATTCACTTAGAAAGGCGGCTGTGTTCCTGACAGCTTACCCAAGAGGGAAATCTGAGCAACACAAAAGAGAGTAGGAGGTTTTAAAATCTCCTCCTGGCTGCTGCTCGCCTCTCTGAACCTCACCTCATAAATCTGGAGATGAACCAAACAGATTTCCTTGCTCTTGTTTCATTGAGGGGATTTTGAAGCCTTGGCAATGATGAATTATGTAAAAAACAACAACCACAACACCTCGCTGCTGCTGCTGCTGCTACGTGGTGCACACTGGGTGAAAACGGGGTATGTTCTGACCTCCATTCACACAAAAATCCATCCAATTTGTGGTGGACAGGCTGATATTAGGCTTTGACTCTCACATAGAGCTGTATATACACTGTAAAAAGGAAGATAAAGAGCATGAGGCCACTTTCAGGTTATTGTGAAGCGCGTTGAATCGGTGCCATCTCTGCCCAGCTCAGTCCGTGCAGTAAACAATAAGTCGCCCCGGCCAAAAGAATCTGTTCCAGTAAAATCACTTCTTTATTCAGAGAACTGGCTGCCAAACGAGGCAAATTTCTTACATCGACCTACTGAACTCAAAACTGGACTCTCTCCGCCTATAAACGTGTTAAAGTGCTCTGGAATCAATAAACGTGGACCGGCGCTGATGTTTCCATCTTTGCCCCGTTAAAGTCGTGGCTCCTGATGTGAAATTTGCAGACTGAAGCCGCCGTTTCTGTTTACGTCAAGCTCAATCAGCGGCTCAGCCTGCGGCTTTGATCCCGCTCGTTCGTGAGCCATCTCAGCCAGCCGCTCCGCGTCAGACGGAGTCGTAAAAAAACCCTTTTGGCTGAGGTAAAAGCTTGGATGACGCGTGCCATATTTCAGACTGCTTGTTTGTATTTTACTGCCAACTTCGCCGTCTTTTCAGGCTGATTTACGCCCTGAAAGCTTTCCTATCTCTTTCTGTCGTCACACACGTTCTCCCACATTGTCTTCCCGTCCCCGAGGCTGAAGAATATTCTCTGGCTGCCGGGGTTTCTGGCTCTCAAACACGGCGGGCGAGCGGTGCCAGCAGCCCCGCGGCCTCGCGCCACGCCGGCATGTGGGGCCATCGCCATTTTCATAATGACGTGTCAGCGAGGATGACGAACGGCCTCTCCACCCTCTGAGGTGGGGAGACTTGGCAAACGGGACGGAGGAAGTCGGACAGAAGAGGGAAATGTGGGAGATGTGGGCAGCGTGATTTAGTCACGTGTTCCGCCATGTGACGCACGCTGAGCAAAGTGCCACAGGCTGCCAGGACGAGCAGAATCTGCTAATTTCTGATAATCTGATTCTCTCTGACTCACTGACTGCAAAAACATATCAACACCTTGAAATTACATTTGAGGCTTTTGTAGCTGTGGGCCACTCAAACAAAGCACCTGCTGCTGCTGCAATAACTGCACTTTATCCATTGATGTCTGCTGCATTACCTCGTTTGTGTCACGACAAGGTTCTGTAAATATCAACACATCAGCTTCATTCACAGCCTAATAGGACATTTTTTAGTATATTGCGATTGAGACAATGAAGAGATTTTTGCAAACAACATTCTGACATCCAATAACTCAGTCGGTTGATTTCCCACAGTCCTGATGTTACAGGTGCTTCCATTTAAACACATCAATCACTTCTTGTGTTTCTAACAATGCAGTTTTGATGCCCTGGACACACACTGACGCAGAAAAGCAAGCAGAGGATTTCCCCTCGCCTGTGTGTCCACGGTGTTCAATATGCTCGCACACACACACACACACACACACACACACACACACAGGCCAACGCATGACATCATTAACACCCGTTCACCCATCACGGCCTTCATTATGATAAATCATCACCAGGCTACATGTATGTTATTAGATTACAATCCAATTATTAGCGTGTGTGTGTGTGTCGTTATCGAGGGTGAGCGGTGCTGCTGTGTGACGTCCACAGAGTGAAACACTCTGCACAGCACAGCTATGCCCACTAATTACTTCGCACCGGCTGATTAGAAAATCATCCTCGAGTAACGAGAGAGGATGGGGAGAGGGGGTCTTTGGGGGACTCAGACATGTAAGACCCCAAACTCTACGTCTATGTGTGCAGCATGAGTGTGAACTTGCTGCCTACTGCCACAGTAATGATGCTTCCTGCTCCCCCAGTTGGTGACACTGATAAACTGATAGCATCATTCCCCAGTAAACGCTCTCTGAATGTGTGCGTTTATATTTAGATTCCACAGAGAAACATACAATCTTTCTGTCTTTCTTTCTTTAATTGCTTCATTTCCGCTCACTCGGCTTCACTTGGTCCCTGCTGACTTTAACATAGATCGATGAGACGAATCGCGGAGATGCAACTCATTTGACCCATTTTACACTTGTCGGTCCTCTGCATACATGTAATGTGCGCAGCGGGGAGGCATTGATGGCATACAAACCTCTCCCCGCCTCGCCTTTCCCTCCCTCTTCTTCTTCTTCTCCTTCGTTAGCTGAGTGGGAGTTGGGACATGCGCCTGGAATGCGACGCCGACACCTCGCGCATTTTATAAACAGATGAAGATCGCCAACGGAGCCCTCGGAGAATCCAAACAACTAATATCTACGGGAACTGTGGCCCATTACTCACAAGCTGAAGTGATTTCATGCTATATAGATGCTGGCAACACACACACGCACACACGTACGCACACATTCTTCGGTGATTTTTCTTATGTATTTTCTTAGTATAAAATGTGGAACACTAGCCCAAACCCGTGCATTTGATTGCGTAACAATCTGCTTTATGGATCAAACGTAACAAGGTCCAAAGCAGAAACATATGTGCTGCATATCTGGGGGGAAAAAGAAAGGACTTAAGTTAAAGTTATACAGCTTCCAGGTGAGTCAGCTTGTAATAATCACGAAAACAGAATTCCTCCAGTGAGCGTCTTGCTCCATCTGTTGGAGTTAAACGCGTGCCAGGCTGAACTTTGCACAAATGTCACTGCACCGTTACAGAGAACGGAGGAAAACGCACCGAAATGAAAGCCCGGAGTCCCAAAGCAGACTTCCCGTAACACTTCCCAGTGCTGCTGGATATGAAGCTGTTGGCCGCGGAGACAGAAGTGCAAGCTGGTGCTAAACGGCGAATCCCAGGAGATTCTCACAAGTCGCCACGTTCCAGATCTGTGCAGTGACGTGCAAACCTACGGGCACCTTTTCATCAGCAGCACGCACACACAGTATATCCATAAACACGCCCATATATGTTCTGAAGCGTCTCGTTCCCATGCTGTCCACGTGTAACCGCCCCCTCACGTCCCTCACAAAAACCAAGCATGCCAGCAGAGGTATCCTTATAAGAATAGTTTGGTTACTTAGCAACTACATGAGATATCACGCGAGCATAAAGCCCCTCAAATGTGAAAGATGGAAGGACGTGGCAGGTTTGTAGGTCGTCGTGTTCAAGGTGTGAGTGTGTCTTTCCTTTGCAACAGAAGCCATTAACACCCATCAAAGCTCAAAGACTAACACGGGACAAAACCCACGGGACGGCTTGACCTTGTTTGTGTTCCGGAACTTAGTGTCGAAGGTCACAGGACTCAGGATTTCTAACGCAGGCATTTTATTGTAGCTTTTCTCAACTTTTACACAAGAACAAGACACACAAACTTTGTGTCCTCCACTATCTTTCAGCCCTAATTTATATTTTCGGTGGTGGAAGTAACTTCTGTCTGGCATTGTGACGGTGACTCATTGCCACATAGGTCTGTGCAGCAAACGATAGCAAATTCTGTAATCACACAAGAGATGATTCACGGTCTCATAGCAACCGCTGCTGGCTGGTTTCGCAAGATGGCACAATCACTGATCCTGAGGAAATAAATTACTGTTATTCCCTCTCCGGCTCTAGCTTCACTTGTCATGGATCATTTTCACACAATGTTTAGGAATATTTCAATCTTTTTCCAACACAATTCCAGGCCTACGGTACAGTCACGACTAAACGCACAATGATCTTCAGGGAGGTTTCTGCTTTACGTTTTTAGACCTTTAACAAGCTGGAATTGCACATTTGTCTTTGGTGACCTTTAAACCCGTAAACTGTAAATATAAGCACTCTCATTATGTATGAATGAGCCCACTGGGACACCACGGGCTCTCCAGCACCTTTCATCAGAGTGCCAGCTTTGCTCACACCGGCTGGTGCGTAATCTGTATAGAAAGGAGGGAACAACAATTGATGGCCTGAGGGCTTTAAAGTGAAGCTGGCTTCCTTTCCAAAAGCCATCCATGCATTGAGACGAATACGCCTATATGTTCTATAAAGCGAATGCACTTGGGGAGTTATCTGTTGAGCAACTTCCTTTGGGATCGTATGCAAGCTCTGAAGTTGTTTAATACCTTTCGGCTGCCGCTTAGGATGAAACCAAGGCAGTGTGAGGACTTCTTTATGTTCTTTCTTTGTTAAACTTCAGCACGAGGCCGAGCCGGAGAAGAAAGGCAGCGGAGGTGGGGATAGGTCATTAGGGATACCTGGTGGAGGCTTGGAAGGAAGATAAACGAGCCGTCTCTGTGTGGCGTGCGGCCGGTGGGTGGCAGATTGGGAGGGGCTACAGAGGAGCGACGTCCATTTACTCCATGCGCCGCTGTTGACTTCCATTACTGAACCCTGCGGCACAAGGCTGCCATGACAAATAGTTTTGCAAAAACAGCAGGCTAATGGCACACGGAGCCCAGCGCACAGGCCTGAGACACACACTGCTGCCAGCAAACACACATCTGTCACAAGCAACCGATTGGAATGCAGCCCCCGCGTTCAATTCCAATGTGACCATATTGGGAAACATCATGAATGCGCCACCACGTTCGCCTGATTTCTTTCGCTTAGAAGTGTGGCGAGTGAGACTTTTGTGGGGAGAGTTTGCAATCAGGGTGTGTTTCACAGGTAAACAAACAACTACTACAACATTATAGAGTAAACTTGTAAAAGTCTAACACAAGCATGGGTAGCACATCCGTATTAGCGCAAGAGCAGATGTTCTACCAGTGTGATTCTGAACACGTTTCAATTACAATTTGCTGGTTTTTGTTGTTTACATTTGCTAAATAAAGCTATTAATCAAAGTCACATCCCATTTATTTTAGCGCAGAAAGTTTTAGTAGCCTCACCTCAGCAATGTAACACCATAAACATAAACATTTCCTTTGCATTAAAGTAAAGAAAGAGAGAGGGTGAGACGCTGTGTGAAGGCACGAAGCAGCACAAACGCCTGATTACAGCAAACGCAACATCAGACATCAAAGCACCCACCTGTGCGTGGTGCGTTCATGGCCTATAGTTGTTTTTGTTCTTAGTGCCTCAGGATCCAAACACTGTAACTTCTGCTCCTCTGTCAGCGTCACGCACGTGTGACCGTGAGCACGCACCGTTACAGCGCGTGCCGGTCGCGCTGACACGTTTATTTCCGTGAGGGGAAGATAAACATTCTGCGTGTCTCCTCCGTTATTTCGTAAGCGTTTTTTGTTTGATTGTTTGTTTTGAAAGTGCGGTGTGTCGCACTATCGAGTCCCACTTAGGTGAACTTTGACCCCCCGCGCGCAGCTGCAGCCAATCACGAGCGAAGGAGTGGGGTGAATTAATAAATAGATTTATTTTAATATTCGATACTTCATGATGAATGAATGAATGATTGAGGATAAAAAAAAAAAGATCAGCACAGCATAAATAAACAAATAAATGAGTAGCATAGTCTGTAGTTTTAGGTTTAATTGTGAATATGATTCCCTAAATACGAGATTAAATGAGGGACTGAGCGCAAAATAGACAAAAAAATATAAATAAAGGATGTAAAATAAAATAAATAGGTTTGGAGCCTGTGATTGTGATTTGTGATTTGAAAGAACAGATTACTGTTTTTACAAAAAGGCAAAATCTTTTAGTTTTAAATGTATTTTCCTCACTTTCTGGTCGGGAGATGACACATTAAAGTTGCAGCAGGGCACGTTGCTATGGCAACATGCCTCTGTCTGTGAAATGGGAGGCTATGCTTCCACAGGGCTTCCTGAGCCCCTGAGCACTTTGATTCAGAGGAGTCTCTACTGGGGACGCTGACTTGTCATTGTTTATGATTTTATTATTCCTCTCGCTTTTCATGTTTGAGAGCTGAATGCTTGATTCGCCGCACGGCTCTGTTATCAGCAGGCAATGTCCCCGTACCACAGTGACTGATCATGAAAGGCATCACAGGAAGCATTGTTGGCTTTTCCCAGTATTTATTTCCTTATATTATGGACATTTGGTGTGAAGCAGCAGAATACTGGACCTGTTGCAGAGTGAACCCAACCATGAAAAGTATATACAGCGAAAACAACACAAATATGAATTACCTCACATTTAAAAAGAGAGTCCAATAATGAAAACCATTTATCTCCAATTGTGTTGATTTTATTTAATAATCTTTTAAATCTGTATCATTTCCAGCTTCCTCTTCAAGCTTAAGGCAGTTTCTGTTTTTGAGATGCATGGTTTCAACAGGACATTTATCATATTATCCTTTTTTCAAACTAACAGACAATTATCATCGTTTATATTCTTACAGTGTAGCACAAGCAGGCACCAGATGTGGTCAAAGTGAAACCAAAGTATAAATAATAAGCTTAAAGTAATGGAGCAGCCCCAAACGGCGCCCTGGTAAACATTTATCACACGTAGACACACAAACACAAACAGCTTCACTATCAGAGAACGTTCCAATGCTAACGAGATTACCTCTGCATTCCTCAGCTTGTTTTTTTGTTGTATTTTTTTGCCAGAATCAAACAGTGTCCGCGTCCCAGGAGCTACGGCTTAACCTGCGCATAAACAAACACGCCAGATGCTTCCATACAGGGTGTTAAGAAGCATCTGGAGCACAACCTCTCCACAACAAACTATCCACAAGACATTTTCCCTTTTTTCCCCCACAAGTTATATAACTACATATCTCTGTAACACTGCAGAAACCGCAGGCCCAAAACCAACATTTCCAGACAACTCTTCTTTCACTGATGAATTATTCTGAAAACTGACTGTATCCCCTATAAAGATGTTGTCAGCGAGGGATTAGCACTGAATAATAACCCAGACAGAGCAACAAAAATAAATAATCTCACACAAATAATAAATTTGACTAGTTTACAAGCTTCCACTGAGAAAATTAGTCCCTTTGCCGTTACTCTGCGTTAGCCTAGCAACTGTGCTGCTACGTAAACAATAGAATCCACTCGCTAGCTACATAGTGGCAGCCCATGTAGTGATAATGTAAAATCGCACATTTCCATGAGCTAAGAGAAATTTTGGGGCATTCTGGGGCGTTAATTCACTTTAAAACCCTGAGGTGTCGAGCGCAGGACACCCGTTGGTGTTATGTGACACTAGTTTGTGGTAGCAGCACTAGTATATAGCTAACTAGTGATGCTGGTAAGCTGCTGACAGCTCTTGGCTCTGTGACAACACTAACGTCGCCTCGCTGAGGTGAGTTGCCTCCCGGTCCTGGATTTTGGATCAAAGCTTTGTACTTTGAACCAAATGTCAACTTTTCGGTAGTAAAAAGCAGCAAACATGTACTTTAAAGTGGAAAAGGGATTTTTGAAAGCCCAGGGCAGAAGAAGAAAATCCTAGCGTTGTCAAGTGAAAACCTCTCTGCCATGAGAAAGCTCTTCCACCGGATTAACATAAAGCTGCTGACATTTTGGAAACGCAAGGCTTTTAGTCGTATGAGCAGGCGGAATGCTGCACCCCAGAAATGTGACATTTAAGACAGATTACACAGCTTTTTATGTTATTCCGCAGCTTCATTTGTATCCTGTGACAATTGGAATTTGTTCTGCATTCAGCGCATAATCAAAGTGGGAGAAGTACCTGAGGGGAATCTCACTGAGGGAGGAGGAGATAAGAGAAACACACTGCCTGCACGCTCGCACCGCTCGGCCTTAGCTCGCTTTCAATTCGCATCAGGTCTCGTTCCAGGACAGGGTCAGGAATTAGATTAGTCACCTCAGCGTGGCGTGTCTGCCTTGTTTTACAGAAGATTTATTGTAATTAAATAGTTTTTGTTTGGTTTAGGAGACATTTGTTCTGTGCAGATGTCCTCCACCTAAAAAGGCAGTTAGCCCAAAATGATTCCTCTGTTTTCAGTTTAAGTTTGAAGAACAGCCAGCACGAGAGTTTGGCGCAGCGGTGGAGTTGATACCAAAACAAACTCTTTTCCTGAAACAAATATTTGTGTGATCTGTTTCCCAGTATACAAAAGTAAATATCTCATCCAGAAAATGAGAAATTCACAATTTGTACACAAATCATGTCTGAAAAAAGCAGTAACTTCCATATGAGTTTCATTCAGGGGAGAAGTGTGCATGAATGCATGAAATGAGACAGCAGACCATGTTTCATGACACTGATAACATCTAAATATGATCAAAATGGATCAATATGAGCATCAAAATGCACATATTGAAACAGAATCATACTGACGGGTTAGTTGAAGATACTGCATAGCCTCTGTGGGCTTTACAAAAGCGTAACGAAGGCTGGAATTCACCATCAGGTTACAGGTTTGTGCGGGGTTCAAAACCTTAGCTCTAGTCCTTAATTCACGGTGGAAAAAAGAAAAAAGAGCGTCACGTCATGGCATAATTTGGATCCAGATACACTCTACAGTTAATGGAATATTGCTTTCCCACCACATCAAATCGTCAAATTGGAAGTTTTCAGTCACCTGCTAGCTAAGAAACAATCGGGAGGGAAATCAGAGCCTCCATGGCGGAGAGGATAAATCCAGAGACAATCACTCCACAGTCTTCAGTCTTAATTACAAAAGCTCTCAGCATGGCTGCACACCGAATGAAACACCAAGTAAAGCTCAGATGGGGATTGTTTTGTCTGCTGCCAAATTGTCTCTTTGCAAGTAGAACCTCCGCCGCTGCCTGTCAAACGCTCTCGGAAGCGGCTTGTGCCTTCAAATCGCTGTCGCCCACAAGTTGTTGTCATTCATGTATTCATACGCCTCCATGCTAAAGAGAAGAAGAAGGGGATTGTAGGTGGAGGAGAGGCGGGATGTCGGATGACAGCAGGCGCATAGACAGAGGCCGGACCATCATAGTCTCTTTGTTTGCACGGTGTTAAATTATTCACTGACAGTATTTGGTCCAATATATCTGGTGGAGTCATGAATAATCCAGCGGCTGGGAGATTTGCAGCCTCTGGGAGAGCTCAACAGCTTCAAGGGGACCCCGTCGCTACAGACCCCTGGAGTCTCTGGGCTGGTAACAACCGTGAGAGAATCGGGATCAATTCTGTCACTGGTCAAACCACAACACAGACGATGTCACACCAAATCAAACGAAATCACACAAAACCTCCAAAATGGCCTTGGAGGTCTATGTGCCACCACAGGACTGGAATATTAAATTGATGAGGTTTTATTTCCCTTCATCTGGAAATGTTTGTCAGTTGCGAAAAGGTTGCGAAAGGCAATTTAAGCCAATATGGAATTTGGAAGGAGTTGAGCAATGGGTTCAAACATGCCCGCATCACCGTCATGCTCCACTTTTCTCTGAAGATTTCCCACATAACCATTTCCCGCTTATCACAGTGCTACAGTTTGCCACGTCTTATCTTACAAACACCTTAAAACTTTCATTATACTATGATTAAGACTTATCTTAAATCTCTACACCCTGACAAAAGCGTGAAAGAGCGATAAGCGTAGTTGTAGTTTACAGTAGCACACGCTCAAATGAAGTTTAAAGAGCCTTGGGTTTGTCTTATTTTCATCAGCATATACAGTAAGTATCTTATCAATTCCCTCAACATACAGAGAAAACCTCAGAGTGCATGTGAGGGCGACATGCAACATCGCTGTAATCCTACAGTCAGTAAGGAGCCTGAAGGCAGCGTGATCAAACCGGCCTCTGAAGCACCAGAGGGCTGGGACGGGCTGTGTTTGCGGAGTCCCGGTGTCTACTCCAACAAAGCCTACGGGAGCGAATCCCTGAGAAAACACCTCGTTAGTCTGAGGCTGAGGAGGATGGGAGCCATGTGCTTGGGTGACGTTCTGTGTAATTGGCTGCACAGGGCAGATCACAGGCATGGAGAGACAGAGGGATGGAGGGATGAGGTGGGATAAAGACAAACGAGGCAAACCTGCCCGGAGCGTCCATCCTGTTAATTCATTTACTGATGATAACGACTGCATCAATACTCAAACACCGTGATACGAATTTTAAATTAAAGACCAGTTAGTATCAACAACAACTTTCACCACATTCTTAACACTTACACTTTTAAGCCACATCAGGAGAGCACTTTGTTAGATTCTCACAAAATGGAGCCTCAAAAGAGTCAAAAGCAGCCGTTTACAATCAACTCAAACATTGTCTACATTTATCCGACGGCTGCAGTAACTACTTACTTTGCGGAATTATAGTTAAACACATAAGTAAAGGTCAAAAAGCCCGCCCACCACCGCAGAGATCCGGGCTCGTGTCACGCTAGCGCCAGGTCAGAGGAACCGCCATCATCACCTTTCTCCACCTACATCCTTCATCACGTCTTTCTTTGTACCCTTCTGTCCTTTCCTTGTGCCCTTCCCTTTCTTCTATGATTCCCAAAACTGGAGATTCGGCATTTCCTGTAGACACAGAACAAAACGTCTGACCGCTTTTCCCTGCTACCACCACATAACTTGAAAGTAAAAACATATACCAAATCATAAGATCCTTTGGTGTAAAGTACTACTGAGCTGCTGGGTTGATAAATCATGAGGCGCATGTAGAGGATATGAAATGTTTTGGGTTAGTACTCCCCCAGCAATGTGCAAAGTCGCCTTGTTTAGCCTTCAGTATTTAGCCTACATTTCATTTGGCAGTAATACGACACTTTCACTGTGCCAAGACAAACTTCTGCTCATTGCTCAAACGCTTCAAAATAAGGCAGGAAAGAAACAGAGCGCACAACAGAAAGACATAGACGGTGAAAGGAAGAATAAATCCATACTGATTCATGATCGCTGCTCAACAATATGTCACTGTCGGGAAATGATCTGTAAACTTTGGCACAGTCAGAACACAAACACGGTATTTACACATACACAACCTTTATGGAATCCCAAAGTTTTCTCACCGGAATGTCCATTTGACACAGTCCTGACAGAGAAGCCACGCCGTGCACAGGCACTTGATGTTCTATTCAAAGATACGACAAAGCGGATGCAGCTAATTAGCCGCTAGAAAGTAATGACACCAAAATGAAACGGCGTCCTCCTCCTGTCGCACCGTGCATGCTGGATTTGAAGAAGACCCCTCACAAAGGCCTCGAAAGGGTGCAGGAATACTACTCAGCGCATGACTCATAGCATATTAAGACAAACAGTGACAAACACAGGATTGAAAAAACAGATGGCGCAATAACTGCTGCTGTTTATAGCAGCTTTCGTTACAGCCGCTCAGTAGGCGCCGCCGGTGCTGACGGTGGTGTAGCTGATCTTGGACGCGGAGGTAGCCATGGTGGTCGCCATGGAGGTGGCAGCCAGGCCGTCATCTCCTCCTTCCTTCTTCCCGCAGCACCAGCACTGGCGGCAGATCCGGTGGCGACAGCAGCAGGCGAAGGTGGCGAACAGAGCCTTGCGGAAGCGAGTGTTCATGAAGCAGTAGATGATGGGGTTGACGCAGGCCGAGGAGTAGGACAGCAGGTGGATGAAGGAGATGGGAGCGCCCGTGAGAGCTTTGTGGGCCGACTTCAGGTCAAAGGCCTTCCAGGTGTTGGCAGAGTACAGGGGCATCCAGCAGACGAAGAAGAGCGCCACGATCACCAGCAACATGCGGACGACGCGTTTCTTGGCCTGCAGCTTGGCCTCTGAGGTGTTGCTGCGGGAGCTGGCCGGCTTTGCAGCGGCCGAGGTAGCCAGGGTTTGGAGCTCCACGGCAGACGCCGGCTTTTTGGACACCTGGTAGCAGCCGTCGTCATCGTCGTTGGATGCCGCGGCGGCCTTGCTCCCACCGTTTTTCTGCCCTGTGGAGAAGAAACGAAGCAAATCTCGCAAGATTACAGGGTGAAAGAAAACACTGCGTAAATGCCAAGAACAGAATTTTGTTACCGTGCAGCACGGATCAAAAGTAAAAGATCAAAAGTCTCTACCACAGGCTATTTCAGAATCCCTCAACCCTGATGAATCACAGACAAGAACGGACTCCATGGAAACTGACGGCTCAATGCCTACACGTCTATTACTCACTGAAGGAACAACACCTTTAAAGTCTGACAGAGTTACTCTTTAAAAGGAAGTGCAAGATGTAAGTTTGGAGCAAAGGCTTTATGACGATTAAAAAGACGTAGATTCATCTGTTTCCCTTCACTACAGGTTAGATACACAAAGCTGTATTTCATCCATGTGGGAAGGCATCGGGAACAAAAAGGCCTCAGAGTTTGGATGAAGATGTGACGGATCTCACCAGTGGTTTCTTTCTTGGTCTGGGCCATCTCAAACTGCATGCCTCTGTACAGCTCTCTGGAGATCAGACCATAGGCTATGATCATCACCACTCCCGGGATGAAGAACAGAGTGAACAGCAGGATCACATACCTGAAAAAGAGCCAGGATAAAAGAGGGGGGGAGGCGTACAGAGAAAAGAAGACATCAAACCCAAGCCAGGAGGCTGCATCAGGAACGGAATAACCCCAAAAATGTGTGAGTGTAAATCCACTCGGGACCTAAACCCTCTAAACACAGCGTCCAGGTGCCTTCACAGGCTAGCTCAGCTTCCCCACCAAGGCTGCCGGTTGGATTCCAGCCTCTTTATTTACCCCTCAGGCTGACCGGCCTACAAACAGTGTATCAACCCACACACACACACAAACACACACACATGCAGACAAATTATTTTAGGACCTGATTTGATCAAACAGGAATGGGTTCGACCTTCTGTTTGCATCCAGGAATGTAAGCATGTAGACGTTGTGATACATCAGCCTGTTTATTTTCAGGGCGATCACGTCATCCTGTGTTTCCCTTACAACAGGACGTAGAAGAGGTCGCGTAACCTGCAAACATGCATGACTTGACCTGATCTTTATTTTAGTTCCTTGTCACTAAAGCAAAGGTGATTTTCCTCCGGGTTTTGTCTCAGAATGGGAACTGGGCCCATTGATTAGGGGGAACACAGACCTGCAAGCACCACAGCAGGATGGAAGAACAATATTTGGCTTCCATACTCTATCTCCAAAACATGAAGAGAGACATTCTGGAATACATTTTCGATGCAGTTCAACCAACCGAACCAGTTATCTTTGGCTTAATCTCCTTTGAGCAAATACCCTAACCGTCCTTTTTAACAAGGATGCTTTTCGGCACCAGCCCATTAGACTCTGCTGGTTACATATTGACAGTTAACACAGAAACGCGGTGCATGTTGACACGCGTGGCAGCAACAGGACCTCATAGGAGACACAAACATAATCCTGTAATCAGTAACGCGCCATGAAAACATGGCCGCAGAACGGAATATAGGCAAAACACCAGAAATGGACATCGGGACCTGTACTGTAAATCTTCCCCTGGAATCAATGCGACGGCTGTCAGGTGACATTTGCTTGATGATTACACACATCAGCATATGAATGTGCCGTACCATCAATCTGAGACATTTCTCTCTGCTTCCAGCTGTGTTCTAGCTCAATTTTTTAAAAAGAGAAATATTAGATTTCCGCCCAGAACAGACAGGAACAAAACACATTAACAATACTGAGCAAGACGGACGACATTTACATACGTTAGGCGGCGCGGTACCAAAACAAAGAGCAGCGTCAAATAAAGCGACTGGCCATAACTGCAGCTATCCAACAGGAAGTTCGATCTTAATTTGGCGACCCTGCAAACCCTCTCGCCGTCATAAAGTGAGCCAAAGAGGAACATCAGCGATTCGCAAGATCAGCCAAACCTTCTAAGAGTCAGATAGTTCTATATTTGAGCTAAAAACGAGGCGGTAATGGAAAGCACAGTCGACCTCGAGGAACATCTGACACCTTTTTGCCGCTTTCATCTACGATAACAACATCTGCTGTATTCACTGTTAAATGCCGGAACGCATCAACGCTGTTAATAAAAAAGTTTGAACGTCAACAAGACTTCAGCGAGGCAATGTTTGCACGCTCTGGCTGCAGGCGTAAGGTCAGGTTGAAAAGGTCAACAGTGCTGTCAGAACCATTTACTCACACGGTGCGGACGCTCTGAATGTGTGCAAACACACACACACCTGATTGTTAAACACCTGAGAGGAAAGCGAAGGAGATCTGTGCATTATTCTATATACACTCCTCATATAGAACTTCAATACTGCAAGGGACTGAGTGATTGAGAGAGGGAGAGAGAGAGAGAGAGGAGGAAACACAACAAACTGTACCAGAGCTGCGCATAAATTAGGTCTATAAATTGTACGGATGTCACTTTGATGGTGATAAACTCTCTTATGGCGCCGACCATCACAGCACAGGAAAGTGACGGCGGAGACGAAGAGGCGGGATTGTGTCGGCGCTCTTGATATTCTAATGTCTCCCCGGGTGATCCTGTGAACCGCGTTCGTCCCCTTCTGTCTCCACGTCTCTCGGCACTTTTAAAACACCGCTTCAGTCCAGGCCCGTCGCCAGCTGCCCGTTTGATAGCGGGCGGACAAAGAGAGGAGCCGTCGGGAGAGAAACGGAAAGAGCGTAGGAGGCGTCTCCCCGTCCGCCAGGCCCCCGTCTGCTCCGCGGCTTGTTCCACCTCAGAGGAAGAGCCCCAGATGGACGGAAGTGAGATAAATAAGAAGATGATGAATATTCACACCGCCTGACAACCGCATGATCAATGGGTCGAAGGTGATTTCCATACTTCAAATCACGATCTGAATTTACTCAGAGGAGAAATTAGCATCTTGGGTTTTCCTTGCACTGCAGGCAGAGGAGCTGAGCCGGTCCAGTGATTTATGTCATCTCGACCAAAATGGCACGGTGCACCAACGCATAATCATCATTCTGAAGTTAGAAAATCACTCATTTGGCTTTGTGTTATACAAACTGTATTATTAACCACTTTAGGACTCTTATGTGTCTTCATTTTATGATGAAGCGTGGAATTAGACTGGGATTTCAGCGTGAAAATGGATGCTTCAATAACTCCATGCGCTGCTTCATTAGGTACAAAAATGGGTCCATTAATAAAGAGAGAGGCAGCAGAAATAAGATGTTATTGTCAAGATTTGACTTGACCTCGTCCACTTATTAGAAAGTGGTCACAAACGAGCGGCGGATTACAGTTTTAAGGGTCACTCCACTCGCTGACACGTCCGGACGTTTGACAAGTGAGCTTCAACTTTTCTCTTTCTATGAGAACACACTAATTAACCGCTCGTCCTGAACTTCCTCCTTCCCTGGGCGAGGAGCCTCAGAGTTTGAGTGACTGTCTGTAGAAAGACTCAGAGTGTTCGACCACAAAGGGCTGTGGAGAGAAGAAGAGATCCATGCACGCGGCAGGTTTAGTCACTTTGTACTCCTTCTCAGTTTTAATTGCACTCAACCCAAACCTGGAGTTGTTTACGAGCGGATCTGTGAACATCCCCGAGTTGATCCTTGGACAATAGATTCTCTGTGACAAAGCAGCTTTTGTCAGCCCTTGGAGGCGACCCAGACAGACAAATGACTTCCCTAACTCCGGCCAATCCGGACTGTAATAATCCCTCCCTCTGCTGACCTTTCATGAGGAGAGTAACGATCACATCCATTCACAACAAAGGCAAAATACTCACAGGTGCCAATACTGAGGACGGACCTGTTTATCCATCTCTGTATTCGGCACCGATTTCCAAACGACCTCCTTATTTTTTCCCTTTATGCTCTGAAATTTACCAATTTCACCCTCTGTGCTTCTTTCATCTAATTAATCCCTAACAGAAGCTGCCCCAACACTTTTTCATTTCAACCTAATGAACAAAAACCAACAGGCTTCCCCGTAATGACCTCATTCATTATTCAAAGACAACCTCCAGAACCAACCAGCCTGGAGTGGAAAAGTCCTAAAATGACAGGAATTAATGAGCCTTTCCTCCAGTTAACCCTCTTAGCCTTCTCCTACAGGCCGGCAAAACACTCCTGACAGAATCTTCATGAACCGCTTTGGTGTTATGCCTTCTATGCGATTGTGTGTTCTTACACCGCAGACCCTCCAGAAAGTGCTATCATCGCATCTAACAGGAAGGAGAACAAAATGAAAACTCAGTAGGATCGACATAGAACCATTTAGAGATCTGAGTACGGTTCTGGGATGTTTGGAGGTCCCCATTGGAGGAAGATAACATCTTGTAAGAGACTTTGTCATTTTCTTAAAACCCCTGATATGCAAAAGAAAAAGAGATGTTTCCAGATGTTTCTCTTACCAGGTCTGCTCAGCCTGCATGCTGGGCCAGTGCAGGCGGCACATGTGGGCCACGATGCCGTTTGGTCTCTTGAAAGTCTTGAGCATGCTGAACACGGGGTAGGGCACCATGAGCATCAGCGAGATGATCCAGGTGGCGGCGATGACGCGGTAGGCGTGGGAGCGGGTCTGCCAGGCGCGGGACTTCAGCGGGTTACAGATGGCGCTGTACCTCTCAATGGCGATGGCCACGAGGCTGAAGGTGGAGATGCTGACAGAGATGCCTAAAGGGACGACAAGACAAGAGGACATTCTTATTCCAGCGCCCCCCCCCGTCAGAGGATTAGCTGCTGCACGCTTTAAAGACGCCGCCACCGCCTCGGCAGTGGAGCACACGCGTCTCTTCACAGAAGGAAGAACAAGTTAAATATTTACTTATCCCTCGGAGTTATCGGATCTCTTTCTGTCTGCTTGATCAAACTTCATTAGCTGCTGTGCAAAGTTTACTCCTGCTTCTCTTCTCACAGGTGGTAAAAACACCGGCTCAGTTTCCTCTCCTGCAGCAATGTCAAATCAGTTTTACCACGTATCTGAATGAATCTCCATGTCCTCCTCCCATGTTTGTGCAGTCATACCTGAGGCCCAAAACACATAACGCTCTTCAGGCAAACACACAGCAGACAGTTTCCAGCGCAGCGCCGAAGTCATACTCCCTGGAGGATGAACCAATTTAACGTTAACAAACCTACAGCCTGAAATGAAGCGCCTCGCTCACTGCTCAGACTGCAGCATGCTCTTTTTTCTGTCCGTCCGTCATCAGGGTCGCAGGGGGGATGTAGTCGCTCCTAAAAGGTCACTTGGGGTGAGACAGGAAACACTCCTGCCACTGTATCGCTTTCGCATCTCCATGAGTCACGAACCCTGCAGCTTCGGAGCCCGCTGCTTTATGCGACAAGCTCCACACACTTGCACATTTCATCCACTTACTCCGGCGGGGGTGAGTGAGTCGGATCCCTGATTCAGATGGATAACAACACTCCGATTCAAGAGAAAACGCGCAGAATTCTTCTAAACGTTGAATGGGAATGACAGCGGCTTAGCACTGGCAGCAGGACGTGGCAGACCTCATTAAGGTCATTTGTTCAGCTGGAAATGAGTCTTAAGTGAGGTTAAATGAAGCTGCCCCACATTGATTAATCACACTGAGATAGAAGCATCAGTCATCTCTCCATTACTGCTGCGGCATTTACATTTGAAACATTCTCTCTGTTCTTCATTTGTCCCTACCAGCCTTATTATTGTTACATAAATCTGAAAGCAATGTGAAATCAATTTTGCTCTGAACTTTAAAGTAATGATGGCGAACAAATGGAAACTCATCAAACTAAACTCAAGCTATGGAAATGGAACTGAACTATGACGTCGTCCTGTACAGCGATTAAAAGAAATACGCAGACATATACGTGAAGATGAATGAGTCGGAGTCTGCAGTTCTCCAGTTATACACGAGATGTTGCATTGAGGAGGCGGCAAATAAGACGTTTATATGTTTGAATGAGTCGACTAAATGCAGATCTGTTCACACTTGTTTGATGTTTTGCTTTAATGGCAGTGGAACGTTTCATCTTCTCCATCAGCTCACGATCCAAACTAGAAAAGAAGAGGCTCTTATCACAGATGAGGATCGGGGAACCAGAGAAAATCAATTTTGCCTGCGAACGGACATGAGATCCTCCTCTTCCTCCTCTTCCTCAAAGCCTCCAAGGACGCTCGGTCTGCTCGTTTCGACGTGAGTGAAATTCTGTTAAAGACAACCCAAGGCCAAACTGGATTTGCATGTGTGAATATGCATAAGCTGCAGAGTGAGATTCAGCCCGGTGCTCTGAGGTGTGCGTGTGTGTGTGTGTGTGTGTGTGTGTGTGTGTGTGTGTGTGCGCGCGCGTGTGTGTGTGAGACGAATAGCATTAATAAACGCATACCTGCGTGTCAGCAGCAGCCATAAAGGAGGAACAGGGGATAAATTCACCCGGCTGATCCTGCGTCCCTGAGAGATCCAACAGCTTCGCTCCAATGTTTCCCCGTCACGTAATATTAATTCCCGGGCATTGTCCCTCTGCAAAGGAGAAGAACGCCTCCGGTCTAAAGTACGGCTTTGCATTATTACTCAACAGGAGGAAGTCATTATGCATCGTCCTTTCCGTACGGCCCAATTCAATTTACAGCAACCATAATATGTGTGTGTGTGTGTGTGTGTGCGAGGAGAGGGGACAGCGGAGATTTGAAGCATTTCTCCTGTCTGGAGTAAGTAGCTGGCTGTGCTCGCTGGCTCGTGCAGATGCAGTTTACAGAGCGATGTACAACAGGCCGCGCTTATCAGCAGGTAAAGATCTCAGAGGGGGTTTAGCTTGCATTTGGTGGGGGGGGAAGAAACCTGGAAAGGGTAGAAATGTAGAGCTGATAAAGAGAACAGGGGAAGTAGCCGGGGACGAGATCTGATCAGACAGAGTGGCTTTATCTGACACCCGCGCTAACACAACAAAGGAGCCGATTTATAGGAATACAGAAAGAGAACAAAGCTCCAAAGCTGAAAAAAAAGCTCTCTGACTGCTTTTCATGCTCGGTCGGCAGTCAGAGTCTCTGCTGTGCATTATTCAAAGCATTTCAGCTCTCTGGGAGGAGAGTAATTTTTTTGATTGCTGCTACTCTGACATGAAGCCTGACAGTGTGCTTCATCAAACCAAACCCACTAAGCCAAAGACGCACTCAGACAGAGAAAGTTATACGCCGTAAGTCTGGTTGGACGCTCGCTGACAGCAGCTCTCAGCAGGCACTAAACCAAAGTCCTCTCCACTTTCCGCGCGTCACCTTCTTACACACACACACGTCCACCCCAACTCCATCATCTACATTATGAAGAAGAAGGAGAATGAGAAGAAGAGGAGGAAGATTTGTTTGTGTCTCCCTGAGGATAACTGAGTCAGGCTGAACTCAAGAGAACAAAATGTTTCTCTGACTATTGTTGGTTTGTTCCTTTGTGCGCTCTGCATGCTCACGCTCTGAGATGATTGTGTAACCGTGAGTGAAAAATCCAGGTTCTCCCTGAAGACACAAAGACGGACAGGATGAGCGCAGCACACACAGATCCGTGCGGTGGGACACAGCAGCCGTCTGTGGCGGCATGGGAAGAGTTAACTTGAAGTAGCTCATCAAAATTCACCATCGATTAAGACGTTTTCTGCATGAGAGCAGAGCCGTCGGACCGATAATCACAAATCCTCTATGGGAAACAGCGGGAAGATCGGGGGGAGGATGGGCGAAAGATGGAGGGGAGATGGGGGGGAGATGGAGGGGAGATTACATTACATTACATTACGATCATTTGGCGGACGCTTTTATCCAAAGCGACTTACATTACATTATATTACCACCCTTCGCAGAGGGGGGAGCACTTGAGGGTTCGGTGCCTTGCTCAGGGGCACCTCGGCAGGGACTCGAACCGGCAACCCTCCGGTTCTTAAGCGGAAGCTCTACCCACTCGACTACTGCCTCCCAGATGCCGCCCAGATGGAGGAGAGATGGAGGAGAGATGGGGGGAGATGGAGGGGAGATGGAGGAGAGATGTGGGAGAGATGGAGGAGAGATGGAGGAGAGATGGGGGGGAGATGGAGGGGAGATGGAGGAGAGATGTGGGAGAGATGGAGGGGAGATGGGGGAGAGATGGAGGGGAGATGGAGGAGAGATGGAGGGGAGATGGAGGGGAGATGGAGGAGAGATGGGGGCTTTGCTCAGTGATGAAGCAGCTCTCACCTACTTCATTCATTCATTCTCCATCATTTAGGAGATACAGGCTTGATTCTATGTATCGGACTGCACCTGTTCACAAGGCTCTACAGGCTCAGGTGGTCAGGTCTGGTATAGCTGCCCGCCCCCTCCTCCTCCATCCGCCCCCTCCTGCTGTGATTCTGCCTCACCCCCTCCCCTCGTCTCTCCCACCAGCAAAGCAAAGGCGCCCAATCACGTTAAATGACATCCATAATTGACTGTGGACTGTGGACCACCGTACAACAACCCCCCCCCCCCCCCCGCTCCCCTCAGCTCCCCACCTGCAGCTCCAGCCAAGCAGAAGGAGGTGGGAGGCAGTCAACACGGATCTCAACAGAGCACCAGAGCTGTCGTCTCGCACAATACGTCTCTGGCGCCCACGCGTCTCCTCCTTCAGAGAGACGGTTTATGCTGTTGATGCTTGAAAGCCGTCGTTCTCAGGGAACAATGTTGACTTGGGCTGATTGTAGAAAAGTGGCGAAACATGGAGAGGCAACGTTTAGCGGGATCTTGAGTTTTTTTTACCGCCTGATTACTGTCGGCCTTTAGGAAATCGGCACAAGAAAATGTTGCAATCACTCGACGCGGCGTGCTGGCAACCAAACACGATACGACTTCAGGGGAAACAAACAATGTGTCATTAGTGATGATGTCACCGGAGAGAAGTTAGGAAGATTGATTAGGGTTTGATGGCAATTTGATGTTGGTCATAATCTGGATTATTGATGGTCTACATGCGGCGCCTAGGGAGAACGTGCAGAATTCAGTTTTCCAATGATATATCTATAGAAATATAATGAATAACATGACACCGTTGCTGTTACAGGCTTTGACATTTAAAAGACGAGGCTGCGCTCTGTAACCCTGAGAGTGTGAGCTGAGGTCCGGCCAACCAAGGCCCAGGTAGCAAAGTGCAGCCGCCATGGGTGAAGAGATGATATGAAAGAATATCAGCCACCAATCAGCATGGAGCCATCATCATCAGCCCCTGTCATCATCAACCACTGTCATCATCAACCACTGTCATCATCAGCCTAAGCTCTATTTGTGGAGATTGCTTGGAAAAGGCCCACTGCTGCTGATGACCAGACAACTCCTGGACTCCATCCTCCCTCCATCAGCACGGGAGATGAATCTATGGCCGGCGTGTTACGTTTACAGGCGGCTCGCAGAAACACAGAGCCTGGTAAATGTGCTTCTAGAATGAAAGATTAGGTTTTTGGTCCAGGAGCCCCAGTCTCAAATTAATCAATCAGCCCAGGTCCACTTGACCATCTGTTTCATTACAGCTGGAAGGCAGCGCTCAGGGTCCAAACAGCCTCTGCAGCACAGCCGGAGCCAGCAAACAACACGTGTAGTCTTAAATCAAACCGCACAAATGCTTTCAAATGCAGCACATGGGGTCTAAATAAACCCACCAAGGACCTGGTAAGTGAACGCAACACGTCTCCAGAATACAACAATGCGAGAGACCAGGTTCAGATGTTTCCTTTTCCTGAAAACATGGCCGTACACAGAATGGACACATTTCCATTTGGACGGTGTTTTTGCACTCCGCTGTCCCATCTGGCTGCTGAACATTCAGACGGCTGCGATGATCAAAGCCTCCCCGGCGCCTGACAGGCTAATATTTGAGCAGAGGAGATTCCACTGCGCCTCTGAACGCCGCTCCGCCAACTTAATTAGCAGTCAACTATCCGGACCAAATGCTCACTTTGTCTCCCCTGTGCTTCATCTCCTCCACACCCCTTCCCCCCCTCCCTCACATCAACAAGCTCTAATCCCCTTCCTGGTTCATTAATCGCAGGTCTGTAAACGCTGGTTTGATAACCAGCTCAGGAAGAAGTTGGGAGGCTCTGCACGCCTCGATTCCGGGAGATGGTTGGGAGACTTACAGACCTGTTTCTACCGCTCTTCCTCCTTAACTCTGTCTCTGGAGAAGCCTAAAGGAATACAAACTTTTTTACAAACACAACTAATCCGGCGCAAGTGGCAGACGGCCTCGAAGCGAGTTTGGTAAAAGTGAAGCCAAAACACCCAAAGTGGAGTGAACTGATAATGACATCACACAAACAGCAACACAAAAGGAGGATTTATACATGCGATTGCAGATGAAAACACACACGCGCGGAATATTACAACATCGATCTCATAACTGCCACCCCCTCGGCAGAGCAGCTATGATTCACATGATTATCGAGCCGGGGCAGATGGATGGACTCACGCACCAAAGGGCGAATAGAAAGACGGATGGCGTATTAGATGTCTGATGGGCGCGTGCTAACAGATGACCGTGCCAAACCAGTTGTTGCAAAATCAATGGCGGAGGATCGGAAGATGATCCTGCCCTATTGATTGGGTTTGAGCTGATAGAAAGCCTCGCTCATGGGAAGCTGCTGCTTCACCGATACGTCTCAGTCTTGAGTGAAACGTGGTGCGTTCAGGAGCGGGTGACAGAGCTGGAGTACGCAATTGTAAAAGGATTTGTTAAGGCAGGGGAACGTCTTCATCAGGAGTTCGTAGCCTCTACTTGCATTTCAGCTTGTGCGGGTAGAGCGAGATCCTATTGATTCTGTGTGTGTGTGTGTATGTGTGTGTGCAGCGTCATCACCTTTCGTAAGGTCAAAAAAAGTACTGAATGACTCACAGCTTCTCTTAGGTTCATAGTAGATGCGTAGACGTAAAAAGGAGCGCAAAATGGAGACACTCAAGTGAGGCACAAGTATGTCAGAAGTGTACTAGAGAGCTCAGCACTCGAGTGAATGAATGTTCTCTGTTACTCGGGGCGATAGGAGGGTTGTTAAAGGCTGATACTAATGTTTTTTTAGCAGATATTTGAGGATATACTGTATTAAATTCATGAATCAGCTAAATTAAAGTGATGATGCTGCACTCCGATGGGGAAAATTCCCCCCGACACAGCGTTTGGATCATCACAGGGAACAAACAAGACTCCTGAAATCATTCATCTTGTGTGAAGGAAACAAAACACACATTTGGAGGTTTTATGCATATAGCCTATAGGACTTCTATTGCATAATATAAAGCCAAAGTACTCCTCCTTCCACAGCGAGCACATAATAAAACTCTTGACAGCTCATACCTGGGCTGAAACGACAAAAGACAGGATAAGGAAAACTGACAGGATAACAAAAGCTTCACATTAAAAGTCCTTCTTGCACTTATCGCAGCTCAGAGAGTACAGTAATTGAAAAGTAAATTCAGAAAGCCCAGTATCGGGGACAATAATAGGATTGTGGGCCGCACCGCTCAATAGCTCTTCCCCACCGTTCAGGGAGAACCAGCGCCGGCACGGACGCTCGGGTTCCCTGAGCTCCTGTCTGACGCGGGCGGCCGGCGTGACTCTCGTCCCTGATGGGAACCAGCTCATTGCTAAGTCACACTGGTGAAGATGTTGGAGAAAGGGGAAGGAGAGACTCTTTGGACTCTTTCGAGAGGCTGTGGCATGTTGAGGTTGCCAGTACAGCCAGTGATGAATTTCCAGGTGCATCATACTTCCTTAGGACAGGACGGAAACCAGATCTCTCTAAGGACTTTTCTGATCTAGATTCTGCTGTACTTCTTTCCGCGTTTTTGGATGAATACGGTTGTATTGTTGGAAATTCAGGCAACACAATTCCACACATAACCACAACCCTAAAAATGTTTTAACATTTTGGGAATGCAGGCTGGAAAGGTCCGTAGAGATTCGGCAGTTGGCCAGGGAAACTGCTTAGCTGCATCAAACTACACCTGCCAAAAGGGGGCAGTGTTTCAGTGCCTCTCACTCTACGCCTCTACACTTTCTATTGCTAATTCTCTGTAAAATCTGAATTTACAGTGACAGGTAAAGTTGTTTATGAGAAAGCTTTGTATTCTTTGAGATTTCTGCATGTACAAATGATCGCAGAATCGTAATTATGCACTCACCGAACCAAACCAAACATATTGTGTTTGATGCTGAGTGGCACAATGAGCTCAAGATTTGGTCCTAGAGTGAAGGGTTGATGCTTTCTTACCCATAAAGTAGGTGACAGTCTTGCACATGGCACCGCCGAAGATGAAGTCCTCCAGGATGTTGGGGATGAGCGTGAAGGGCATGCAGAAGATGGCCATCATCAGGTCGCTGATGGCAAGTGACATCAGGAAGCAGTTGGTGACGGTCCGCATGCGCTTGTTCATCACCAGGACCACCACGATGAGCAGGTTGCCAATGACGCTGAGGAGGAAGATGAGCGTGTAGAGCAGGATACGCACGGCATCCATCTCTGTCAGAGAAGAGAGAGGAAATCGTTTACAAAATGTGATTTGGTACGGCACTCAGCTGATCAATGCCAGGGAGGAAGAACAGTTTTAAGTTCATTACACGGCATAGCATTAATGGAGGGCAACAACAAACCCTGTCCATCTTTCACAACAGAGCATATTAAGTTTGTTTCATCAGCATCTCTCAGAGGAGACAATAGAGGGAAAGTTCAAAGGAGCAAGAGAAAGGAGAACGTGAAGCTAAAGAAGAAGCAGGAGAAGAGAGCAATAACAACAAGATGAACAACAAGAAAAACAACAACAAGAGGGGGAGAGGAGGGGAAAGAGGAGTAGGAGTAGGAAAGGAGGGAAGAGACGACGCAGGAGGAGACGGGGATGAGGAGGAGAACGTGAAGAAGATACAAAAGCAGAGATGAAGTTGAAGGAGAAGCAGGAGGAGGAGAATAAAAAAGAAAGACGAGAGGAAGCCGTTATGGAACAGTAAGAAGATGAACGGATGATGAAGAAAAATGAGCAGATGAAAAGCAGCATTAAGAACACCTGGGAAATAAAACCTGCGAAACGAAACCAAAATCTGCTTCAGTGTTGACTATTAACTTTCACGATCAACATCTTGAAATTAAGCCGATGTTTGTTATTTTTCTGAGCCAAACGATGATTGAAGTGACGACACAGCGAGACTGATGAAGAGGAAGAGGAAGAGGTTCAGCGTATGCAAGATGTGAATGCAAACCCTAATCCACACGGAAATCGACACGTCTCCCTTCTTAAAGCAAAACACTGAGGCTGGAATAGAACCAACAACCCCACAGCATCTCTTCTCCTGCAGCCTGTCTGAGGATGATAGCGCCTGACAGGATCAGGCCACGAGCCTTTTTTGATTGAAGACAGAGTTGCAGGAGGAAGCCTGTGGACAGACACGTCTTCACACCGGACACAGACTGAGGTGATTAATGATGACACGCTGTTTGTGTGTCCTTTAGCAGGACAGGGTCAAAGAGTCAGCGACGGATCTCGATGAAACATGGTGAGAATGTGAGACACGATCCAAGAAAGAGAATGAATAATGACTTTCTGTCATTTCTGCCTCCTATGATATTCCCTCAATCATCACACCATTTTACAAATAAAATGTTAAAACCAAGCTTGACAAAAGTTCTATCTTCGTTTTTGGATTTTCCTCACCGTTTTGCTTCGATTGTCTGTCAAAGTTGACTGGGAGTGGCTCAATCTTCAAAAAGTGAATCAGTCCACTGTAACCAAACGTGGTGGACGTGTGACCTCACTCATTCGGTCAATAACTTGAGAATCAGGAATGAGGGGGATTCCTGCACAAAATCTAGCAGGAACTGTAGCTCTAACAAAGGAACAAGCCTCAGCAGCATGGTCTGGCCCTTATAACATCAGTTCTGCATGGAAGGGCTGCAACCCAATGACCTTGTTAATGTGAGAGCACAGCACTAACCACTGTATGCTGCCCTACAGAGAAGAACATCACCTGCTGATTGTCTATCAAAGGGCGAATACGCTTGATTTATTTCATCGAGCTTGGTGTATTAGTTTTGCAGAAATTGACAAAAACATTGAACAACACTGACTTGCAATCTCAAGGAATCATTTATCTACATTAAGGCAATATTGTGATTTCTTTCAAAAGTCACATTACATCCATGCACATCTCTTAATTGCGTTTTTGCTTTGGTCGCAGAGTGGATTAATAATTGGTGTATTGTGTGCAAGCAATAGTCCGAGGTTGCGGCTGGTTAGTGTATCTGCCTGGGGAGTGGACGAAGCAGCTGTTAAGTTCAGTTGCATCTAATTGACAATCAAGCAGGAACCTCGTGGTATTCCATCAAAGCTGGAGGCCAGAGGTTGGAGGCTGGAGGCTGGAGGCTGGAGGCTAGAGGCTGCAGGCTCTCTCTCTCTGAGGAACATAAACAAGCCCAGACAGGGAAAATAAAAAGACTGTGAGTTAGAGCACCATTGTGCGTTATGAATTAGGACTGTGTGAGCAGATTTATCTGACTCACTTCCCCATACTGGGAGTTGACCCAAGGCCACCTGAATGAAAAGCTGGGATGCAAACCATTGGACCACATGAGAGCTGTATTGGCTTGTGTGATGAATAATATGGCTGGCATCCCTGTGCGTGCCTGAAAAAACAACCAATTGATGCTGATTACAATCATTAAAAATAATAACTCTGAGATGCCACTCTGGATCTGGATCAGCACCAAAGTGGGTTTCTCCCTGGCTCGCATCACAAGCTTCTACAAAGTTTTCTGAAAGTCGACTCACTTCTGGAGTAATCACGCAAAGGAATCCAACAAGCCGTTCCCACAGTCTGATCACTGCAGGCTAACGCTACCGACACGCTTTAAATCTGTTTCATTTTGATGACTTTGAATTTCAGTTACACAACAGGACCTGTTGGATATTCCTAACAACCACAAACACACACACTCAGCCGTGGCAGCGAGCTCACACTGGGCTTGTTCACACTGTATTGGATTTGGTTTGAAACAGCGGAGTGAAAATGGAATTATCCATATCTAAATACTGTACTACAATCCACTAGGGTTCATTCGACTCCCTCAAGTGTGACAGCTGTGTTCCCCAAATCCACCGCCATCTATAAATACACAAACATGAAAGGCTATTACTTTGAATGACTAAACACGACTAACATTTGCACCTGACAGACGAGAAGCATACCTACTTATTGTTGGTGTTGAGTTTGTTGATGTAACCTCTGTTTGCTCTTCTTGTTGCCATTATCTGTCGCAGTGCAAATAGAAACTGTGCTTCCCCTCAGGGATTATTTAACTTTCAGCATAATCTTCATCTCATTGCATCTTTAGGAAATGATTAGGAATAGCAAATACCTCACAGGGACAGAATACATTGGAAAGGTTGGGCTCTGGTTGAATTGTGGCCAAGGCGGAGGTTTCAGTGGCTCGGTTCTCACGCTGAACCTTTTAATAAAGTCTCACAAAGATCATTTATAATGCAGAGTCGTACGCTCTGAGGTGGTTTGATTGCACTGCAAGAACAGCCGCAGAGTTCTGATCTAACCTTTTAATCATGGCCCGGCGGTGGGGCACAATTCAGAAGAGACCCCATGAAGCGAGGAAAAGTTCACATTTGCAGGAAAACTAAGTTCACGCCATTGAAACCTGATGCTTCATCTAACTACACAAGAGGACAAACCCCTAGGTTTGAATCTTTAAGGAGTCCTGAACATTTGGGAGAGGCAAGAAATTCTTTTTGATCAAGCAATGTTCATTAGTAAGATCAGCACTTTCCCTGCTACACCGTCAGCAGTGATTAACTACAAACATCAACTCTGATATATAAACTCTAATATGTGTTTTCATGTGTAAGCCATTAAGATGTTGACCTCAAACTTGAGTGTTTCTAAGACACAACACTTCAAAGGGCTGATCTAATACAGTAATCAGGCCGCCTCATTTTGAGTCGCACTCTGCTGAGAGACTGTCTGTTAATCCTTCTAAAATGAAAACAACAACATGTTCAGGTTTCCGTCTTCTTGTTTTCATTTCTGCTCTGAAGCCTTATTTGCAATGCTTTGATGTGGAAAAAAACAAGACTTTGCACTTCTGCTCCGCTCTCCTTTGCTGTGACACCACAGTGCGCCATGAGTGAAAACAGGTCATGTCAGGCTATGCTTCATCTGACAGTCAAAGAAAAGCCGTGAATTCAGTGGAGATGTGTGTCTGGAGGGTGAAGGGTGGAAAATGAACGAGAGCAGAATTTTTGCAGCATTAAATGAATCCGAAGAGAGGAAAGCTCTGACTTAAGAAGTTTGACTAGATTATGTAAATGGTGCTTTTGAGGTGTGATAAAGACAATTACTTGTAATTCTAGCAGGTTTTAGAGTTTGGCAAGACGAGGGATGAAAGGGAATCTGAGTCCAGTCTGTTACATAAACGATTGGACCTGTCTGCACTCTGCTATAATTTACCTTATATGGCCCTAATCCCCAAGAGAAATACTCCTCAAGACAGAGGACAGACTGTGGTTCTTCTACTCTGATTGGCTTTCAAAGTACAACAAATTGCCGCTTATTATACATCAATATCCATTTCCTCAAACCCATATTGCTGTGCCAAGGTATGAGGGGTGGTTGTAAGGCAGGATGTGTGTTCTTGTTTTCATAAATCAGTGTCAGTATGAAAGATGTAATTTAGTGGCTCTCATCCTGCTGGGTTCATGCTGTCTCAGCCAATCAGAGTTGCTTTGTTTTTAAGGTAAAATCAGAGAGATGACAGCGTGGCATGAACGCTAAAACATTCAACCCACAGGCAGATCAGGGCAGCGAGCTGGGGCCTCTTTCAAAAGCGCACACTTCAATCACTGCATGCCAACTCTGATCTCTCAGGGATTTCTAAACCTTTAATACTTGGTTTGGTCTAAATCAGTTGTATGGGTTTTGTTCATTTAATTGAAAGAACATGATCCTGTTTTCAACTCTGTAAGCCACATACAACCGCACTGCATTAGCAAGTACTAAGAGAGTGGTGGTAAATGAATCCTCTGAGGGCGATTTATTATTGTGCCCAATGTGCAAAAAGGCCACTGTCTCTATAGCGTTTATCACCGTTATGAGTTGAGTTACTGTTGCAGTCAGCACAATTCAACTCAATTAGTCTCCTCACCATGCCGCCCCAAACAAAGTATTGCCAGTATTGATCCGACATTACTTTGGAATTATGGAAGTAGGAGAGAGCTTGTTTGTCGTGCGTGAACAAGCGCGGCACATAATCAATTACCTACGAGGCCCCTGGCAAGAGAGGACAGTCGGTGAACTTCTGATGCTGATGAATTCTCCAACTAAACTTTCCTTTGTAGACATAATTCAAGGCACTCGATTGGATGTCGTAGCTTGGAGTAACACAAGCCTATCGAACATCAAAAGACGGTTACGTACAACGATTAGAAAATGGTGAAGGTGATATTGAAGCGATAGGGCAGGGGAGGACATGAAGCCAGACACGCTTGGCTATGTTTGATCTCTGTGTCTATTAAAAGCAAAGCATTAGCAGCTAAACTGAGGGTAGATTGAGTTACCGCAGCTGTAGATGACAAACTCAATAAATCCTGGTCCGCTCCGTTGTCTCCTCAAACACAATGAGGAAGTACTCTGCTAATTTGTAAAGACGCCTGCTGCAACCTATACATGACGACGTGTTCCCATAGATTCCACCATCCTGTGCCTGTGAGTGGTGCCACCTGCATAACAATTAGCAAGCTATGGGCTCTCTGCACGCTTGAATGCCCGCTGGTAATGGCTACATAGTCAAGGAGGAGACAATGTGAAGACACAACAGCACTAAATGAGGCAATAATACAGCATATCTGTGAGGAGAGCGAGAGCTGCTTCTTAACTTCTTAAAAATTAGATGTAGCTTTCTTCACTGTATACATACTGCTTGTTCTACTGAGCTCATTCCGGCAGTCGGCATCACATCTAATACATCTCTTTTTCTTAACATACCTGCAGTAATAAATCTGGAACATTCCCAGCGAAGATTGTTGAATGCGTCTTCACTGGGTTATGGTCTTTATATCATGGAACCTGGAAATCCCCTGAATCATCTTTTTTCGCAGTTTGAAGCAAATTATCTATATTGTCCTGGGTCCACTTAGGCTGAAGTGTTTCAGAGACATGAAGCTAAATGCAGCAACCCTTACAGCTCAGAGGCCCTGCGAGACCATGTTGCATCGTCTAATTAATTGGTTTCACCTTCTATCCCAATTGGCTTGCAGGAACCTGAAGCCAATAAAACCTGAGCTCCAACACAACTCCAAAGCGACAGCCTACCTCTGCTGAATTAAATGTCCGATTAAAACTCACCACGCACTGAATCTGCATTAGAGGGTACAGGTGTTTCTATTTTCTGGTCACTGCATTCCCTGTGTTAAAAGCCAGCAGCATTGAGTCACCTCATTAACTTGCACTCCGGCTCTGCCTCCCTCCGTTCCTTTGCTCTATAGTGAGTTAATAAAGCCAGGGGGGCTGCTTAAGTCAGTAGCAACGTTGCAGAGATGAGGGAGCGCTGCGTATGTTAGAGGAGATCTGCAGTCATACTCAAAGGCTTATTCAGGCTTCTTCTGATCTGTGACACATGTGAACGTCTCCACGTGTTGTAACCCCGTGTAAACACCCCCGTCCCTTCAGGGTTTCCCCTTTGCTAAATGCGTATCTGCACACTTGGCATGGAGGTGTTTATGTGTCTGTTCCATCCCAGCAGGTCGTTTCAGAATTCATCCAAACATTTGATCTGATTACGGTGATCATGTTTACGACGGCCTACATCACCGTTTACACGCCTGCCAGGAACAAAACGTTCATTTCCTCGCTGATGGAGTCGGTTGGATGTTTTTAAGATACTCCCGAGCCCGCAGCATTGCTGTGCAGAGCACGGCTCCTCTGCAGTAACAAGTCTCTGTGCCTCTTTGTGTCAGAAGCCTGGGCCAATGTTTTCATGATGAAAAATGAAATTGAATTCATTTGACGCTTCTGAGATCCACTTTGTGATAATGGCACGAGGTGAGCTCAACAAAGTGCCACTTTAGATCCGTGGAAATGTAGAGCGCAAGCTGAGGTGCAGCTCCAGATGTTGTTCTGTATAAGTGACACTTCCTCTTCACTCTTATCGTCACTCCAATGATGACGACGATGCCACAGATTAGAGTACAGTTTAACACCGGGGGAACACCTTATCAAATAAATTTGCTGAACTCCAGCACGATTCACCACAGGTTGCCCCTTTACAGAAATGGCTCTATTTTCTAGATAGCTTCTCAAAAGACCATCATCTCCATTATCTTGGTCTTGCAGAGAAGATGGAGCCCTTTCCATCTTTAATGAGTCCTTAAAAGCATTCAACCAGTTCTCAGAGCTAAAGCAGTGTGGACGTTTTTTTTCAGATTCATTAAAATGATCCATTTGACTGATTTGGCGGCGTAATGACTCACTTCTCTGGTCTTGCCTGCACAATGTCCCTCTTTCTACCTTAACTGCAAATGATTGGACATGTCTGAATATCCACACTGACGACACAAACTTCTACTAACATCTTGCCAGAAACTTTTCATGGGTGTACACAGGTATTTTTTGATCTCGCAACCATAACTTAAAATTTAATGATCACAAACACAAGATGTGGTTTGAATTGTATACATTAACGAGGATTTTCAGATGTTGTATAACAAAAATTGTTGATGCGGACCTCAGTGAGCCTGGCATAGCTCTCTGTAATGAGAGCCATGAGAAGAGGAATATTTATTTAGAAGCAAGTTGCACAGCATCAAAATTCATCCCTCTGGCAATAATAGAAGTGTTATTTCTGCCTGACCTTCAAAATAAAAGGGAGGGATTTTAATTTCGAGAAGTCGCTCTGAATAAATGTCATTCAGTATTTCACCATCATGCCCACTACATCAAAATACAGATTAATAACTACTGTCTGGTTTCTAATGAAAAGGCTGAAATATGTACTCAACAGAGCAAATGACAGACTGACATTAGAAACTGTGGAAGTCCTTTTTCAGTGTTTAATTAATTTGATATATGGCCTGAAGATTATTATCGTTCAGTATGGAGTCATTACAGATAAAGAACGGTGCCTGTGCACCGTGTCACCCAACACACACAGCACCTAAGGTCCAGGTGAGCTCAAGTGTCTTAAAGCCTTAAAAGTGTTATTTACATTATCATCAATATGTAAACCAATTGAAGAGATCAGTCTTTTTTTTCATCCTGTATAGAATTTTTCAATCTTCTCGTGTTTTTGATGAATTTTCACAATACAAAGAATCTGCATCAAAATCCTTCACAGACAAATCCAGTGCTATAATGCTTTTATTTTGAAGGCTAGAGTTGTCCAGACAATAATTAAATGTGGCACACAGATGGTGCTAATCGGTCATTGTTTTGCTGTATTATGCTTTAACACTCTACACTCCATACACTACTTAGACAAGCATAGCCACGAATCCCCGGGATAATCTATATTTCAGCCCCTAACAACAGACTGGAACACACATCACTAGTATGAACTAATCATTTAAATAAATTGACTGATAAAATATGATAAACACCCTTAAATTGAGTTGCATAATCAAACAATTGTAATGTAACCTTGAGGTATTTTCTTAAAATATAAGAAACGTCAGTTTGACTCAATAAAAAGGGTCCCGAGTCTATGCTGTCATTTGTATTCTGATTGGTTAAGATGCTCATTTTTTATTTCACTAAGTTCTCTAATCATGATCAAAATGCCACCAAATTTCATTAAAATTTCATTAAAATATATGCATTATGATGATATCCTAATGAATTTAGTTGAAATTGATTAATTGTTGTTCTAACTGAAATCAGATGTTCTCCTCCTCTATTTCAGAGCCTAAAATACATGTAAAACTTGGGATTACTGCGTGGAAATCTGCACATTTTAAGGCTGCAAAACGGAAACAAATCTGCATTTCAGTGAAGCGGTCAACAGTGATTCCACGAGTAGCGGGTTGGGGCTTTAATTTCCTGTCCCAGCACTCAAGAATCCCATTTTAAAGCAAGTAAACAGATGGATACACGCTCCTTTGGCCTGGCGGAAGACGGTTAAGTCAGCAAAAAAAAAACGAATGGCTCCACTGGGGATTTAGGTAAATAACACAATGCAGTCTGTGTGTGTGTGAGAGAGAGAGAGTGTGTGTCGGGGTGTGCGTGTCGTGTGTCCACAATTGTATGAGTATGCTGCATCTGTCACCGGGACATTTCTCAGCCAGAGCACACGCCCCGCTGATGGCTCTCATGGTGGTTGGTTGTTGGGTTGAGAGTTGAAACGGCGACTATACAAGGTTAATAAAAGTAATGCAGCACAGGAGGAGGAACGGCCCTGAATTATTTAGCACGGGTGAAGATTTTAAATTTTCTCTAGACTGCAGCAACGGTGGGAGGAAGTGTGTGTGTCGGGGGGAGGAGGAGGGGGGGGGATTATAGACATCTCACCCACATCTCACACTTAAACATGCTTATTAGCAGATCGCTCAGCAGATACAGTAGAGCCTGAACCCCCCTCTGGTGTGATGTTTGAGCCCTGCTGAAGTGCTCCAGATGAAACTGTGCAAGCCGCTCACTGCACTGCACTGCACTGCCAACACGGCTCTGCATTCTGATTTGGGAATTATCGATGTGAGGGAGCAGCAGCAGCCACAAATGAGGCTGTTTGGTGATTAACTGCACACACTGAGACTTAATAACTTGATTTAAACATAATGCTTAATTGCACATCATTACGATTCTGGTTGCTGGGTAATCCCGTGATTTAAAAAAAAAAATGTGGGACAGAAAATGTGTGTCAGTTGGATGCTTACGGTGAGGTTTTAAATTGAAAAGTGCACTTTGGATGAGCCATCATGGTCTGCAATCAACTTACATCAGAGCCACTGTGCCTGCAATTACAATCAGAGAATCAATCGCATGTGGCAATTCATAATTAACCTTCTAATGAAGACTCCAATCAAGTCCAAATAGAGTCCTTGTTCTACTCTGGTGCTTTTATTCTGTAGGAACAGCTCCATTTCTCCACATCGAAGCCTCAGACGGAGCACAGACCTTCAGCCCTGATGGTCAGATCAGATCAGCAGCAACCAGAAACAATAAGTCTCTTCACTGTGTTTGTCTGTAGACCATCTGTCTGGAGCCAGATGTTGCTTTTTGGAAAGAAGACTACAGAAAGCAATTTAACGCCTCAGCTTGGGTGACTCATGAGAGACATCTGGGTCTGCAGAGAGGAGATGAGGAGAAGAAGAGAAGAAGAGAAGAGAAGAGAAGAGAAGAGAAGAGAAGAGAAGAGAAGAGAAGAGAAGAGAAGAGAAGAGAAGAGAAGAGAAGAGAAGAGACAAGGGAATGAAGAAGAAGAACTCTTACCTTTGGGTCTGCTCCCAGGTTTTGGCAGGTGTGATGAGTTCCTGCAGCTGATGTTGTAGTCGCTAACGTTGTAGTTGCTAACTTCCATGCTGAGGTTCCCCAGGTCCGCACACGCAGGAACCTCCACAACGCTCACGTTCGCCGCCTGCAGGGCCATGTTCCGAGGTGACTCGGGCGGATTCCTACACTGGTTATGTCTCTGATCAAAACTGTTTCTTCGGATGTTCTCGCCACTGCTGGTCAGTCGATTCTGCACGCGATTCAAGCGGACGTTCCCCCCCGGCGAGACGACACCGGGACGCGCAACCACGCTTGGAAACTTGGGAGACCCTTGGAGAGCCCCGGAGAGCCCGGGGTGAGAGGCGCCGACGGGGAGATCTAACGCCGCGCAGAGACTGCAGCGTGACGGGGAAAACTAACGAGGCGAGGAGGAGACAAACACGGAGCTCACACACACCGGCGGACTGAGGCCCGACTGTGGAGGAATGAAGCTGAGGCGCTGAGGCAACTCTCTCTCTCTTACAAACACACACTCTCCCTCCCTCCCTCCCTCCCTCTCTCTATCTCTCTCTCACTCACTAGCTCTCTCTCTCTCTATTTTCTTTCCCTCCCTCTCTCCACCCCCCTGTGTGCGCGTGTGTGTGTTGATGTAAAGTAAATAGATACCTATATGTCAGGTAGTTGTTGAGTGAATTGTCCCTCTGGCTGTTGAATGAAGTGTGTGCGTTCTAACGGGTGTGTCAAGTCTTTAAAACGATTAAGATGATTTCATTTCCCCCATGATTCCATTGATAAACATTTAAACAAACACTCTAGACTCTCAATCTGGGGTAATGTTCTCTGTATATCAAATAAAATAATAAAAATGCACACAATGAAGCTTTAATAATAATAATCCTGGGTTAACTCCTGGGTTGTTGCTAAGTAGTTGCACGGCGTTACTAGGTGGTCGGTCAGTGAGACAACAACACACTGAGACTAACTCCAGTTTTATGCGAGGTACTAAAAGGTGAGACAGTCATTTGTTTTTAATTAAGCGGATGAACCTGCCTGTCACACTTAATGTATACAAGAGCCAATTATCAGCTTCCATTATTTGCTGCTGCTGCTTTGCCAAGAAGTAAAGAGAGAGAGAGAGAGAGAGAGAGAGAGAGAGAGAGAGAGAGAGAGAGGGAGGGAGGGAGGGAGGGGGAGAGACAGAGAGAGTAAGGGGAAGAGAGAGCAAATGAGAAAGAGAGGGAGAGGTAGGGGGAGAAAGGGAGAGCAAGAAATAGGTAGAGAGAGGGAGGGAGAGGGAGGGAGAGTCAGACAGAGCGTGAGAGAGATAGAGAGGGTGGGGGAGAAAGAGAGAGAGCAAGAGAGGGGGGGAGAGAGGGAGAGAGAGTGAGACGGAGAGAGTGAGGGAGAGAGCGAGAGATAGAGAGGGAGAGGAGAGTGAGGGAGAGAGAGAAAGAGAGGGAGGGGCCAAAAGAGAGAAAGGGAGAGAGCAAGAGAGGGGGAGAGAGAGAGGGAGAGAGAGACACAGAGAGAGAGGGAGAGAGAGAGAGAGAGGGAGAAAGAGGGGGGGGAAGAGATGGAGATTGAGGGAGAGAGACAGAGAGAGAGGGAGGGGGAGAAAGAGAGAGAGAGAGAGGGGGTGAAGTCAGCTGTTTCCACACTCAGCTGCTTTCTGGCTTCAGTAAACATCTTGACACCTTGTTACCAGGTGGTTAAGAGTCCAGGTGGTGTTGGTGTTGTACTGGGTGTGTGCTCTGGGTTGTTTGATGGTGTATTCTTGGATGATTGTTGTTTTCTACGTGCTCCATAGGTTTCACTGTCTTTCTTAATGGAAACGGGGTTGGCGGTTTATTATCCGCAACAGGGCCAGCAGCACGAGGAGAACCTGAGGGTCTGAAGAAGTTGTGCCAGAGTGTTGCAGGATGTTCAGGGAGAGTGATGGAGACGGCTGGGACAGCTTCCTCTCTCCAACACGTCTGCTGATTTACGGGGAAGGACATTTATAAGCTGCAAACAGGATATGGTTTTTCTTCCCTCACATCACACACACACACACACACGAGGGTAGAGCGTTGCTGGGTCTGAGACGGTGGCTTTGGCAGACCGGGGGGACGATCATAGAACGCCCCAGTGATCAGAGCAGGTGCTACTGTTGGAGGAATGATCTTGGTGCTTTGGAGAACCGTATGGGCGGGGGCAACAGGAAGTCATCTGCTGGCTGTGGTAGAAACTTCCTCTGTAGACTTTTTACATTATTATTAAGCTTCTTAAACAATCAGCTTAACTGCTTTGTGGAGAGTTTGCACATAAGAATTTCTCGCACCTGCTGTAATTGTGACATGATGACACACTAACACAAAAGACGAAGCCTCGCTGACACACAACTCACCGGAGTAGGAGAGGAGTGAGTAGAGAGCAGCTGGCAGAGGTACAGCTCATCTTCATCAAGGAGGGCACCACGGCACTTCAGAACCAGAGGCCTGATCCAATCTGCTGCCAGGGGCCAGACTGTCGTCCCCAAGACAAGCAAAACATGCGTGGCAGAGAAGAAGAAAGGAGGGCTGACGCGGCGATTCGGCTGCGGAGGATTCCCGACAAGATCGACTTGGAGGTTGCCGTCTGCTCTGGAGCTTGACGAAGCGGCTCGCTGGATGGGGGAAGGAGGCGGAAAGAAGCCAGGCGCAGATGGGCAGCGACATGTCCACCGCCGCCCACCTGCCAGCCGGAGACAGATGTGGTTACAGGATCGAAACGCTCCAGGAGGGATGCAGGGCAAACTGAAGGGAGCGCCTCAACAGGTTGCTGTCAAACTCTACCAATGACCTTTAACCTGCCTCTCTCTCCAAAAGCCACAGAGTAAAGAATCGATCCATGACCTCGTAAGATATTTCTTTGCGTTGAGCGGCGCGTCTGTATGGATTGTGCTGCCCTGCCTAGGAATTCTGAGTGGTGGGATCTTCCCTTAGGGGCAAAGGTCAAACTGTGACCTTTCCAAAAATAGCAAACTGAAATGTGTGGCAATTACTCAGTCAGTAATATATTGTGTGCATAATTATACCCCGGTGAGATTTGGATTTGGATGCAGTAAAAATATATGTAATAAGAGGAGCGAATGGTGCCCAAGCTGTGTCTGGGGACCTATAGGGGTCCTTGAGGCGGTCAAAAGGTCAACAGCCATGTGGTCATATCCACTCATAAAAATACAATCTAATCTAATGCCATCCCTCAGGACACACACTCCACAAATTGGGCTCTGTAGTCTCATTTGTATCTATTTAAGAGTCTCAAAGTGTGGTCCCCGAATCGCCACAGGTCTCCGAAAGGGGTTTAGAGGCCCGACAGCCTAACGAGACGATAATTTTATTCTACGACGGCATAATTCAAGAGACCGCTTAACGTCTCAGGCGGCGTGAGCATAATAACGACTCGCCGTGATTGTTACCTCCTCTCCCGGACACGCCGTTTATATTAACACCAACAAGGAAAACCTTTGCTTTAGGGTCCCTGGGAGGAAATCAGATCCAACACCAGAGTTGCCTGGTGTGCGTCTGTGGCTCGGTGATGTGAGAGCGTCTGACAGCCGTGTTTTTGTTATGCATTCTGTGTTGCCAGAGGATCTACCCATAATCCTCTACGGGATGCTGTTCACACTACAGGGCTGTCACCTGTCGAAAAGCTATTTGACTCACTGAGCTTACATTCCCCTTTGTGTTTGAACGCAAAACCCCAGTCAGGTAGAAACACACATTTGATGCCAGCGTGCCCTCACCACTTCCTCATCGCCGTCCTTTCAGTTCTCTATTGCCATTCATCAAAGACTGAAAATACAACGGAAACTCCTCTAGCCCCTGTCAGCACCCTTGGGTCCTGCAGGGTTGTGTGTCTTCTATTTTGTAGCCTGTCTGAATGTCGACTCTGCATTTCCCTCACCAAATGAACTTGAACATTAAGGATGCTGGCTGCTTCAGTGCTGATTAAAGCTGCACCACGGCAGAAAATATGTTGATGGTCACTTTCCTCCACAACCAAATATGACAATAATGATTAAATAAACAATCCTCTGTCACGTACGGCTGACTTGCGCATATTTAATACTGCTATGCATTCTGGGTGATTGCTAGAGGGAACTTTCTTGTATTTTAAATTTTACATTTAGATTGGAGATGGACAGCTCGAGTGTTTTGCACATACTAAGTGGTCACTGTGAGCATGTGAAGCTGCTAAACTTGCCCTGTCGATTTTGTAGCGTCGGACTATTTTGTTGCCATGGTGCAGCGTTTAGCATCATTTGTTTGTGTTGTGTTGAGTATAGACGGTGAAGACTTTCAGCTCGGATTTTGAAGATCACAGCAGTAATGACTTTCCTGGTTGCTGTCAGTGGGGTAAAGGTAATATGCGCTCGCTCTCTCTCTAATACACACACACACACACACACACGAATACAGTGAAAAGGTTGTGTCTGTGAGCCAGTGTGACCTGCCTCTCTCATCCAAAAGCATTAATGCTTTCATCCATCATTATAAAGAAACCATCCATGATGTGTACCTTGATGTTCTATCTATGATGCACACACACATGCGAGTATATGCAGGTAGGCAGACACACACACACACACACACACACACACACACACACACACACACAGGCCTGTTCTTTTATCTTAAAAACAACTAGCGGAGAGACACGCTGCGCCTGTCAGCAGAGGAGCGGGTACAGAGCCTTGCTGATGCGTCATTAACATGCAGGCGTGTTACTGCCTGAGCATTAACATAAAGCCTACAGACACGGCTGAGGAAACAACAACTAGGCTCCTGCAGCAAGTTAAAGTCAACGGGCCAAGACGCCGGCATGAGGGGAATCCTGATAACAACACGCCACAAGGGAACACCTGCACACAATGTAGCCTTTAGTAAAGACTCAAGTATCATCACCTTCATTATCATTATTGGCTCTTTACAATCTCACCTGCCTGTGTCCGTATTGTTCACCTCTGATCATCTTGCGGTACAGGTATCATAGAATATCAGCACGGCACTGCCCTCTAGTGGTCAGATGGAGGACATACACACATCATCTGCTCATTGACGGAGGTTCCCTCACTGAACAGATTCTGCAGCAGAGATCTGGTGTCACTGGTGTCTCCGTCTCTGTGGCGTCTCCGGTATAAAGCGGATGAGGCTTTTGTTTGCTTTGAATGTCAAAAGCGCCGGTCACTGATAACAGCGCGAGAAAGACGGACAGGTAAAAAATGGAGACGTTGCACAAGACGGTGAAGTCTATCAGACAGTCATCTTATATAATCATTGTTCGGCGTGATAAGATAGGACTTTGATGTAATGGAACAAGTGATTCAATCATAAACTAATAGGGAAAACTCGTCACATTTATCAAATGTTCTCTTCATCTGCGTTTTACAACCAAACATTAATTACAGACTGAATAACAAGCGGAGAGGTCAAGGTTTAGCACTGAAGGCAACATATCCCACAGATTCCTATCACCTGATCTTAATCAAGTGAATCGATCCAATAAGACGCCTAATATGTCATTTAAAGGGTGATTGTGTACAAAATGAATCAAGCTTAAAGATCAAAAGTAATTATTCATCTATAATGGCCCTGAGTGAAACGTGCAGGTTTACGACACCATGACATCGCTGGGTGGACCTTTGTTCTTCTTCATTCTCTTTCTCATGTGTTTCTCGTCTGCCTCCGCCCTCTTTCACATATGTACCTCTGATCCCGTCAACATTAACACCACTGTTCCTTTACAATCTTGGATATTACTGGATTATTCTTTTATTATTACTATTATACTTACTCTTGTATTGTTATTTGTGTATCTGGAGTATTATCTTTCTATAGTATTCTTATTGTTTTCCCCATTTGTACAATATGGTAATTCTACTTCAGTACTTCTTGAACACATTCATCCACACTGAATAGTTCGTCAAGCGGTTCTCAAAGTGGGGTATGGGGACCAAAATATGTACACCCCACTACCAGAACAAGCTCCACTCCATTTCTAACTATTACCCTAACAAGTACACAATAATGGTGTAAACATGTCTAAATGACATAGAGTTCAGTCATAAAAATGTCTGTGTTCAGCAAAAAGTCATAAAGTCATAAACTGCAAGTACACATTAACCGAGTGACGCCGGCTGGTGCGTAAGACGAGTCAAAGTTGTGTCGCTATCAGATACCGCCTCTATAAAAAGGCTCAAAGCATCCTGAGGTTGTTTCAAACATCACAAACATGTTGACCTGTGTGGGACTGAGCCTGGCCGTGATGCTGGCGGCCATGGGAGCGCCGACCGTGCAGAGGTGAGAGCAGAATGTGTGATGCTTGGAAAATGGCTGTAGTGAATATGTATCATACTGGAAGGAAACATCTTCTTCAGGTTCTGTTCAGGTTACATGTGTGACTCCTAATGTCGTCGGGTGCTGGAGCCCATTTCCTGTAAACATTTCCTGGTATTGTAGAGTCCTGGCTGCTTGTGTAACTCTGTCCACAGTGGCCGTCTCTCTCCACTCTAATGAGGATTTTTAAAAGGAGAGTTAATACTAAATGCCATAGATATGAATGTTTTCTTCCGCAATGTATGAGAGGACTTTGAGATACGGAGCTTCATCCAGCTGTCCTTTCACAACTTTTGACTTTTTACAATATTAAACTCACAGATCTGAAAAATACAAAAGTAACCCTACAAGGTCACCTCACAACTTTATGTAAATGTATCGATCTTTCACCAAAATGCCAAAATAAGAGCACCTGAGATTGCGATAATGTGAAATATTCACTTGTGCTTCTGCAGAAATTTCCCTGTGCGCTTCTAAATGTTTATGTAGTTTTGTAAATGTAGTTTTACACAATCTGGAGGTTCAAATGTGTACTTTACTGCATGTATACTAAAGTCTCATGCATAAGCTTATACTAGCTTAAATAAGCAAGACCAAAGACAACATTAGACCTTTACATACGCTAAAAATGGGCAAAAAGTTGTTTGTTTGTAATTGTGATGTTAAATTTCACTCATGAAAACACCGTTTCTCTTGTGTGTGTGTGTGTGTGTGTGTGTGTAACAGCCAAGAGTACAACTACTACAAATACCACCCAATGGCAGAGGTGAGAACCCTGATCAATACTCACTCACTCACTCACTCACTCACCCACTCACTCACTCACTCACTCACCTAACCACCCACCCACTCACTCACTCACTCACCCTGTAGATCAGCACCTGGATGGCTCAGATCCAAAAGGCGCACAGTGACGTCGTATCAATCGTGGACTATGGCCAAACCTACGAGAATAGAACCATCAGCTTGCTCAAGGTAACAAACCTTTCAAATCCTGAACGTACGGAAGCGTTTCGGCACAATCAGACGAGTGTGTCTGTGTTACATATGTGCATGTGTGTGTGTAGATTGGCATGAATAACACTGGGATGCCAAAGAAGGCCATATGGATGGACTGTGGGATCCACGCCAGGGAATGGATCGCCCCGGCCTTCTGTCAGTACTTCGTCGGACAGGTGAGTTCCTGGCGTTAATGTCTCCAAATATGACTGCTTTATAGTCACAAAATGGGGGAATTACGAGCATTCGTTTCATCTTCTTTCTCCTTCAAACTAGATCCTGGAAACGTACAAAACAGACCCCGGCATGAACGCGCTGATGATGAACTTGGACTTCTACGTCACCCCTGTGCTGAACATTGACGGCTACATCTACTCCTGGAAAGACAACACTGTAAAGACATCGCAGGCTTTCTCACAAACTCTTTGGAGATCTTAAGTACGCAGATACAACCAATTTATACAATTCTTGACGTTTTTTTTCTTCTAGACTCGGCTGTGGAGGAAGTCCAGATCTCCAGGGCCGGAAGGCTGCGAGTGTTTGGGCACCGACCTCAACCGAAACTTCGACGCCAACTGGGGCAGTGAGTAAACCGATACGCCACGGGAGGCTTTACATCCCCGGTGTGGCTGAGGAGGGACTATAATCCTTACCTTTCTTACAGCGGAGGGCGTATCGTTCAACTGCTGCTCAAACATTTTCCCCGGGAGCAGACCCACGTCCGAGCCCGAGGCGCAGGCCGTCACCAACTTCGTACGGCAGCGGAAGAATGACATCCTGTGTTTCCTCACCATCCACTCCTACAGCCAGCTGCTCCTGGTTCCCTATGGACACCCCAACGTCGCGGCGCCCAACTACGACGAGCTGGTATGAACAGCACGTATGCAATCTTTACAGCACAGTCGTCATGGAAACCTGCACTCATGTATACTTCTTTTGGCAAGCCAGCTATTTCACTCGCCGTTTCAAAGATTGTATGTGTGTGTGTTTCCGTAGATGGAGGTGGGCCTGGCTGCAGCAGAGGCCATAAAGAAGGTGCACGGGAAGGAGTACAGAGTGGGAACGTCGCCAGATATTTTGTGTGAGTACAGACATCCCTGGAATCTTACGGGATAGCAGCCGGATCAGTGAGTTGACCCGTTTCAAATGTTTCCCCTACTAGACCCAAACTCTGGCTCGTCCAGAGACTGGGCGCGGCTGCAGGGGATCCCCTTCGCCTACACCTTTGAGCTGAGGGACACCGGCGAGTACGGCTTCGAGCTCCCCGAGGACCAAATCAAGCCGGCGTGCGAGGAGGCCTACAGCGGCGCCCGCCACATCATCCAGCATGTGCACGACAAACTATTTCACACCAGCGGCGCCGTGGCAGCCGCCGCCACCCTGTGGACCGCGCTGCTGGCACTGGCCGTCACCATGACCACCGTGATGTGATGTGATGTGGGGAGAGTGCAAGAGGGGAACAGAGCACCTGTGTTGTGTTCAGGCTCCATCCAAAAATAATCGTATTTATGAAATATGTCTGATACATTTTATACTTTTTTTTTAATATGAATTAAGCACATCATTATGTGGTTTGCAGGAATATTTTCTATCCTCAACTGATGCAGTATTGTCGCATTGATGAGTAAGTGAAGTGCGATGGAAATGTGTTTATGTGTGTAAACTATAATCAAACATAATACTACTAATACTATAAAAAACATTGGTTCTAAATTGTTTGAAAACATTCAATGTCCGACTTACATGTATGTTCATCAATGCTCACAATACCAATAAATTATTAACATCTTTTAATACAAACTCTCGTGTTCAAATCTCATCAATTCCTAAATAGAGAAATAAACATTTACTACTATAACAGGTATAAGATGTTACAGAATGTATAGCAAGAGAGAAACGTGATGAAAACTGACCACTGACGTAAACATTGAAGGATGCGATGTGTGTGTTACTGCGTTGCGTTCAGTGTGTGTTACTACGTTGTTGAAAAGGGCTGGAAGCTTTGCTGCCTCAGCTCAACCAGCGGCAGGAAAAGCTGCTCCTCGGGCGGAAACTCTTCCCACCGCGTCCACGTCCAGCCTGCCAGTGAGACAAGATGATTCCCACGGTTAACGGAGGCGGTTTTGGGCGACAGAGCCCGCTCCAGGCGCCCGTCTAACACACATACTGCACCTTCGTTCTTCTCTGGTTCCAGGTTGGAGGGCTCTGTTGAGTGTCTCCTGTCCAGCTCTCCTTGCATGATGATGCCGACGCAGTGATACTGCTCCTCCAGCTTGATGGAGTTCACCACTGAGGCAAAGCGGACGTTGGCCAAGCGCACGCCCGTCTCCTCCATCACCTCCCTGAGGGCGCACTGCTCCCACGTCTCTCTGTGGGCCACAAACACAAATCAAAGAGTCAACATCAGCAGGAGGAAGTCATTTAGGCTCTTACTTTATTATTATTGCTTTCTAATTTTAATTTACATTTATATATTCATTTTACACATTTTATCTCGTCTTTTTTCCCTGATATGTATCTCTGTTTGAATTTTAATCAATGTATTCTTAGTTTTCTTTCTTATCATGTACTTTTACATTTTATCATATTTTTACTTAAACCCCGATTTAGCCTGTTTTTGAATCTCTGCCAATGAAGGTATAATTTAGATAGATGTGTGTAGTATGTTAATCTCGTAATAACTCACCTTTAAAGGGATTTGATTGAGGTTCGTTCCTGTTCAGTGTAAACGTGTTCATGTAAATGTAACCTATATTTATTGTTCATTGTTTTGATACAGTAGCTACCCCCTGTAACTTAGTAACTTTTGTATTTAAATGATTAGGAGTAAACGTTTAGTCATATTAGAGTTGTGGCCACGTCAAATGTTATTTAATGTGTTATTTAGTGAACTAGCAGCTTTATGTTACCCGCCTACCCAAACTCCAGGTGCCCCCCGGGGAGTTGGTACTTCCCTCTGCCCGTCGCACTTATTCGCTTTCCCAGCAGGACGCAGCCTGGGTGGGCTTCATCTGTCACCAGCACCCCGACCCCGACCACCGGACGCCTCACGGTCTTCTCCGACATTTGCTCAAACCGTAAAATTACTTTAAAATGAGCAAAAACCACGTGCTGACAACAGACCGGGTTCGTAACCGGAAGACCGTAAACAAAGAGTGCAGCAGCGCAGGAGAAACCAGAGGATGCACTTCCGTTCTCGCTTTGGTGACGATGGGGACGACTTAACGCCCCATATTGTGGTTATAGTTTGGGTATATTGTGGGAAAATAATACACTTGGTACTTTTAGTTTTCCGGGCATCCAAGATGTGGTAATTTATCATAACAATATATTGTGCAAAGACATTAAATTAACTTGAGTCTTCTGATCTGATTGGCTACTGATACCTATCTTGACAACTTATATGATCTTTGACAACAACGTGACTTGAGAATGTGTCACTGTTGTAGTATTGTAGTATTACATTGTTGGAATTGGACAATATAAACCAGATAAAACCAGTGGTAACACTCCCTGTCAGTGTATACATGGCCATTAGCATTACTCTGGCTAAACTTCACTGAGAGCCATCGTATTTGAGCGCATCAGACCGACTGAAACCTGCCAATAAGTATTGATCCAATCAGCAATTTTATTTAACCTTTGTATACAAATTCTGTCTGAGAATTTCCTAGAGGTCCATGAACATTGATTCACCAGATGAAGGCTGTGTGGACATCTGCTGCTCATTGTTGACTGGAAAGAGTTCAGGAAGCTAATCCATTTGAAAGCATTAGATCTTTCTTTTCTTCTAAAAACTCAGTTTGCCATCACCAGAGGAGATCAATACTCACGCATTCCCATGACTTCCTCATCGTTTATTTAGATTTAAATGAATTATTTCAATCGCCACACACACACACGCACAAATACAGAGATAATAGATTGTAAATCTGAAACATTCGCTTACTAGCAATATTCTTGGCCTGGAGTGTGGAGGTCATTGATGCTGCAAAAAACACATATTTCAGTCAACAAGAAATGTCTCTACATATTGATTGATGAGCATTAGGAATACATGAACGTGTCTGCAAGTGTTGGGAAAAGCAGGCAGGTTGAGCTTCTATGAGAAACATTCACCTCTTCTGATCTCTCTCCTCCTTCCTTCGCTCCTTCATCACACTCTCCAGCCTGCTGCAGCCACCTCTTCATCACATAAGCGACCGCTGTGTCTGCAGCTCGGGCACACAGGCTGTTCCTCCTCACTGCATCTGGAACACAAACACACAAGACTTACAGACTGGCTCCTTTTAATGTGCAGCTGCCAACAAGTTCTTTGCTTACCATTGATTATCTCCACTAAGCATGAAGATGCAAAGGAGGCGGTATTGTTTTCCCCTTTCCAGGTCATTCTCTTTGCAAATGTGTTGGACAGCATCCTCTCCAGTATTCTCCGCACCGTTTGATCAATGGGGAGTCCTTCAGTATTCCCAAAGAAGTTGAGCTGAAACCACAAAGTGAGTTCAAACTGAGAAGATTTCAGCTTAAACCCTGAATGGACAATCGAGCATTGCATCACGCTCACAATGCGATTCCTCCAGTCTGGGCTTTGACCGAGCTTCATCTCCAAGTCAGCGAGGCCAGACTCATCAGCGATGGGGAACATGGCTGCCACAACGTCTGGAGTGGAGTCAGGAGCTTCGCCGTCATCGTCTGCACGGGCGAGTTTCTGAAGAAGCTGCAGGATTCGGCTCTGCTGCTCGCGGACTATTCTCAGCTGGGTCAAGATCTCCAGCTGCACGGCTGTGGATTGATCAAAACAACGGTTTGAGCCCTAAACCCAGACTGGGGGTCATCACAGATCAACAGTGGAACATTTAGACTTTTTCCTCAACATATTACAATTTTAGGCCTGTGTTCCTGTGGATATTTCTACTTACGTGTGGGGGCCAAGTGGCGGTCAGTTCTTTCAACATCGGTCAGTAGTTCTATTGGTGCGTTACTGGGATCTATGGAGAATAAAACAACGTAATTAACAAGCCAGCACGGCAATTGTGAATCATAAATAAAGAAGCTCTGACCTCTGATGAGTGAACTCAGTGCCGCTCTGTTGAAGTGTTTCCGTTTCATGTGTGCGCTTCGTTTGTTCATTCCCAGGTTGCACTGTGGGCATGTGACGCGTTCCTTCGGCCCGGCTTTCGCTGGATGTGAACTCATCTGAACATCATCTGAGGGCCCCTCGCTCGCAAAGGCCGCGTCTACATTTGAGAAATTATCTGATGTCCACGCCGTTTCATCCTCCGCCGCAGACAAGCTCAGCGCGCAATCACAAGTCAGGCTTGCATCAGCATCAGATAAACCTGCGTTAGTCACCCCTGCAGACGCGTCGCCGTCGTTATCTGTAACGCCGAGGCAGACAGACGGATCCACGGGAGGAAGGGAGTGATGCTTTGTATTCAGATGATGGAGGAACTGGTTACGGTTCAGAAACAGCTTAGTGCAGAAACAGTGGAAATGAGCCTGAGGCCTGCAGCCCAGATTGCACTTATAAATATCATAGCCTGTGGGAGGAGAGATGAAGCCTCGTTAATATATACATTTAAATAAAAAGTGCTGATTCTGCTAATTAGACATCTGGGAAACTGCGACCCTGTGGTGCTTCAGTAATGAGCAGCTTAATGGACGGAGGAAGACAATAGGAGACAAGAACAAGAACACGTATCAACATCATTCATCATCACAGCAGCACTCATCACCCCAATTATTATGAAACATGACGTAACATAACTAAAGGAAAACAAAAACAACAGAGGAACCATCAGAATTTGCTCAATTCATCAGCAATATTTACATTTGTTAAGACTAATATTCACGATGGAAGGGTCTTTTTCAGAAGGATGCCGTAATTGTGTTTAATGTAGGAAATCCATAGCTAATTCAGATTGTATTTATTATTTGTTTGGATGTGTTCATGTTTCCTTGGTACCTTTGAAGTGAACGGCCCTGGACAGGTGACAGCGGAGGTGTGTGAGCACTTTGCATCGGTGTGACGGTTTGAACACGTCCGGGCTGCACAGCGGACAGTGATACAACACACAGCACTGCGAGCATCTCTGCACCGCCGGCCGCTGCCCCCCTGCCTGTATGGTGACGTGGTGCTAAAGAAACAAAGAGTTAAACACAAGTAAACGCGATATTAGTGCCTAATGTTCACTTAAATCTACTTTTGTTCTCGAAATGAGCCGCGTTTACTGAGAGGAGACGACATGTTTACCCACAGGCTAGTTTTTAGCAACAAGCTACGGAACCAAACGGAAATGGTTTGATGGTAAAACAGTGATGTTACCTGCGTCATTCTTGGGCTATTTTCGATTCGTGACTGCTGAGAGCGATCTAGGAGTAACCGAACGAAACACTCGGTGGATTGTTCGCCGATGTTCCCCACCGTTTACTAACATCTGCAGTAAAACTTAGTCAAGTATAAATGTGGCTGCAGGCATTTGCTGCCCCCTAGTGGCCGGTGGTGATTCGTCTACAGGGGCTCATGTTTTAGTTGGAGGATAAAATGTACAGAAAACCAAGCAAAACAACCATTGCTCATTGATATGTTTTTCTTTTGTCTGTTTATTTGTTTGTTGGCCCATGATGCTGCATTTGAAGTAATTTAAAGCACCTTTTAGCCACAGAATGTCTTTGAATTCTGATTTTGGAATCATGATTTGCAGATATTTACACATTATTGGCTCAGGCTGGGCTTGATCAAATAATTGTGCTAATATCCATTTCCATTGCAGCTTCCTGACACTGAGCAGTTTTCCCCCAGCACCAGTTTTCCCTGCTGGACCTGCCTGGTGGCTCTGGCCCCGCCCACCTGTCCTCTCACTGCTCTCACCTGTGACTGTAAAAAAGAGAGCATTTCCTCTCTGACAGCCCAGGACAAATCACAGCCTCTCTTCATCTCTGTGGTTCTCTCTCCTTCTCTCTCCTGCTCTGACTGATTCTCTTCATTCAACCCACCTCCACCCCTCCATCTTTCTATTCTCTCTTATCTACCTGCTTGTTTCTCCTCTCCACTGTGTCAGGATGAGTAGTACGCTGTGGACAGAGGAGCAGTTTAACTGCCCCGTATGCCTGGACCTCCCCAATGACCCGGTCACCATCCCCTGTGGGCACAGCTACTGCATGGGCTGCATCAAGGACTACTGGAGCAAGGATGACCCCAAGGGGATCTACAGCTGCCCCCAATGCCGGCAAACCTTCTGCCCCAAGCCCGCTCTGTCCAGGAACACCATGCTGGCAGAAGCTGTGGAGCAGCTCCGCAAAGGCGTCAGCAAGTCAGAAGTGCGTGAGTCCATGCGAAGTGCTAAATCGGCCTCCTCATCCAAATCCAAAGGCGGTCGGAGGCTGTCTTCATCAACCGTACTATGCGACATGTGCCAAGGCAAGCAGCGGGCGGCGATCAAGAGCTGCCTGGTGTGTATGAGCTCATACTGTGAAGCCCACCTGAAGCCCCACCAGACCAAGAAGTCCCTGAAGCAGCACGAACTTATCCCACCCACGGGAAACTTGGCCGAGAAGATTTGCACCCAGCACAAGTACCTGGAGGAGTTCTACTGTCGCCAGTGTAAGATGTTCGTCTGCTGGCTGTGCACCAGCAACCTCCACAAGGACCACGAGTGTGTGTCCACCAAGGTCGAGCGCATCGAGAAACAGGTAGGCAGGGGCGAAGGCCTGAATGAAACGGGACTCAACCATTCCATTTTATCATGGAAACATAAAAAGCCTGTTATTTTCTATTTAAGGTGGATTCTATTTAAGGTGGCACCCGCTCCCAGCTGGTAACTGCTGCTCCTTTTGAGTCTAGGCTGAGAACATTCCTAACAACATTCCAGTCTAGATTGATCTCTCCACCCTCTGTTGTTACTCTCCGTGTCAGTTTGTCATCGCCCGCAGGGCAGCGTTTCCTCGTGCTTCACGCATGTGTGTGAGGTGGAGTCTCTCTGTTTGTGACGTCGTGTCCTCGTGTGTCCTCCCTTTAGAAAGTGCTGTCCACCCTGCACACTGAGACTCACCAGCGGCTGAGGGACAGGGAGCAGGAGCTGAAGGACATGAAGAAGGTGATGGAGGTGATGAAGGTAGGTCTGCTTTCAATGGAGAATAAAATGAGATCATTTATTGGGCCCCAGAAATGGAAATTCAGGTGTTAAAGACTATAAACATACACCAAATATAGAAAACAACACTAGAAAATCAGCAATACAAAAAAATCCAATCCAGTAATAAAATAGAATAAAATAAAATAAAATAAAATAAAATAAAATAAAATAAAAATATACATAAATAAATAAAAATGAACAAATAATCCAATGCACTCATTAAATTAAAATAAATTAAAAGATGATTTGTACCTTTGCTGGACATGATCACCTATGGGATCCGTTTGTCCGTCTCTCTCCCTGCACGCAAAGCGTTCTGAGGTCAGGGTGCATGACGACACGGAGCTGGTGCTGACTGAGCTTAAGCAGTCTGTGGAGCGCCTGCAGGAGCTGCTGGAGGAGGTGCTGGAACATGCTGGCATGGAGAAGATGAACCAGGCCCAGGAGGTGGTGGACAGCCTGCAGACGGAGGTCAAGGAGCTGCAGAGGAGGGAAGCACAGATGAAGGACCTGGGAAGCTGCGAGGACCACATCTACTATCTGCAGGTAAGGAGGTGGAGGAGCAGGAGGTCGAGACCAAGAAGGTTCTTCTGAAAGCGTTAACTGATGTGCGGCGTTTCGTCCAGACGTACGAGTCCTTGTGCAATCCCCTGGAGTCGGGGGATCTGCCCAAGGTGGTGGTCAATCAGGAGGCTACGCTTGAGCCCGTAAGAGAAGCCATCCTGGACCTCAGGGAGCGAGTGGAGGACATGTGCAACCAGGAGCTGGACAAGATCACCAAAACAGGTCTGTCCCACAAAAATAATTCATATTTACTTATTAAATTTGTGCAGTTACATCATTTTTATCTTAATTTCTTTCTCAGTTAATGACACGACCATGTTCACATTGGGAGACGGTGAGTTTTGACATGGATTCTTTTGAACGTAACCATGATTAATAACAGTTGTAAGAGTTCTAACAGCGTCTTTCTCTCATCCAGCCAACCGGAATGGAGGACAGAAAAGCCTTTTAAAATGTGAGGTTCCACTTCTTTGGGTGACATCGTAGCATTTTAAGTTTCCCTCATTCTCAGAACTCACGGCTCTTTCCCCTCTCTAGTGTTCTCTGGTCTGGGCGCTCGCAGCTCAAACAGCCGCTCCCCAAGTACGTCCAATACTCCATTCTCTACCATCGCTCTTATGTCGTTTCTTCCTTATTTCATGCGTAATGTTTTGTCTTTATTGCCTCCACGCCAAACCTTTCAGTGGTAGGTCGAAAGGTAGAAAAGCGAGGAGTGGGCGGAGGCCTGAGAAGTCTGGACGTGAGGAGTAGAGACACGCCACGAGGTGAGACCGGGGGCGGGGGGGGACTTAGAGACTCGGGTCTTTAAGTCTCGGGTCTACAGAGTGAATTTGAGCTAAATTCACACACACAGTAGAGTTTGCTTTGCAAAATCTGTATTTCATGAGTCAATCATTTTAATCTGCTGCTACAATTTTCACAGTTTAAACCAAATGAATCCATTTTCACGCGGCTTAAATATAGGTTATACGTAGTTTTAAAGCTATCAGGGGTTCCAGGCTAAATGTCTACTCTGCCGTTTTGTAAAGTCGGTCAGCGAGAATGAAAGCAAAATCTCCTAAATCCTATCAAACCAGAGAAATGTAAGTTTTCAACCTTTTGCTTCTTCCCTTGTAGCAGACAGAGGAGTCACAAATGCCTCCAGACCTCGGGACAGGCAGAGGAGAGACGACAGAGAACCGGGTATAAGACTCATTCTGCTGTGGACGTGGCTCATTTGACACATTTCAGCTCTGATCCCGATCTTATACTTCCTCCTAACAGTCAGGGAGACAAACCCAACGCCCAGCCCAACTCCCAGCCGCAGGGAGTCCCCATCTCTCTGGACCAGGCCCAGTCACAGGCAGGCAACGCCGGCCCAAGCTCCTGCTCCTGCTCCTGCTCCAACCCCAGCCAGCCCACCTCCCGCTCCAGCCCAAACTCCTGCACCAGCATCGACAGGAGGTACAGCGTCTATCTGAAGTGAAAAAAAACGATCCCGATAACTCTCTTTAGATTCTAAGAGTGATTTTGTTTTCTGTCCTCCTCTTCTTCCTCATCCTGGAGTTGGTTCAGGTTTCAGCCGGATGGCATCGATCAGCAGCCTCTTCCGCTCAAACCGGCGTTCTGCCACTCCTGCCACTCCAATTGCGCCGGCCAACAGCACACTGCCTGCAGGAGGAAGCCCATGTAAGGCCTGATTCCAACTCTTGTTTTCCCACTCCTGACCTGCCAGGAACTCATGAACTTTGTTTTCCTGTTTTCTCTCAACAGGGGGGATGGGCGCTGTGCCTGAATCACCCATAGATGGTACGATGGTGAAATCCTGCAAAAAACAAATGAGTTATGAGCCACAAAACGCATATTTTCATAACAAAACCGTCATCCTCATTGTTTTCTCATTGGACAGTGAACCCAAACCTCTTCCTGGATTCCCCCACGCCTGACATCATGATGAATGATGCTCCCATCTTCCCTGCATGTGAGTTCATTCACCGCCTCAGTTTATTTTTTACTTCTTTCTTTCCTTTCAAATATGAGCTAATGGGTCCTTTGGTTTTCCAGTGAGGGAGATCAACCTGGACAGCATCCAGGCCCCGGAGCCCAGGACCAGAGAGGAGTTCCTACAGTGTGAGTGTCATTCACCAAACATCTCTAAACAACATGAGGGCAAAGAAACAAAGGGGAAATACTTCATTAGTGTCAAATTTAATCCTTACTGAGTCAAAAATATTTCTACTCGTACTCGAGTTGCCACATCTCCTCTTTTTTTATCCAGTTAACAACCATCTTCTCTCTCCTAGACTCTGTGATGTTGACCCTTGACCCCAACACTGCACACAAACGTCTGGCTATATCCGACGGCAACACCAAAGCCACCCTGCAGGGGGCGGTGCAGCCTTACCCCGACATCCCCCAGCGCTTTGACGGCTGGACCCAGGTCCTGTGCCAGAGCCCTCTCAATGCCCAGCAGTGCTACTGGGAGGTGGAGTGGAGAGGGCGCGGCTCCTCCATGGGCGTGACTTACGGGGCGCTGACCAGGAAGGGCTCGGACGCCAGGGCGGGACTCGGCTACAACGCCCAGTCCTGGAGTCTGGAGCTGTCGGACACCCGCTGCTTGGCCATGCACGACAACGAGAAGAGGGACATAGAGGTCACGTACTCCCCCCGTGTGGGGATCTACCTGGACCTGTCCGCGGGGCTGCTGTCCTTCTACAGCGTGGCCGGCAGCATGACGCACCTCCACAGCTTCAGGGCGAACTTCACCCAGCCGGTTTACGCAGCCTTCGGGGTGGGCAGCGGCGTCGGGGTGGGGCTGGACTTCGCCCTGGGCCAGTTCAGCACGAGCTCTGACAGCATCAGGATCTGTCCCGTCTGAGGGTCGCCACTGCTGGGTTAAGCTTATTGAAAGTGAGATTTGGAAATGACTGTGTGGAACTGAGGTGTTTCTGGGTTGGAGCTCTTATGTGATTGTTTCTCACAGCTTGATCCTAAACCCCCAGGTGACTAGGGAGTCTATCTGGTCTACCATGTTAGAGGATGTTCCAAAACTCTTCTGGTGCCTTCGATTGTACTCAGCTTGATTGTACTTGCGATTGAACTCAGAATTGGAACCGATCCAAAGTCATACTTGGAAAAGTGGTGTCAGTAAAAACAAAGGGTTAAAAAAGAAAAAAGTAAAAGTGCTATGGGGTCACAGGGGTCAAGTTGGGTTTCAAGGCCAATAAGCAAAAGTTAAAATGACTGATGTGTGTTCAGTGTGGATCTGAACAATAAAAAAAACAATAAAATAATAAATGAACTCATCTTATGTCGCCATAACAACAATCTGTTAAATAAAACATGCTGAGTAGGAAAGCGTTACTCTGTTCCTCCAAATAACAGCCAGAACCTGCATCTCTGCTGCCATCTAGTGGTGACCCTGAACTCACAGCCCGTCAGCTCCTCTCTCCTCGTATCCTTAGTGAAGGAGACAAAAGCGGAAGGAAAAAGCTACAAGATCCTGAGGGAAAAAAAGAGGAGGAATAACAAATCGGCGAGTGTCATTTTCTTTCCATGGCTTTATTTAAAAAAAGAGGCAACTGAGCAACAGTATGAGCACTGAGTACTTTACAAAGGATTCTTCAAGGGGAGCCAGGAAGAGATGACGAGACATTATTTTACCAAAAAAGACATCTGGCACGATAACGCCATAACGCGGTAGAAATGACAACTACCACAGACTTCAGCTAATGAGGGCTCACACTTCCTTCCCTCTCTCCATCTCTTACACTGAAGCTCCTCCCCCTTCATGGTTATATACATGTATGTTACCTAATTACCACAAAGTGCGTCACGTATACTGTGCGCACACACAATAAAAAAAAAAAACTGTTTTGGCTGGATGGCAAAGGAAACAAAACTGCTACATATATTAATAAAATCTGGAGGAAATGTTAGACAGTGGTGATACCAAAGGGTTAAATACTAATTCAAGCGGAATTCCTATGCTTATATTGGTGTCAGTAAAAAGAAAGGGTTAAAAAAAGAAAAAGTCAAAGTGCTAAGGGGTCACAGGGGTTTCAAGGCCAAGCTGCTGTGTGTGTGTTTAGGTGTCATTCTCTTTCCTGTGTGATGAAGTTACGCAACGCAATACTTCCTCCTAGTGGCCGATGTGAAAAGTGTGTGTCCTTGAAATAACCCGACGCTTTTTTTTTTTTTTTTTTTCTAACACCAAAAACAAATGACTGAGTAAGGAAAATAAGGTGTCAGCGCTCCGTGGGCCTGAGATCAACCAGGTGGCTCTAAAAATGGAAACAACCATGGCAAAGTCAAAGGAGCCTCAGCGGTGAAATGACTCCAGCCCCGCCCCCTCCCCTCCCCAACTGTGTGCAACTTAAAATACTGTATATACACGACGTAAACATGGCTTAACAGAATGGCGCCGGCATCCCTGTAAGGCTTCTTCGCATTGAAAAACAAACAAACAAGCGTGAAACCTGATGGACATCGAGGGGGGCGGGGCCGCTCCAAGAGAGACCCGACTCGCCCCGGAGAAGCTCGTCTCTTCTTCGGCTTTGGGCCCCCCCTCGTCTTCTACTGGCAGAGGTGCATGCTGGGACCCGGTAGGCACATAGCAGGTCGCGTTTTTTTTTTTTTAACATGCAGGCAAGCAGGCAGGCAGGCAGACAAAGAAGCATGTGGACGATCACCAGAGCAACAAATATCGATTCAAATCTTAATACTGGACATGTAAATAGTAAAAGCAGCATGGCAGTCTTTAGTTTAACATAAAATATAGACAGGAAATGTGAATCCCTTCAGGTTTGACTCGCTGGTTCTGGTGTACAACCCGCTCGCTGTGTTATGGGTGACAGCATTTGTCTAAAGTATAATAAAGCTTTTCCAATCCCTTTACTCTACACAACAAGCCCTTATGACAGCAGGACTCTGGACGCACGACTTCACCTCCCTTCACCTCCCTTCACTCCCTTCACTCCCTTCACCTTCCTTCACCTGCTCTCTCCTCTAACATGGATGAACATGCAGAGACCACATACTTTCTCTTTCTCTCTCTCTTTCCTTTCTCTCTCTCTCTAACTGCAAATTAATAACTCCTCTCTTCCAGCCCCGACTTCCTCTAACCTTCGCCCACTTGCCCTTTGTCCCTTTTTCACTTCCTGCCTCGGCGGCGTCCTGTGCGTGAACATCCAGAGTCTCACTTTAAAAAGCGTAAACTACAGAGACGGTAATGAGAGCTGAAAACCTGCTGACGGGCGAGCTAAGGCCTTTCACTAGAACCCTACAAACACACACACACACACACCCGCACACAAAGACACACACTGCAGTATCGCTAAAAAACAGTCAAGTCAATGACATTGTGCTTTCAAATTAATTCCTAAAAAGGAAGGATTGTTCTGCCGGCTGAGGCAGAGATGGAGGACGTCTGTGTTGAGGAGCGTCTGCCCTCCGTCCCTCCGTCCTCATCCTCGCCTCCTCAGCGTTTGGTTGAACCCGACATGGCGTGGGAGACAGAGGCGGGACGCCGGCGTCGTTGTTGTTGTTGTTGTCTGAGATCTCCCCACGGTGGCGGGGGAAGGGCCAGGGAGGTGGGGTGAGGAGGAGGCGGGAGAAGAGTCAGGGGGGGCGTGGCGACTGACTTCGCGGCTCGTGCGCCGATGAGCGCCGGGAGGCTCTGGTTGCGCCTCAGTCCGTCCAATAAGCTGCCTCCGCTGGCAGAAACAAAAGTGGATGAATCCTGGCGTGATGGCAGCGCCTCTGACTCCGCCCCCTGGAGCACCCGAGCGAACCCCAGTCTGCGTAGCCGCTCTACCAGGCCAACGCTGGCGAGATCTGGCCTGGCTCGCCCGGACCTCGCGGCCTGGACGAGGGCCGGGGTGTCTTGGGAGGGGCTGGGCAGGTCGGGGTGCGGCGCCCGGCCCAGATTCAACCCGTACACGTCCTGGAGGAAGAGCTCCGCCGGCCGCGAGGCCAGGAAGTTATCGGCCTGGTGCTGGCGGGACTCAGTGGGCACGGGAGAGGGAGAGGGAGCGGGCGAGTGGGAGGGGGAGTTAGGAGGCGTGCCCGGGAGGATGTGGAAGAGGGGCTGCCGGGGGTCGGGTTTGGGGGAGGGCGGGGGGGTGTCGGTGGAGACTTGTGCGGAGATGCCCCTCTCCAGCACCAGCTTGGCCAGGCCGCCAGGGGGCGCTGTGGGGCGACGCGGGGGGAAGCAGTCGCCCAGGCTCAGTCTGCAGGGCGTCACGGGGGTACTGGGACCCGTCCGCATGGAGCTGGGCGCGTTGGCAGAGGCCCGGGAGCTGAAAACAGGAGGAGGGTGAGAAGAGAAGAGAGACGCCTGTTACTATGACAACGTCAACTCGGGGCAAGATCTCCCAAACAAACCTGTCGTCCATGCAAGGTGGCGACGCACAAACAAAAGGAGAGTTGATCCTGTGGAGGGGGAGGAGTTACCTGGGCGTGACCTGAGTGATGTCACTGGGGTGCAGGATGCGGCAGGTGGTGAAGGTGTAGGTGGAGGAGGTGGAGCTCTGACACTTCCCTGGGTTTGGAACTGAAAAGACAACGGAGGAAAATCACATCACACACTTTTTCCATTTTATTACCAACCAACCATTACCAACTGTCTTAAGTCTTATTACAGATATTTACCTGACGATGTCGTGATCGACGTCGAGGTGCAGATTTGGCTCTGTGATTGGACCGTTGCTGCTGGAATGGGCTGTGCTGATAGGCTGGATGTCACGGTCACGGGGCGGGGCCCAGGGGTCAGCGAGAGGTCGGATCTGAGCGAGGAGGACAGGGTTGAGGGTTTAGGCGGCGTGGGCAGGCTGGGAGGCACCGGCGAGACCGTGGAGGGCAACGCCGAGTGCTTCCTGTCTCTCCTCTCCTCTGGCGTGGAGGAGGAGTGAACCTTGAAGGTGATGCCGCCCTCCTCCTCTTCCTCGTCCTCGTCCTCCTTACTGTGCTCCGCCGCACCCTTCTCCAGCACCGGTTTCCTTCCCTCCTTCTGCTCCTCGTCCTCCTCGTCCTCCTCCATGTCGGACAAGCGGTAGACGGAGTCCGGAGAGTCCTGAGCCAGCGGGCGGAACCCCTTGGTCACGACTCCGGGGTGGGGGTCCAGGATGGTGGCCAGGTGCGGCTTGGCCAGCTGCTGCCAGTGGTGGAGTGTGAGCGAGCCTGCAAAGCAACACGTCATGTTGTGAGCGTGATCGATACGGGCAAAGCGTTCACTTATTACACAGATTAACCCTTTACCTTCCATGGGCTTGACGATCTGCAGCTTCTCGGGCAGGAAGGTCTTGAACAGGCAGGAGCCGAAGGAGAGCTCCGACAGGTTGGTGTAGGACGACATGGCGCTGCCCATCGGGGAGCTGAACGCGCTGCTCTCCACGTCCGTCTCTGTCCCCGCCGCGACCTGCAGCTTCTTGTCACGCTCAGCCTGAAAGAACTGCCGCTCGGAGAGGAAGTTCTGGCGCCGCAGCGAGAGGCGGTGGAGGGCTTTGTTGAGGTCGTTGCCTCCCGGCGACCCGGGCCGACCCAGCCTCACTTCCTCCCTGCAAAGCGGAGGTTACAGGATCAGACTCCACCTCGACGCACTGGGAGCAGATGGAGGATTGGGAGCGCTTGTTACGTACCCCTGAGCGGACAGGAAGGGCTGTGCGGTCATCAACAGCGAGCTCTGCCCCGAGCCCGGGATGGGCGGCGTGGGCGGAGTGGCCGAAGCTGGCCGCGATGACGAGGCGTTGACCGAGCGGACCGCCTGGAAGACTCGCTTTTGGGATATTCTGCAAACGGAGGGTAGAGGTCAAAGGTCAGAGAGATAAAACAGACCTATCAAGCTTGAGTCGCGATTGTCTTTTAAATCCAGTTCGCTGACCTTTGGTCCTCAAAGGCCGTCTCCTCTTCTACACTCAGCTCTCTCCTCATGGTGCCCTCAATCTCTGCTGCCAGGGAGTCCTACACACACACACACACACACACAGGTTTTATGTTTATCTGAACATTCATTCCTCACCACATATTGCTGACATGTGTCCTCAGGGCGTCTCACCATGGGATACGGGCCGTAGGAGAGGTGCCGTCTCAGCCCAGCAGAGGGCGTGTTCTTATAACGCAGTTCTTTGATCTCCTCCTGGGACTCGTGAAGCATCTCCACACACTCCGCATTCCTCTCTGCCAATTCGTTCAGCTGCAGCAGGGGTTATTCACAAAGAGTGTAAGAGCACGTGTGTGTGTGTGTGTGTGTGTGTGTGTGTGTGTGTGTGTGTGTGTGTGTGTGTGTGTGTGTGTGTGTGTGTGTGTGTGTGTGTGTGTGTAGATGAGGCCTCACCTCTGCAGTGAGCTGCCTCTGAGACTCTTTGGAGGCCTGCAGGTGAATCCTCAGCTCTTCTTTCTCCAGAGCAAGCTGTGGAGGGACCATGCACAATGTGAACATGCACGCACGCACACACACACACACACTCTCTGGTAATCTTCACCTCCGCTCCCTCACCTCCTTCACTCTGTGCTGGAGCTCCACGATCTGTGAGAGCAGCTGAGCGATTTCCTCCTGGTGCCTGAGCAGCTCCTCGTTCTTCTGAGACAGCTCGTCTGTCAGAGACACCATCTGGCTGTTGGACTCGCCTGGAAACAAGACACACACACACACACCAATTAAATTGAGCATTCCAATGTATTGATAAATACTCATGTGCCTGTGTGTACGTGTGTCTCACTCACGGAGCTCTTTGACACAGTCGGTCACCAGCTGGTGCTCCTTCTCTTCATAATGAATGGTCTCTCTCTTCAGCTGACTGGCCTGGGGTTGACAAACGGTTAAGATCATGAGAGTCATACATCATAGGCTCCATCCCGTCTCCTGTGTGTGTGTGTGTGTGTGTGTGTGTGTGCAGCTCATACCTCAGACCTCAGCGCCAGGTTCTCCTCCTCCAGGTCCTGCAGTTTGCCCTGCAGCGACTCCAGCTGGCTGAGGGTGGCGCCGGCTCCCCCCGCTGGCTGCGGCTGGCACAGCGGCGTGGAGATGCTGGAGTCGGTCTCGCTCTCCTCCGAGGCGCTCGCCACCATCCGCAGCAGGTCATCCTTCTTGCTGAGCTCGTGCTGCACCTGGTTGACCTGGTCCAGAGCCTGAGCCAGCTGCTCCTCCAAGGCCCCGTTCCTCTCCTGCAGCAGTTGGTTCCTTTGCAGAAGCGACTGACCGATCCGCGCCGCCAGCTCCAAGTCGCGGTCCCGCTGTCCAATGAGAACACAGCACACTCCGGGTTCAGCCAATCGGAGGTTCTTCGTAAAACAACCACCGACTGCGCAACATCTGAAGCGGCACCTACCTCGGCCAGAAGGTGCGTGACAACTTCGACGTCATTGTACGTCTTGGTCATCTGCTCCACGCGGTCGCCACTGAGGACTGAGACACACAAGGACCACATTAACTTGAGGACACAAACGAGCGTGCAGAAGACATTCAGGGACGAACACAGGAGATTTGGGATGAAATAAAAACACAACACAACAATAATAACTACAGATTAGCGGTCTAAGTCTGATTTCGGAAACGATTCGCTGCAGAATTCTGTCATTTCCAACATGAGTGGACTGGATTGATTTCACTGAATTCACAAATAGTACTATGGAGACTTAATTACACATTTAAAGGAGGATTATGTCCCAAAATAATCCCTTATTACTATATATCTTGTGACCACGAGCAGCTCGCTAAAAGGTGTCTTCATTTTCTGCAGCGAAGCGTCGACCGCATTCGCCACTTCCTCTTCTGCAGATGCAGTAGTAGGCATGCGGCTGTGGCGTTAAGGCATTGATTACTACGAGACGCTACAGGTGCTAAACGCTACAGTTAACCTATAGAGACCACAAACCACTTCAAGCTTCTACAGACAGCAGATCTATACTCGGTCTATCTTATAAGGCTACATGCAAAAAGCAGAGAGGGGCTCCAGATCTGAGACGCACACACGGGGTCTGATCCCAATTAGAGGGCAGCAATCTGGGCCAAAGTGAGGACTGGAGCCCCTCTGTCACACTGGAGCTACAAGATGGGAGTGGGAACAAGCAGAGAGAGAGAGGGATAGAGGGATAGAGGGGGAGAGAGAGAGAGAGAGAGAGAGAGAGAGAGGGGGAGGGAGAGAGAGGGAGGGAGGGAGAAAAAGAGAGAGAGAGCTAGAGAGAGGGAGAGAGAAAAAGAGAGAGAGGGACAGGGAAAAAGAGAGTGAGAGAGAGAGAGCGAGAGCGAGAGAGAGAGAGAGAGGGAGAGAGAAAAAGAGAGAGAGGGACAGGGAAAAAGAGAGTGAGAGTGAGACAGCGAGAGAGAGAAGGAGAGAGAGAGAGAGAAGGAGAGAGACAGATACCTTTGGAGAGCCTCTGAGAGCCCGGGTGGGAGTAAGAGGAGGGCTCCAAAGCGAGATACGCTGGAGAGAGACGGGGGAGAAACAGAGGGGAGAGGAAGAACATCAGAGAGGTCGAGCATCCAGCTTCTGTGAAGGCGGATGAGATGAAGAGAAAGATGGAAACCAGGAGGGGGAAAGAGACTAACAGACTAATAAACTGCCGTCACGCAGGACCATTAGTGTGTTGAGAGGCAAATCTACAGATGACATGAGTCGGGGTTCTGATTGGAGCACCTGAGTGTGTGTGTGAGCAGCCCAGCACCGCTCCCCCGTCAGCCTGTTAGAAGACAAGGGGCAACTCAAGTCACTGACAGAACCAGAGGCCTCCAGCAGAGAGGCAGAGAGGCAGCGCCACAACGCAGCCGCGCAGCAACCCGAGACCATGGCTGACCTCTGGAGGCCACACACACACATACACACACGTACACACACACACACCCCACCCCCAGCAGGTTAAAAATAACCTCCCCCAGCCTCAGTTATCTTCATGTAGACGCGTGCATGTCGTCTCTCTCCATACTGTGCACCGTTTGATCCACGCCGTGCGCTGATATCCCTTTACATACAGGAAGGAGAAGTGTGTTAGTGTTACACAGACACACACACAGACACACAGGTGCGCACAGTAATGTGGGGTTAGGGTTAGAAGTCAAGGGCACCATGTTGTTTTTATCTTGACATACGTGAATCGTGATAGACCGAAAGATTAATATGCTGGCACAGTCTAGATCTATGAGAATGTCAAACACACACACACACACACACACACACACACACACACACACACACACACACACACACACACACACACACACACACACACACACACTTTGGGTGCTGAGTTAAACAAAGCATGGTGGCATTCGGATATCATCGGGCACTATGAATAGGCCGTTACCGCAGCAACATGACACCCAGGCTCCTTTACTGTACAGCTGAGGTCGAAACGTGCACAGATACAAACACACTCTAAACACACACACACACACGTACACACACACACACGTACACACACACGCGCACACACACACACACACGCACACACACACACACACACACACACACACACACACACACACACACACACACACACACACACACACACACACACACACACACACACACACACACACACACACACACACACACACACACACACACACACACACACACACACACACACACACACCCTCTGTATTACAGTGTACATGAACTTTTGAGTTCACTTTCATAACTGGGATCAGATGAAATTCAGTGGAAGCTCCAAAGTTACTGATTGATCAGGCAGGGGAACGCCAAGGCTCTTAAGGACAGGAGGGTCAAAAGTTAATACCCAATTTAAGATCAAGAAGTTAATGTCTTACAGTCGCCCTACATCCAAACTGGTTCATTTGGACCAAAGCGAACGCTGAGAAATGCACAACGGCACAAACTAAATGTGACTTTGTAGCAATTTATGTGGGTCAGAGAAGAAGAGGCAGATTAGTCACAACACAGAGAGAGAGAGAGAGAGAGAGGGAGAGAGGGAGTGAGTGAGGGAGAGAGGGAGAGAGAGAGAGAGAGGGAGAGAGAGAGAGGGAGAGAGAGAGAGAGAGAGAGAGAGAGAGGGAAGAGTCTTAGCTACCAGATCAAGAGACCTGTTTGAATGTAAACAAACGTACACTCCAACCCCCCCCCCATTTCCTGTTTCTCACAGCATGTACACTGGCTGCACGGAAATAACACACACACACACTCTCACACTCCTCTCCTCCACTCTGCACTTCTGTCCTGTTCCACCTGACCTTGCAGACATGACGGGAGATTATCCGACCGTGACACCAGCTCACATGCTTCTCGCCTCCCTTCCTCCCCCCTCTCAACACACACACACACACACACACACACACACGTTACACCTCCACTCACCCTCCATGGCGAAATTATCATAAAGCTCCTCATTGTGGCCGTTTGTAACCGGCATGACCTGACTCCTCTCCGTCCCCGCTGCCCCGTCTTCATCCTCTATCTGCCCACTGTGCTCTCTCTCTCTCTCTCTCTCTCTCTCTCCCTCCCTCCCTCCTCTTCCTCCCTCTCTCCCTGTCACTCTGTGTCCCGTGACTCTGGTCTCAGCTGGACTTAACTCTCTCCTGGTCGCTCTGTGCTCATGCGCCGCTAGATCCACCGCCCTTTAATAACCTGCTGGGTAAATCCCTGTGATGTGCCCTGGATAAAATGAGCCTCTCACACTGCTAATACACACACACACATACACACAGACATGCACACACACATCTGCTCCCCGATGTCATCACAGGCTTGACCAATCAAAGACAGCGATACATTTGGATGCCAGTGTTTAGACAGCAAATCTCTTTAAAATCTTAGAACCCTCACACACTACCAGAGCCAAAATCCATACAGGGCGAAATAGAAACACACACTTACTCATGTAGCGGAAGGTCTCCTCCGCCAGCACGGGGGAAATAGAGTTGAGTGGACCTGGGGCTTCTTCCGGCGAGCAGCTCGGGGAGACCACCCAGTCCTGGCTGTCGGACAGGTAGAGCGAGCCGGAGCCGGCCGAGCCCGAACCCAGAGAGCCGGAGCCATAACGCTTTACGCTGCTGCCCAGGCCCTCGTCTGGGGAGAGAGGGCAGGTGGGTGATGATACCTGGGTGTGTGTGTGTGTGTGTGTGTGTGTGTTCTGTGTGGTCTGTACAAGCTGACTACTTCCCACTTGAGTAAATATGTGGTTTATTGGGACAGTTGGGGCTAAGTTTAGAACAACACCAAGACACAGACATATTTGTAGCATTGCAATATGGCAAGGTCAACACACACACACACACACACACACACACACACACACACACACACACACACACACACACACACACACACACACACACACACACACACACACACACACACACACACACACACACACACACACACACACACACACACACACACACGACACGTGAACACACATACCTGTCTCGGTGCTCGACTCTTTCTTCTCCACCGCCCGGGGTTTGACTTCAAACATGGCCCGTCGCAAATAAACACAAACGCGGCGCCTGTTAACACGACGACATCACATCCTGTTCCTGCGCTGACGGAAGGCACCGCACACACACACGACCATGTTTACCTGCAAGAGAGGAAGAAGTCAGAAGAGAGGCCCAAGGGGGGTGGAGGGGGGGCAAACAACAATCAATGGATTATCTAAATGATCGATAGTGACGTGATCGGCGCCAGAAAATGCTGAGCTGGCTAAAGGCGATGTCATTTAAAACAGGTTACACATCAGCTGTGTTTGTTTTCTCTGTCATTCATTCACATCCATTCATTACAACTATGTGTTCATTCATAACGGTTCATTACATCGCAGTTATTTTAGTGTGTGGAGGCAGAAATGTGGAGCATTTGTGCAATTTATCTCTGCCGCACCCTCTCTCTCTCTCTCTCTCTCTCTCTCTCTCTCTCTCTCTCTCTCTCTCTCTCTCTCTCTCTCTCTCTCTCTCTCTCTCTCTCTCTCTCTCTCTCTCTCTCTCTCTCTCTCTCTCTCTCTCTCTCTCTCTCTCTCTCTATTCTACATGGGCCGATGAAAGCTCCACATTGAGCAGTGTGTGGTTGTTAAGATGGAAAAGGTTACAGATGTTTCCACAGAGTGTGTGTGTGTGTGTGTGTGTGTGTGTGTGTGTGTGTGTGTGTGTGTGTGTGTGTGTGTGTGTGTGTGTGTGACTCCAGGCTGCTGACAACATTCATCATCTTGCCTCTGTTGTGCTCCCTTCCCGCTCCTTTGCTGACATTCAGACCCACGTGATAAAAGTTCTCCTCACAGCTGGACACTTTAACCGTTCATTGTCCGGAAACTACTTCCTCTTCTATCTCCAAACACAAACATCTGGACTTTGTCATCTGGCACACAAGACTGTCAAAATACTGCGGCCCGTCTTTTCCCTGTTACATGTTGAGCGAGACAGGGCTGTCCCGCATCCTGTTGACCAACACTGCGAGGAATGTCCCCGGGCTTAGAGGGATGATTTCAGGAATGAGTCAGGAAGCGCCCTCTTAAAGGAACACACCCCGGGTACAAACACTGGTACAGGAGACCGCCTTGGCCGTTTTCCAAGGCGCTTTGCTAAACCATGAAGATGTTGTGAGACCTGACCTTGGCACGTCCATGCAAAGACAAACTCGGATCCGTGTCTGGGTTTTGGAGTGTGTGTGTGTGTGTGTGTGTGTCATTGACAGAGAGTCCTTCATACTGCTTGCATAACAGAAAGGCTGAATCTGCAGCTTAAGGAACAAAGCTTCAGCCAAACAGCGCCACAGGACGTGCCACATACAGTATAAAGCTCAGTGCTGGACGGTGCGTGTGTGTGTGTATGTGACAGGTGTTTAGATCAACAAGGAGAAATCAAGTGTTTCTTTTGTTGTAGCCAAAAAAATAGTGAACACAGCGTATGTCATCTTCCTCCTTCCACCGGCGCCACTAAGCAGCAGTGTCCCCGATTTCCCTTTGTCCCCCATTTTAAATGCCAGAGCGGATCTCGTCCGGGCCTGAGTCATCCCAAAGCACAGTCCAAGCCAGACAGACGCTTGTTCGTCACACCGATCCGTCCTGTGGTGTGAAATGTGATATTTTTCTTATTATGTGGCAGGATCCATATTCATCAGGCCTCATTAGAGTCTCGACCCACTTGATGTTATTGACAGAACAGTACTCTACTCTACATGTCGTTAAGATGTCAAACACCAGGTGGACCAGTGAGAGCAACACCAACACTCTCACACAGCCAAGCTTACATCAGCCTCTCTCTCTCCCTCACACACCCACACATCATCATCATCATCATCTCCCGGATGCCATAATCAATAGTTTTCCTTCCATTACAACTGAAACTCCCAGACCAGTTGACCTCAAAGCCAGGCCTTCATTTCCCCATTACAGGATCCGTACCCTCACATCTGGGCTTTGACACTGCATGTGACGTGACCCTTGACCCCCTGACCAGCAACTTCATAAACAACCTCTGACCTTTAGATACACACGTTTCTGTACAGTTTTGCAGTTCTGCCAACGTGAGGACTTTGTAAGACTACAGGCTGTATTGACATTCAGTAGCTGGTTGATGACTGTGATGTGGTACAACAGTCAGTCACAAACATCAACACTTCATAATATGCAAATTAGCGCTAGTTGTCCATTTTCAGATGAAAACACGAATATTTAGCTGTTGAGATTTAATTTGAATACAAACAAATCTACAGCCGGGTGAGTAAATCAGGCTCGTGGCGTTAAATCGGTATTTTTGTTAGGTTTGGTTGTGTTTGTTCTCTCCGTGTGTCACGCTGGAGGATGCTCGATATGACAGCTACGATGCTAACAACACCAAGCTAACGGGAACTCGGAACAGCGACGCTTCTCTCCGCTGCTCGGAGCTTTAGGACACGAACCCGGACCGGAACCGAATCATGACGCCGAACTCACCCGATGTTGATGTTATTCAACAGCGCGAGCGGTCCTCCTGGCTGCTCATGGCGACATCCGTCGCTAGGAATCTAAGACAATAAGACGGGAGGAAGGGAGACGTCGATGATGAGCTCATCGCGTCATCAAGCGGCGACGGTGAGTGTCATTAACACGCGACGGCTGCCTGTGTCAAATCTAATAGTCCTTCTGTCAGGGATTCCTCTCCCCGGCTCGGCGATCTCAGTGAAACTCGCCGCTGGTTCGCCTCGTCTACGTCATTTGCGCACGAAAAGAAAATGACGTGAATGCTTCGAAACAAATGTTAAAGAATCCGGAGCGCGCTTCGTGTTTTTAACTTGTTTACGCACCGAAGGAACTGCTGCCCACTGAAGGTAAACAGCTGCTCCGCTCATCTACCACATAAACAAGAGCCGCATCGCTTCAGTGCGGCGAATAAAGCTACATTTAGGTCCATGAACGGAAACTAAAGAGGTAAAATACTGCCTTTTCGTTAGACTGTCCGGTTTCCCTCTGTAATGAATATTTACTTGGAATTTATTTGACCAAACCCGGATAAATGTGCGCTTTTGTCGCTGATATTGATGCGGGGTCGAATTCAGCGATAAACATTGGTTATTTTTGGGCTCTAATCTTATTTTTAGTTGGGTAACTAAGTGGATTCTGTACAATTTCTCCAGATGTTTAGACTCGTTTCAGCCGATGATGAAGTGGTGCGCCGATGCAGCCAGGTAAGCAGCTGGTATGCGGGTTTAATGGATGAATGAATGGATGAATGCTTCCTACTTTGTCTCTAATGTTTCCATCTTCCCTCCCCCTGCAGCCTCTGAGCGGATGAATGATCTGATGAGTGATCTTCCCCTCACCAAAGGGCCTCCATGTCTTTCTTGGTAAGACCGATCAGGCTTACGTGTGTGTTTTCTTCATGCTAGTGTGAGATGGAGCTCAGATTCAGATTCAGATTTGTGTAACCAATACTCCCCACAAAGCGTTCCCTGTCTGTCTGTCTGTGTAACATAGTATATGGATCTGCCTCAATGTTCTTCTCCCTTAGGTACTATTTATTATTCATCACTGCAATTTAAAACCCTCCGTCCTCTCTGTACGCACCGTCGGGTTCTATATCTAAAAGTTGGCCCACCATCTCTGTGTAAGAGGGAAAAAGGCTCCACTTGTTCATTTGCATATCGCTCATCCAGAAAATTCCATCGTGCCTCTGTAGAAAATGGAAACCCATTTCTTGCCAAAGTCGCTGCAAGTCTCTGAGAGTCTGACTTCAGTGTGTGTGTGTGTGTGTGTGTGTGTGTGTGTGTGTGTGTGTGTGTGTGTGTGTGTGTGTGTGTGTGTGTGTGTGTGTGTGTGTGTGTGTGTGTGTGTGTGTGTGTGTGTGCTGAAGGCGAGCAGCACAATGACAAATTCTGACCTAATGTAGCTGTGAAACTGCAAACCAAATCCGATCATCACAGCCACCGCCTCTAAGCAGACAAAGACTTATTTTAAAACTCTTAAATCTCAAACCGTATTGGTGCAGGCCTCACAACGAGCCTATTAAATTATGGATGTGTACAGCTCTTCGTTTGCTCTGTTGGGACACATCAGTCTGTCCTCAGTCCTCGCTGCTCTTCTTTCGCTATCATCGGCTGTAGCTGTAATCCGACACCTACTCCTCCCTGCTGATACGAGGCCTTGCCAGTGCCTCTGCTATCTCCTTAGTCTCCTTCTCTGACCACCCAAACCTCCTTGAAACAGTGTGTCCCCTCGTCCTTTGTGTTGTGTTTGACCTGTCTCTCTCTCCCCCTCCCCCCTTCTCTCAGGACTGCTCCTGCATCTCCCACGCTCAGGTCCAGCCTGTGGACATAGATGAGCGCTATGAGGACACCAGCCATCAGTTTCTGGTTAGGAGCAAACTGTCCTCTGTTTCAAGAACTCTTTGTACAGCGATGTCACAGTGCCCCCCTCTGGGCACCCGTGTCATAGCACCTCTGTCATGCACTGAATGAGTCATACTGCCAGAATCTGTGTAACATGAGACATAAATATGAGAAGTGTAAAATGAGTGTGTGTGTGTGTGTTCACGCATGTCTGTCCCTTTCCCAGCAGAGCTCTGACGGTTCTGAATACACCCTGCAAGGCCCGGCGGGTGGTGATGACATCACAGGGCTGTCAGCTGAGCCGGCCCACTACCAGCTACTGGGCGAGCTGGGTGAGAACCAACCACAGTATACACACACTTCGTTCCCTTAGCCTCTCATCACACGGTGGTTTGAGCCCCTTATCTGGGCTCTCATCCATTACATCACCCATGGAGTTATAGATTGTTATCAGTTCATATTTATCTTCATGCGTGACCAGATTAAGCTTGAAGCCTTTAACCTGTTGTGTCATCAGGGAGGGGCTTCAACAACCTGAGCCAGGTGAGCATGGCGCGCCACAGCCCCACGGGCCAGCTGGTGGCGCTCAAGCACACCAACCTGGACGAGTGCACTGAGGACGAACTGCTGCAGCTCATGGTGAGGGAGACCAGAGGAAATTCAGTGGGAATGTATGCCATCTTTATTTTGTCATTCCTTAGTTTATGATTCGTCTCGCTGTGTCTCCATCTGCAGAATGAGGTTTTGCTGTCTCGGCTCTTCCGTCACCCCAACCTGCTGACTTCTCGCCTGGTCTTCAGCTCCTGCTGTCAGCTCTGGGTGCTGACGCCGCTCATGTCCTATGGTCAGACACCTCACACGCCTCACGACTCAAAGACGGATAATGGTTGAACTGTTCTGGGTCGAGTGTTTGAGTTTGAATGCCGGCTGTCCTGACCAGTGTCCCCCTGTCCTCTTGTCTCCAGGCTCTGCAGATTCCTTACTGAGGACGTACTTCCCGGATGGAATGAGCGAATCCCTGATCGCGTATCTGCTGCACGGCGTGCTGAAGGCGCTGGAGTATCTGCACCAGATGGGCTACGTTCACCGGTCAGTGGCACACAGGATGAACAGCAGAGAGAATGGAAATGTGTCCCAGTGTCTCAGCTACAGGACGTTAACTTGTCTCCTGTCCTCTCCTCTCCTCTCCTCTCCTCTCCTCTTCTCTCCTCTCCTCTCATCTCCTCTCCTCTCCTCTCAGGGGGGTGAAGGCCAGTCACATCCTGCTGTCGGGGGAGGGGCGTGTCTACCTCTCGGGCCTCCACAGCGTTTACAGTATGATGCGGGAGGGGAAGAGGATGAGGGCGGTGTTCGACATGCCCCACCACAGCCCGGCCCTGCTGCCCTGGCTGAGCCCCGAGCTGCTGCGACAGGTCAGGGCCTCGCCTCAATCCATGAAACGCTTCCTTCATGTATGGCACAAGCTCCGCCTCCTCCCAGTGTTATATGAGTAAAACCCAATTTGCCCTCGGCAGGACCTGCACGGGTACGGAGTGAAGTCTGATATCTACAGTTTGGGAATCGTGGCCTGTGAGCTTGGCAGCGGTCGCGTTCCTTTCCAGGACATGGCACCCACTCAGGTAACCTTCGCTCTTCACACACACGTACGTCACAAGAGTGTGTGTGTGTGTGTGTGTGTGTGTGTGTGTGTGTGTGTGTGTGTGTGTGTGTGTGTGTGTGTGTGTGTGTGTGTGTGTGTGTGTGTGTGTGTGTGTGTGTGTGTGTGTGTGTGTGTGTGTGTGTGTGTGTGTGTGTGTGTGTGTGTGTGTTGGTTTAGCTCACACAGATCTCTACATCTTCGTGTTCAGATGCTGCTCCAGAAGCTGCGCGGCTCCCACTGCTGCCTGCTGGACGTGACTCCCTACCCGCTGGGCGAGCTGGGCGGGCTGAAGGTGTCGCGCTCCGGCGTGGACTCGGGCATCGGCGAGAGCGTGGCCACGGGCAGCCTGACACACAGCGCGACCGCCCCGCCCACAGATCGACCTCAAAGCCCCGGGCCCAAGAATCACTCGCCCACGCTGCACAACCTGGTCCAGCTGTGTCTGCAGCAGCAGCCCGAGCTCAGGTCGGTCCCGTTTGCACCCAGCACTGATCTGATACTCTGGTCACCTGCCGTCTCTGTTTCAAGTAAAAGCCTTCCTGTTTCATTCCTTCCGCAGACCATCAGCGTCTGCACTGCTGACTCACGCCTTTTTCAAGCAGGTGGGTTTCCTAGTTGCGGTTTGTTTCTGTTATATGTTGTGACCTCTTATACTGACAAGACCAAACTGCTGTGTGACAGGTGAAGAGGCAGACCAGGGACGCCTTCCTCGGCCTCCTGTACCCGGCAGCGCCCCTCGCCAGCCCCGAGGATCCTCCAGTGTCCTGCCCGCCCACCCCGTCCTGTCACGCCGCGATGTCGCCCACCCTGGACCCCGCCGAGGCAGTGTGGGACTTCTCGTAACGCCCATTTTCCTCCACCGCACCCTCTCAAATCCAGACTAGCAAGCCAGACACGAGACAATCAAAGCAAAGCAATGAGGCCAAATCCTACTGTGCTTTTTTCTTTTTTTTTTTTAAATCATCGCCTAAGACTTTCTGAGCCGTTTTAAGTAGTTTTCTAGTTTTTTTATATGTTGCGTCTGAAGGGTTTTTGGGTTTCAGGTCATGGGTTAGCAAAGGGCGACTGTGAAAGTTCTGGATCCATGAAGCTGCTCTGATCATATAACAAGGATCCTTAGTAATAATAACTGACTTTCAACAAGAGAAGCTCACCCTCAGTCAACCAATCACAGGAGGGGAGACCAGTCAGATGTCTAGCGTCCTCTGTGATAACGGTTAGTTAAAGGAAAAATCCACCCTCAAGCACTTAAACCAATAAGAAACTGTGTCGTATGCAGCTAAGTGTTTCTCCTACAGTTTTCTAAATGCATGCTGGGAAACGAAGGGAGTCTTCTTATGTTTCAGACTGTGAAGAAGGGCAGTGGGAGGTGAGAGCACTGCCCTGTACACACCTACAGAAAAGAGGTACATGTGCATATATATATATATATCAATTTGTATCATTTGCTATATTTAAATCATTATTGACCTTCTTGAATGATTCAATCGGGCAAGTTCACCGAGTATCAGTCCCGAAATATGAGATACAAGCTCGTTTCAAACAGTATCTGTACTGTTAGTGTTACTGTTATAGAAGCAGATCCTCTTTAGGCCATTGCAGCACTTTTTAAAGTACTTTGCGCATTTGATTTCACCTTTTAATTTACAAACGAACATCAAACGGTTCAATGATAGGATGTTCTGATCTGCTAGTATGAACTGTGTGAAGAATAATGTATCAGAAAATGGCCAAAATCAAACAAAGGTGTCTGTTCTAACATATATGCACTGTGGTTACGTGTTCACCATCGTCCCATAGTCAAGATGGGACAACAGTATTGATCTGGTGGTTCATTGTACCGGTTAGAAAAGCATCAGTAGAGACACTAAGATGAAGAATTTGCTGAGCAGCTGATCAGCAGTGATTCTTCCAAACACTAAAAACAATTCTGCTGTGACTTTTTAAATGAAACCTCCATTCTCAGTATCTGTAACTGTGATGAAGTAAGTGTACTGTGTATGAGAACTGTGATGTACAGGACATATAAAACCATGGTAGCTGTATGAGCCTTATATTAGCAAACTATAAATGATATATATACACGTTTTGTCTTTTTGCCATTGAATGATTTCTTTGATGACTTCACCTCTTAATTCCTTCACATTGATTGTTAAATGGTTGTTCAGTGCTTGTTTGTTTATTTCTGTTGTATGTTTAACTAACAGAAGCATTGTTTTGTCTCATGATTAGGACTAAAAACGTGAACTTCAAACTTCCAAGCAGATCCTCGTTGAATTATACCTGTTATACACCGAGTCGCCGTTAGATGTCAGCAAACTCAAAGCTTTATAGTGAAGGCGGCCTGATCACGGTGTTGTTAGGGAGATGATCAAAGACAAACAGCCATCAAAATGTCTTATACGAGCCATTCTATTTAACAGAATCTAAAAAAAATGTGTGCCATCATGTAACATTCTAATATGTATAAAAGCAAAATTATAGATTATAGAATTATAGTCAGATAAGGTCAAGTTATCTGTGTGCACTTAGTGACAGAACATGACACTTCACCCACTTTAATGGTGTCATGTTTTGTCTTCTCTTCCATCAGCGAATCAATGGAGCTTATTGCAACTCATGTTTCGGAGTTGTCAGTAGCGTGTTCTCCTACAGGGGGCGCTCTCTCCGCTGAGCTGGTTGTGCCTGTGTGCCGCTTTTCTTGCAAGCCTGCACAGGACAGGATTCTGACGAGGTTTGGTCCCTAATTAAACCGTCACATGTTCACCTTTTTGTCGAGGTGAAAATCCAGCGGCACCGTTCTCCTCTGAGGCCCCAAACTGATTTACACTTCGGGGTGTGTGCAGAAGATGCTCAAGAAATGTGTGCATACTGGTCTAAGAATCGGTGTGAAAAACAAACAGTGGGGCGTGGATTTGTAGGTGTTTAGTTGATGCTTGAAGGTGAACATCGACCTGCCACATCCAGCGATAAATACATTCAAATGATTTCTCCCTTCTTAGCTTGAATAATTTATTTGACTCAAAAGTCTTTCACAAACTTGATCCTGTTTAGACGGTTGAGACTTCTCAGACAACAAATGCTTAAGAATGTATACATGAAGAGAATTACACTAAATAAATATTCCGTATTATTTTCTGGGAGTTGCTGATAAAGCATAAAAAAGGCTAAATGTTTTTTTTTAAAACTGTGGTTTTGATCTAAACAGTGAAATGTCAGTGGAGGGAAGCCTGAATTTCATTGATCATGCCATTTTTTTGGGGTCCATAAGCCTTTACGAAGTGTAACAGATTTCTTCTCACCAATTATCCACACCATACAGCCTCAACCCCCCCACACACACATACACACACCCAGCTTTGCCCCCTGGACACAGATGGGTCCTGAGACATCAGTGTTGCTGGGTGTCACGCGGGGTCCTACAGGCTGCCTGGCTGGTGTTGTGACTGATTATTTCTATCTGCCGCCCTGTCAGGAGAGATGGAAAATTACGTCGGCCCTAAGGTGGCACCGGGGCTCGCCGCGTTATTGATATCACTGTTAAAACTCCTCAATGCAGCTGCTCGCCTTGCTTCCAACATCACTGCAATTAAATCTACATGCGGCCTCCACCCCATACGCATCTCTGTGTGTGTCTGTGTGCGTCTGTGTGTTTGTGTGTGTGTGTGTGTGGCAGAGAGTAATGGGCCCAATAGTAACTGTAACAAAACAATAACGTGATTCAGCCTGGCAGAATAACAACCACATACATAAATATAGATCAGCACAATATGACAGCGAGGCTAATGGCTTGTTATTACGCCTCCCAAACAAATGGCAGCATTGCCAGGTATACAAAGTGGACTTGTTGCAGACAAACAATTAAAAATAAGTCTGAAAGCTTTCACAGATGGAATTAGAAAAGCGGTCAAGAAAGTCATATTGCACTCTTCTCTCCCACTTTGCATACAGCAGCAATATGAGGTGATGAATATGGTAATGGTCCTCATTCTAGTGGGACTATCTCCTTTCATAGGGGAAGATCTGGTTCTGCTGTTAGATTCGATTAATTCCTCTTCATGCCACTCCTCATTTTTGCATGTGTGTGTATGTGTGTGTGTGTGTGTGTCCACCCCCCCCCCAACATGTCTCCCCCTTCCTCCCTAACACTTTCAGGCCTATGATATTAGACGGAACAATCGCAGAAACAAAACGAGCTGGAACAACCAAGATGGGAACAGATGGCACGTAATTGCCTGGTGGAGGAAGCCAGGGAGTCAATTTTTACCCGTCCTGGGGGAGTTGCAGTTGCAAAAAAAAAAAAGGGAAAAAAAAGTGCAGGTGCATTTGTTTTGATCAGATATGGCCTGGAGGAAGCATCTGAGAAATATTCATCAGGCCGCGCATTTGTGGGGAGAAAGAGTTAAACAAAGCGTCCGACAAATGGGGGGGGCGAGGACAGAGACGTGAACGTGGACGGTGGCAGAGACGGAGGTGTGCGGCTCCCGCTTCACAACACAACACAACACAACACAACACAACAACAGCAGATGCGTCACAAATTAATATCACACTGAAGTGTTGCAAAAGCTGTTGAACTTTCAGATGGCTCCCTTTTCAAAATTCATCCAACCTATTTTTGGTGTTTAGTGGTGAAACGGCAACGTGCAAAAACAAAAAGAGGAAGGATTTCAGATTTTTTGCACCTTTAACAAACACGTCCGGGGGTCAATCTGTGTTACGAAGCTGCAGAATAGAGATAAAACAATGAGATGAGGACAGATTTGTCTCAATCGATTAATTCTTTTTGGGAGAAAATCTTTCTTTCATGATCTGCTCAAAATGCATGACAGTATTCTGCATCATGTTTCTCTCAAAACCAAACCCAACGACACAGAGAGAGGGACGGTTTAAGAGTAAGGACGCACAAATCTTTAAGATAAGACCAGAAGGCTACCAGGCTTTAATAGAAAATCCTCCATTTCTGCCTGATAGAGTTTATGAGCGATTTGTTCCTGTAACGTGTAAAGCAGAGGGTTGTTTCACTACAAAGCTGGGTAATGATATTTGCCTGCACCCACTTCATCCTTGGACATGAATCAGTCACATACTGTACTGAGATGAATTCCTTTTTTCTCGGCCCTCTAAGCTCTGACCACATCTGTTCAATTACCAGCATGGAAAGTGCATTACCATTGGCTTTGTTGTTTGGCGATGCTTGATTTTCTTAGTAAAAAGCAGATGAATTTATAATGTCGTGATGCTCTCTGTTGTGAATCTCTCCGGCGGACGGCGGCCCGGGATCGGAATAAGCATTTTGATGAGCTGTAGGCCATCGCTTCCTTTTTACAATCCCAAACTTGCTCTGCCCGTCCAATATCAAACTAATAAATTACAGCCCCCCGTCTCCCACATAACTCGCTGATAAATAAAAAAAAAGGGTCTGCCATGGTGTGCAGCTGTGACCCAGGGTTACCTAGCAACAGGTCATGCCCAGACGAGATGCACAAGGTAGAGAGATACACCTCTGAGGAGCGGCGGAGGGGGAGGAGGAGGGCGGTGGAAGGAGATGGAGGATGGGGGAGGGAATGGGTCTCATCCTCACTCTCTATGACCCTTGACAGATAGAAAACGCACTCAGAGGAAACGGCGTTTGATTGACAGGGAGATTTGAGGAGCCGGAGAGTCCGCGGCCTCTCCGCTCCTGTTTTCATGCGGGCGACGCCACAGTATGTAAGCTGCACCCCAGCTACTCTCTTGATTAAGTAGCTATATACTCGTGAAAAAGTAACTAACTACATAGAAGCTACCTGAAGGGGCAATATGATGGTTTTTGCTGTTTTATTCTCAAAGCAAATGATGAAAATGTGGACATTTAAGGTGAATCAATTCCAAAATAGCCAGATTTTTATTTGTAAACCAAAAAACTTCAATGTTTGTTATAAATCTTCATGGAAAATCATCTTTGCTCAATGTGAAATCAAAGGGTAAAGCAGTGTAGGTAAGTGATGAATGTGTTTGTATAGACAACATTTCCCATAAGGCTAAACAGGCAATAGGGAAGAATGATGCATGCTGGGATATGTTCCACAGGAGTAGTGATGCTGGTAGCTGTGTGTTTGAAAGTTCAGTTCTGTGTGAGTGTGTGTGTGTGTGTGTGTCATTTTCTAACCAACTGACCCATCAAGTCCTTGTTGTCTGAACGTGGGTGGGTATCATTGTAAAGAAAAGATACATGGCTTTGACAAAACCTGAGCAGCTGCCAAGCGACTGGAAAAGTAGTTCAGATAGTAGCTTCACTACTTGTAGCTTGATGATCCCTCACCCCCCTCCCCGCCTCCCCCAGCTGTTGTTCTGTCACATTTGTTTGAGTTTTACGAGCTGGCGTCTGTCAGATGCTGCAGTCGTGTTGTACACTCATTTCAAACGTGGCACTGTGAGCTCCATGAACGAAAAATTGGATTTTGTTGCGTGTGAAGTCTCCTTTGCAGCCGCTCGCTCGCTCTCTCTCTCCCTCTCTCCCTCTCTCCCTCTCTCCCTCTCTCTCTCTATCCCTCTCTCTCTCTCTCTCCCTCTCTCTCTTTTCCCCTCACACACACACACGCGCGCACTCGCAAACACACACTAAAACACATTTGCCACACTGAAGTACACAATCAGTTTTCCGACCTCCGCGCCCAGAGAATTGCCTGATGGAAACCTTAACTGACAGGCCTAAAAAGATTGAGCAGTGGCGACGACGCACATCCTCAGCATCGCGGCATGGAAATGAGAGCTGCCGCACTCAGACCGTGCACACACACACACACACACACACACACACACAAACACACACATGCACACACCCCCACCTCCAATCCTTCCTCTGTTGCCTGTGCGACAAACCCTCTAGGGGGACTCTGCAGCTGTGTGAGGTTAGCACATGGTCGAGTTAGAGGCCACACACACATACACACACCAACACACACACAGATGACAAACACAGCCTTTGGTCTTTGTAAATGTGGCACATTTATGCCGCGTAAAAACTATAGTTGTGCACTAACGGGAACATTTGCGATCATTTTCACATCAGCGAGTTTGAAACGTTGCTGAAGGAGAAAGCAGGTGCAGTGTTTGATTGAGTTTGTCTTCTCATCTAATAAAACATTTATTACAGCGGAAGACAACACCTTAGATGAGATTAGTCTTCGTCTTTAGGATTATGTCCCTCCATACGGACACAAGTTCTTTTGCTTCTTTGAACCAGATGTCGTTCCTTGACCTTTATTAGAGCTCCGAGGGGCAAACATGTAGAATAAAGAGGTGAGCTGCTTTTTGACCTTTGACCTTTGCCCTTTGCGCTCAACCTTGAAGTTGAGTCACTTTCATATGTTGCACGGTCACATGGTTCATTAACAGCGGGGAAGAAAACGTTCGGAGCTCATAAACTAGTTAACAAATACCAAACGAGCTCAGGAAGTGCATGTGTGTGTTCTCTGCTCGGGCACACACACCTGATGTTCCAGGAAGTGTGTGTATGTGTGTGTGTGTGTGTGTGTGTGTGTGTGTGTGACGTGGTGGCTCGGACACACTCACACACACACACTCACACACACAGGCGGCAGTAATTCGCGGCGAGCAAACATGACGTGCGCCATCAGAGGCCGGCGTGAGCAGAATGGGCGTCCATCACAGATGCTAACAACTCTGATTAAAAATACATAATCTGCGCACGGCCCCCCCGGTGGCGCCGTCAAGCCATTTTGGGTTTAATTGCAATTGGTCTCCGTTATGATCAAAGGCAAGTCACACCTGCTCGCCTTTAGCTTTCGTTTCGCTGATTACACTTTCAAATTTCATCAACATCAAGATGATAGATATGAAATTATGGGCGAAAGCTGTTTACTCCTGGTCACCGCCTCGCTTCTGTGGTTTCCCTTCCCTTCCCCTCCCTGGACGGAAATTACAACAAAACCACAGAGAAAAGTGAAAATAATGCACACTGGTCTGTCTCGCTTTATGAATCTTCATCTCAGCCACCACCTGTATCTCTCGCGGGGTGTGTGTGTGTGTGAGTAGTGAAGAAATGGAGGAGGAAGAGTACCAAGCTTTCACTGAAGGCTTTGCACCCAGCGCTCACTCAATTTACACCTCTCCCTTCCCTGCAAACCCCACCCAGGGTCCCCTGGTGACAGCAACCATGCTAACCGTCACCTCCCTGCTGGCACTGCTGCATGTGTGTGTGTGTGTGTGTGTGACAGAGAGAGAGAGAGAGGGAAAGAGGGAAAGCAAAAGAGAGAGAGAGTGTGTGTTTGGGAGTGAAGGGGGGTCTGGATGTGAGATTGCAGGAGAATGGAAGTGTGTGAGTGTGTGTGAGTGTGTGTGTGTGCAGGTGTTCTTATCCTTGTAGCAAGCAGTTTGTGTTCAAGACCTTCACACCGAGGACATTTCTGAAGAGAGAGGTCACTCTCTGACTCCTTTCTTCTCTGCACAGGTTGTAAACGTGTCACTGTGATTTTCCACTCACACTTTACATTTCAAAGAAACACAAATTCTAGTTTGGACCAAACTCCTGCACACATTCTGTCCCATTTAATGCCAAACATGACATCAAATCAACATGAGGTTTTAGACTCAAATAGTAAAGATGTGATGTGATTTGTTGCATCAGAACAAGAGAAGCCCAAAGACACCGATAACAACAACACAACCACTCTCTTGGGCCGGTTGTTTTGATGATGTCATCATTGACCGACCCAGGAAATGGGGTCAAGATTAGACAAAATGAAGCATTTGGTCCAAACGAGTACGCTGTCATTGCTCTTTTTACTTTGTGCTTATTCATTTTCCATGAAGCTCAATGGGGAGAGAGTTGTTTTCCCGGATGGACTGATGTTGGGAAATTTTCAAAACAAGACACCACCCTTTAGAAACGACACCTTATTCCAGGGAATGTCTATGGATCCAGGATATGAAATGGCTTGTCGCATCAGTGGAACACTCGGAGATACACCTCTCGGCAGCAGGATCACACCGGGACTCGAGGCATATTCCGGCCCGTCATCTTTGCGGAAGTTTGCCGCCTCCTTCTTCCTCCCTTCATGTCACATCTGGAAGAGGAGTGAACTTCTGTCAAACCTGCACACTCACGGAAAAACCTGCTCCCCCTCAGGACTGGATCCTAACTACGCAACACGGAAAAGAGCTTTAAAAAAAAGAAAAAAAGAAGGGGGTTTGAGATGATGTACCTACTGTACGTACGGCCTGTTTAAACATCTTGACAGGATTAGAGTGGAGTTAAACTGCTTTGCGGGCGCAGTTAATTGAAGCGGATGAGGTTTTTAATAAAGCGTGCAGTGTTAGCAGCTGACAAATGGCTCAGCTGACACACGGGGGAAATTGCATTTAATGGCATCAGGTATGTGCTTTGCTGGAGCTTATCACATTACACTGGTGGGTGCACACACACACACACACACACACTCACACTCACATGCAGGAAAACGCTCACACCCTACTTTCATCTTCATTTGTGTTAGGGAGGTGTGGTGTGGTGGGGGTGGTGTGTGTGTGTGTGTGTGTGTGTGTCTGTGTGTGTGTGTGCGCGCTGGCCCACATGAACACACGCATACATCCCGCTTCTATTTGTGCTTACCTGAGCCAGTCAAGGTGTTTTCCCCTGTGGGCTTTGATCACGGTTCAGTGGAGACGCATCACGTGACGCGATGGATGGAGGGATGGAGGGATGGAGAATGGAGGGATGGACTTGGACTGCTTTTGCTGAGCTGCTTTGCTGAGCAGCTTTGGCTCCTGGATCTCATGGTTTGTGTTTACCGATTAGTTCAATTCCACGTCCATCCCTCCCTGACAACACTTCCTGTGCTTATATCCCTGCTCATTTGTGAGAGGTGTCTTGCTGAATTTCTCGGTGGGGTGATTTGTTTCGTATCTGGATTACTTCAAAATGTAGCAACCAATTTTAAATACAACTTTATACGAAATGATTGTGTGTGAGGGCATTGTTGATTTGAGCTGAATGAAGATACAGTATGTAATGTTTAGTCCAGATCTGGATCTGGATCTGGGACTGGATGAAGTTTTGGTTTGGTTTTTGGTGCCTATCCTGATCTTGTGGTCAGATCTGGAACTTTGTTGCTGTAATTTTATCTTTTGCCGATATTGGTCTATGAAGAGGTGAAAGCTCTGGCTCTTGTGGACCCCAGGGTTCACATGAATGACATCTGTGTACAGCAACAAAAATGGCAGAGACATGAAACAGCCATGACTGAGTTGATTTGATGCTGATTCAGTCGCATTCAAAGGGTTAAATGTTTCTAAAATACTTACAGAAATGTTTTTATTAAAGCTTTTTCCATATTTTCAAATCTAGACAAATTATTCTTTGCTTTTCTGGCCTTGGAGGTGGTATGCATTTGAATAAGTGGCTCTCTGGTTTCCCACTCCTGCTTGCTGCTCGTCTTTGTCGTGGCAATTTGTCTGTGTTTAGCATATGATGTCATGATTTTCCAGGCTGCTGCCCTTGACGTTTTCAATAATCTCGCAGTTTCTTGCCTGCTGCACCACCTGCAGCGTCGCCACAGACAATCTGACGCCTTGAAAGCTCAAATATCAAAGTGCTGAATGCCAGACGTCCTTTGTCGTTGACACATGCTGCTAATTGGTATCCGATGTGCCACATCCTTGCAGCACTGTTTGTAATTGAAAGTCTTTGAATAGCATTTTTGTTTTTTGTCTACTCGCAATTAAGGAATACACAGGCTGCGTATCAGTTTCTTGTTGTTGTGGGTTTTTTCCCGCAAAGCCTCCAGATGTGTGTAAGTCCGGGAAAACGGTCAGAAAGCAGGAGAGAATATGAATTATTTCATGTGATATGTTTGGTGAGCGCAGCATAGATGCCCTTTAGGAGTTGTCAGTTTGATATCTCACCCGATAGCGCCCACGCCGTGCATGCACAATGCGCACACACACACGCTGTCCGGACTGTGGGCCTCCAAGAAATTCCTCATATAAGCGACAATTAGAGTATCTCATTTCCCCCTAATATCAATCACACAGCTCATGAATAAAGACAATTAGGTCCTCGCGATTTCATACAATTGCATCTGCCCTTTGAGCGCCTCTCTCCCCCCCTACCCCCCCTCATTTTTTGGGGAGCGATGCCTCTTGGGTATATATCGCCCCGCTCATCACCCCGGCTCAGTGTGAGCCACCGCAGTCAATAATAGGAGACAAAACAGGAGAGGCGAGGGCCCCGGTCTCGGACTAGATCAGATCCTCCGGACGCGTGTCACTCTTCATTAGCGAGGCGGGGTAGCAGGGGACGCCCTTAAGGTGGGGACGGCTGAGGGGTTTGAGAGAGGGGGGTAGGTGGGGGGTGAGGTGGGAGGTGAGGGGGGGCGGAGTGGCAGCTGTGGAACAATGACAGAATCTGTGTCCAAGGGCCCCCGAGGCCAAACACCAGCTCTCCTCCACACTGAAGTGATCTCTTGCCCGTAGACCCAGAGAGAGAGAGAGAGAGAGACAAGACAGAGACAAGACAGAGGACTGAGACAAGACAGGGACAGTAAATAGACCGATCACAGTCTGGACTTTACCAGCCGGACTCCCCCAGCGCTCCAGACTTGGGGGCTGACATTGATGTAACGCTTCAAATCAATGCATCTAATGTCATATTCATAGAAATGTGATTGGTTTACCTCGGGCATGGGCGGCTCCTTTAAAGCACAGCAGCTTGTGTAATGTCAAGTATTAATCTTTCATAGCCTCCATTAATTTAAGCACTTTGATTTCACTTATTATTAATTTACGATGATCGCTACACTGTTGGTGTACATGCAGGCCAAGGCGGCGACTGAAGGATCTGCCTCTCTGGGATTGCCATTTAGGGAGACGGTGATCTTTACACAAGTGGAATCAGACTTTCTTCGGTGTAATTAAACGTTTGAAATGTGAGTGTGTCCTAAAATACATCAGCATATACATACAGACAGTGATCCAGATCCTCCCTCATGGTCCCAATAGGAGGATCTGGATCTGCTGACTCACGTTATTAATGAGTTCCTGTTGCCATTTTTGTTAGACTTAAACCAAAAATCCCATCTTCCTGCGTTTCAAGTATCAAAGCAACACACGTAGATCAAACTAATAACCCGGTCCGGCGGAGGACAATGGGAGCTTGTGACGGAGGGCGCGGTGCTCTGCTGCCACACGTAGGTGGCACCACACTCGGCTTATTAGCCAGGTCAAACATAATCAGTGATAGACACGGCGGGGCTGCTTAATTATGGCTGGCAGCTGGCAGCGGGGGCCCTTTTCCTTCAGGGGCCGGGTTATGCCCATGCATGAACCCCCCCCCCCACCTCCACAACACACCCACCCATACTGCACCGCCCCCCCCTGCCCCGGATGAAGAATAAATCTAACCTCCCTTTTGTTTGGGGTGAAGCGTGTGGCAGCCCCTTCATTTAAAACCAGAATGGAAATGTGGACAGAATTCAGGATTAATAGAGGGGAATGGGGCATTAAATTAGTTTAATAGTGAGGTAACAGTAGTGGGTGCATATGTGTGTGTGTGTGTGTGTGTGTGTGTGTGTGTGTGTGCGTGTGTGTGTGTGCGTGTGTGCGTGTCTGTGACATGACAACAACAAAATGTTTCCCTCTGTGTCAGACGCAGGCAGAATGAATCCTTTTCCTCTGAGCAAATCACCGAGCAAACAAAACAAAACCGCCGAGCTGTTAGCCAAACTCTTTTTCAATTTCATAACGCACAGAGGCGACAGCTTGCACGCACGCACACACGGGTGTCACGGCAGACGTACTTAAAGACAAAACACACACACCAGACACACACCTCAGCTTGTAAATCTGCTCTTAAATGAGAGCAAGCGAGAGGCCCGACTCTTGCCTGCCTGCCCGCCTGCTGTGTCGCTGGAAGAGATATGGCTCAGGGAAGTTTGTTACAGCGACGCCAGGCTGATGGACGGCGTGTGTGTTTGTGTGTGTGTGTGTGTGTGTGTGTGTGTGTGTGTACGTGTGTGTGTGATTGTGCCATTCCCCAAAAAAGCCTCCGGGGCAGCGAAACATCATCACGGACACATTCATCTGCAATCTCAGCTGTATTTGTGCGGTGATGGAAGTGTTGGAAACCTCTCTGATCTCCCAAGGCTGTCTGCCTTCACACACACACACACACACACACATGCCGAGCTGGTATATTGATCCACTTCATTCTTCCTCAATGAGATGCAGACAGCATCCCAGCGCCCAGACCGCTCATAATCATGATATAACACTCGGCTCTGTTGCTCCTGTGCTCAACGCCGCCATAGGAGGACATAAATCGGATAATGCTACAGGCGGGTAATGAACAATATCAGATGACATATCGACGGTGTCATGCGCGGCTCATAATGAAACATAAATATGTATTGCGTGGCACATACGTGTACGGCACACACACACATACACACACATGCACACACACACACGGGCCAATCCATACGGTGTGTGAGACAGCTGATGAAAATCGAATGAGCTGTTCACTTTTTAAAGCAGGACCTTGGACAGCTCTCAACTCAAGATGCGTCGCTGCTTGTGCGTGTCTGTGTGTGTGTTTGTGTGTACGTGTGCTCGTGAACTTGCACCCTCTCTCCTCTCCTCATCTGCTCCCCTTGCCTTCAGCCTCTCCCTCCCCTGCCCCCCCCCCATCACATTGCCGTAGCCATGGCAACTACTCCAATCGATCCAGGCGCCGTCTAATACAAATGTTTCTCCACATCAAAACTTAAGCAATCAGGCGGTTGTGAACGACTCGCTCTTGACTGAGACCGAGGACCTGAGGAGGAGGAAGAGGAGGGTGAGGAGGAGGAGGAGGCTGAGGAGGAGGTTCACTTTCAGGGGTCCTTCGTTGTCTTCTTCATCCACCGCTGCTCAAATGAAGTTATGGTGTCGCTGAGTTAGTTAAACGGGATTGAAAGGAGTTAAATCGGCATAAAGCACGTCTGAGGTTCCAACGCTGCAGAGGAGAGGGAAGCTGATCCAGACTTGACCGTCCGCCCAGCTGCTGGAGGGGACGAGAGGAGGGACGTGTCACATTTACTTTATGTCAACAGCCGTGGAGAGCTGGTCAGGGGTCAGAGGTCATGCTGTGATATTTCACCATGTCTCCCCCCCGAAAACTCACATCTCAGTGTTTGTATCCAGGAGCGACGCGGCCTCTCTCTCCCCCCCCTCTCTCTCTCTCTCTCTCTCTCTCTCTCTCTCCCCCTCTCTGTCTCTCTCTCTCTCTCTCTCTCTCTCTCTCTCTCTCTCTCTCCCTCTCTCTCTCTTTTCATGTCTTTGTGAGGCGAGAAGAGACCGAAAACCTCCAGCAACAAAAGTCGTACGAGACGAGATGACACAAACGCACACACACAGGCACATCACAGAGGGGATGAAGTGTGTTTTGGGGAAGAGGTTGTTGCGGCGGCGGCGGCGAGCAGAAGAGAGAAGGCGAAGAAAGAATGAATGAAGAGAAAGCTTATTACCAGAAAACAGATGGCCCCCCAATTCACAGCGGCCCCACAGGGACCTGGAGGGACAACTCTTTGCACCTTCGGGTAACCAGCGCCGTGCAGAGGGGGGGGCACTTAAACACGACTCTCTGTCTCTCTCTCTGTGTGTTTGTGTGTGTGCACTTTTGTTTAACTTGTAAACAGATTTCTGACATTTTTGGCACAACGCCACCCTTATCTCAATGTGGTTACAATTAATCTATTTTCAAAACATCAGAACAACCCTTTAACAAAGAAAGAGAAAACAAACACACACACGCGCGCACACACACACGCACACATTTGGCTTCACCTCGTATTTTGCCAGACATCATCAAACCCATCACTCAACATCATCGCTGGACGAGTCGGTGTCACAACATCCGTAAAATGAGATCTCACACGCGCTCAAACATTCACACCCTTCAGTGTACGTGTGCATATGCAACTGTATGAGTGAGCACACACACACACTCTCTATCTCTTTCACACACACACACACACACCCATGCGCGCGCACACAAACACACAGATGACAGGCAGTGAGTGGAAATGAAGGATTTGGAGTTCCATCCCGTTACATTATGCAGCAGATGGCGTTCAGGCCAAGCCCGGCCAGGCCTCTCCCTGGAGAGAAGGAGCAAGAGAGAGAGAGAGAGAGAGAGAGAGAGAGAGAGAGGGAGAGGGAGAGGGAGAGAGAGAGGGAGCGAGGGAGAGGAGATGGGGGAGGTGTGGACGAAGGGGTGAGGGACAAAGCTGTTGTCTTTCTTCCTACCATGAATGCCCCTGTTTATTTATTTTATTCCTCCTCTCCTCTCCTCTCCTCTCCTCTCCTCTTCCCTCCTCATCTCTCCCCCCCCCCCCCCCCCCCCCCCCCCCCCCTGCCCAGCTGAGGCTACACCTGAGCCCAGCCACGGAGGCCCCGACCCCGGCTGACCCGCCGTCGAGAAGAAGGAAGTGGAGGAGAGAAGAGGGAAAAAAGGTGAAGAGCGGGGGGAAGGAGGACAAGACGCTGAGGTAAAGGTACAGTAGGTGTGTGTGTGTGTGAGAGAGAGACACACACTATGGGAGCATATTTGTCATGTTTCCCCAAAATGTCTTGCTTACTTTTACTTTTACTTGGTGCTTCTCTGTAAAGCAGATGTGCAACTAATTTGACCAAAACACACACACACACACACAAACACACACACACACACGTGCTTGCATACATAATCACTGACTTAAGTTGATCAAATGGCCACAATCAATACACACACTCTTATACGCACACACCCACACCCACACCCACACACACACACACACACACACACACACACACACACACACACACACACACATACAAAGCGGCCTGTTAAGTCCCTGGGATCTTTGCCCCTGGCGCTTTTTGTTTTGTGTTTTCTGAATTAATTGAGCCGACGCTGGAGTGTGAGGCCAGATGTCACTGTGACCTGTGGGGATTATTAGAAATCTGTTTCCCTCATTGTTTACGCGGAGCCCTTCAGAAGTCGCCACGCCGACGAAGTTCCGGCGACAAACGAGCCCAAACCAGATTGCTAATGTAGGAAATAACAGTCTCCGGCTCCAATTTTTGGACATCATCAACAACGGGGCCCAATGTCGCCATGTGGGACGTTGTGCGAGTCTCTGTCCCGCCTCCAACCGCCGCGGCCTGTGCCCAGTGGCCACCAGGGGCCTCTGATGCCCTCCTGGTTTGGCCCGTACAGCTCAGTGCTCCTTGGCAGAGCCCTGGGCCTAATGAACTCATCAGCCAGCTGGAGGCCCTGGACGGAGGGACAGGGGCCGCTCGGGAGGCGGGGAGGGAGGGGGAGGGAGGGAGGGAGAGGAGCAGCAGGCCGAGGCGCTAGGTGCGGGGACGTGCGGAAGATGGAGGTGGGGGAGGAGCGGGGGCCGAGGGATAACTCGCCGTCGTGGTAAATGATGCAGGTGCGGCGTCGGAAAGGGGAGGAGAAGGAGACGGAGGATGAGAGTCTGAGGTAAACAGGAAGGAGGACAGAGAGGGAAACAGACCGGGTTTGTGACGCCGCGGTCCTAACGCGGGGCGGCGGCCGATGAGTTGAGACGGGCAGCAGATGAAAGGATGAAGGATGTGACAGGGAGATGAGGGGAAGTTGGTGAAATCGATAATGCAGTGTTGGCTGAATTGTAAAACACAGCTGGGTCATTTGCTGACTAATAGTGCCTCTCTCTCTCTCGCTCTTTCTCTCTCTGTTGCTCACTCGCTCTCTCTGAAGTCATCACACTTATGTCAGCATCATCACCAGGACACGCTCGTCATCATCATCATCATCATCCCGCTCACTGCACAATCAACCAACTCAAATCATCCTTCCTCCCATCTTCCACCACTCCATCCCAAGAGTTCTCCTTTCACTCTGAGCAAGGGTGTGTGTGACTGTGTGTCCAAGGAAGGGAGAGAGGGGGGGTGGGGGAGAGAGAGAGAGAGGGAGAGAGAGAGAGAGGGAGCACCTTTGTGTGTCCATATGTGTCTGGGTGGCGGTGAACGCACTGGGCGTCCTGCTGGGAGCACAGATGGTGCTGAGGCCTGCCACGGCAGCGCCGGCGATGGCCACATTCTCACATGGGACCCCCAGCTTTCTGGCTCCCGCACCTCCTGTTCAGGCTTGAACCAACACCCCCCACCACACACACACACACACAGACACACACATGCACATACACACGCGCGAGGCCAGGGTCCAGGCCGCTGCCTATTTCGCTACCCTGGAAGAAAAGATGGAACACAACACATGGACGAGTTGGCTTTCACACAGTGCCCAGAGTGTTTTCCTGTCTGTGTGTGAGTGTGTGTGTGTGTTTGTGCGTGTGTGTGAGTGACTTCAGTGATGTAAGTGATGCGAATGCGAAAAGAGTCACGTTACATCACTGTCACATTCAGAGTTGCACTTGCTGCTGAGTTATGAGCAAATTGGCCCAAACTCGCTCGGCTAAATGATCAGTCGACGCAACTTCGCCGCACTTCCTCTCGCTTTGTCTTCATTTTTTGCACGCTTTTCATTTTTCCTCGCTGGCGTCTGTTCCTTTCTGTCCGCCTCTCCTCCCCTAATTCCTCCTCCCTCTCCCAGATGCCCCCTGTGGCTTCCCGTCCACCTGAGAGACGCCTCATACATCTCCTGACAAAGTGACTAATCCTTCCCATTTCACGGCTCCATCCCACTGCTCCCCGGGAATGTTCAAAAGTAGCCGTGCGTGCGTGCGTGTGTGTATGTGTGTGTATGTGTGTGTGTGTGTGTGTGTGTGTGTATGTGTCACGGCCGCCATGTCTGGTGTGATCGTCCCTGACAGGCGAGAGCATGTCACAGGAGTTCAAGGTGTTTTTTGTCGTAACTAGAGGTTCACACAGCTGTGGCGTCCACCCAGCTCGGACTGATTAGAGGGAATAACTCCATTACGGACGGCGGAGAATGACGGGACTTCCTGTCTGGAGGGGGAATGAAACCGGCTCCTCATCGTAGACAGATGTAGAAACGTTCCACCCGCTCAAAACAGATTATTTGTTAGTATTTTTGATCGTGTTGTTTGTTTTTTATGTCATTGGGACATCTCCGATATTAGGAAGCAGCTGTATTGGCACGGGAAGACAAATCGTAACAGCCACCGCAATCAGCGTTCCAGGCCAGACGAGTGCTCTCCAATCACGCGTTCATCACCTGTAACGCCAACTTAGACCACTGTCACCTCCCGCAGATGGAATGACACAAATTCAAGAGCTGCTGCACGCCTGAATTCCTCATTAGGGCGTCGATTGAAACCATTACCTCATCTTAAAACCAATAAATGAAGCCGTCTGATGGTGTTTACATGTTTTGGAGCTGTAAAATAATAATAAATATGGAGCTGAACTGGAACAAACGGGGCTCAGTGTTTTTGTGTTTGCTTTTATGGGGCTACAATATAAATGACAGGGAAAATAATTACATTTTGGATGATAAAGTGGAATTCCAGGTTCCTGAAAATAAAGGCTGTAACCCTGAGTGCCGCTGTAGCGCTGGATAAATGGACAGGATAGGAAGGGGGGTAGTTGCTGTCCTTACCCAGAAAATGTGCCACCGAATTTAGACAAATATATGTGTTTGTTTGTAGTTTCAAACGGAACATTCTTCACTGTGGACGTTCCATTTTTGGTCTCCTGGATGGAAAAAACAGAATGTATTATGTGCAATGCTGACTGCCAGAATGAGCTCAGCTGAACAAGAAACATGCAGACCGTATAAATGTCGCATTTGTCCGTCCAGGCTTAAGTAGTTTGATGAATAATCCTTCCTAAAATGAGTAAACGAGGTCATTGGATGGAGATTTGATCCATTTTGGAGCCATAAAATGTGCATGGCTTCATTAATTTCAGCATAAGTTTAAGCACCAACCAGGCTTCCATCTCGTCTGCGTTGGTGCTTTAACAAAACTTAACGCTTGATTATTTGTTTTGGAGCTGACACATTCCTCTAACGCCGTCATGACAACCACGTCTAGCCCCTTAAAGCTGAGGTACGATGGCGTTAAGACAACGATAGAGACGGTGGTGACCAGACAGAAGGTCGTCCTTTACAATGAACCCTCTGCTCTCCGGTGGCTGGAGCACCCTGCAGTTTTCATCCTTGTCCACCGAGTCGGTACATCAGCTGCGGGACGTAATTGCAGCAGGCACAGACAAAACAGCCTTGGAGGGGTCCTTCGTGTCTTTGGCCAAGGGCCGCACGGACTGAGGAGGGGTCCAGCCAGCCCAGACCACCAAGCACGGACCATCTACGCTTCTCCAGCTATGGAGCAATTAGTTGTTTGGCCGCGTGTGTGTGTTTGTGTGTTTGTGTGTGTGTGTGTGTGTGTGTTAGTGCGTGTGTGTGTCCTTGGGCTCCAGCTGTCAGGAGGCCTCTGTCTCTTGGTCCTGACATGTCTCCGATACACCCCACTGTGAGTCTCTCCATGTCACACACACTCCCGGGACCCGAGCAGAGCCCACGGCAAGCTGTCCGTCATCTCACACACACACACACACATTTAGAGTTTCTCCTCTACTGATATGATCCTTCTGGCAGTGTGGAAGTACCCCTCTCGGTCACTGTGTGTGTGTGTGTGTGTGTGTGTGTGTGTGTGTGTGTGGGTGTGTGTGTGTGTGTGTGTGTGTGTGGCAAGCATTGCAGTGGCTGTGGGCCACGGCAAGTCATCCGTGGTTCCTCTTATCGTTTTAATCACCTCGTTAGGCGCAGCGAGTACCCACACTTACTGGCCACTGCGCCTCCTCTGGAACCCTGCCCTCCTGACCCAACACTGGTGCTGCCACTGGGCACAGGGATGCATGATGGGAGGAGGAGGAGGAGGAGGAGGAAGAGGGGAGAACGGACACAGGACACAGACCTTCTGACTCTGTTGTAAAAGACAAAACATTTCATTTGTTGTTTTGTCACAGGAAGGAGTTTCCTCATTTCTGTGCTCCATTGAGGAACGTGTGTGTGTGTGTGTGTGTGTGTTCAGCTTTTGAATGAAAGGTGCAGGTGTGTTACAGTTATGTGCAAAGAGTTTGGAATAGGCCTGACTTTTTTTTCAATATTCTCACATTTTCATGGACACATAGTGAATGTGTGTGTGTGTGTGTGTGTGTGTGTGTGTGTGTGTGTGTGTGTGGTTTATATTGATCATTCTCAGCAGCAGCATTCAGCCTTTATTGCAAATCATGAAATAATGAACAATAAAGTCTCATGTTATAATTTATCTTATCAGTTTTCTCTCAGCTTCTCTACTTGTACTTTTGAATCACTTGACAATTTTACTTCACTTCACTTTTTATATCATCCTTTCTCTACCTGTTAATATCATATTAACATTTTTACATCATAGCCCCTCACCAAAATGCTTGTTTTCTTTTCTATCTTATCAGTTTTAAGATCTGACCTCTCAAAAAGCTTTTGAACTTTTATATTCAATCTAATCTCTTCCTCTTGTGCGCTTTTGAAAAAGAGGAATTACCATTTTGTAATCATTACCACTCAACAAAACACACACACACACACACACACACACACACACACACACACACACACACACACACAGACACACACACACACCTTTATATATTTTTTCCATCCTTTATCATGCGCGCATCTCTGCTTTCCCTTTGCCCGCATCTCCCACGGGAGCGAGAGCGCTTGAGGGCTGAGGGGCGTGAGGAGAGAGGGAGGGAGGAAGGAGGCGTGCGTGTGTGTGTGTGTGTGTGTGTGTGTGTGTGTGTGTGTGTGTGTGTGAGAGAGAGAGAGAGAGAGAGAGAGAGAAAGAGAGAGAGAGAGAGAGGGAGGGGGCGGCGTTAGACAATACCATTCCTCAAATATATTCCATCCCCTCCGTCCCTCATGTGAGCCTTTATTAGTCGGGATCGCTTGGATCTTATCTCGCATATGACACTCGGTGGAAGACGGGAAGAAAGAGGGGGATTATCCGCCAAACTGCCCTCCGATCCGCCGATTCCTGACACGGGAGACCCTCGCTTATCTCCCCCCCGTTATCCTCCTCCTCCTCATCTTCATCCGGACGAGTCGCCCCGCGCCTGCCTTGCACTTTCTGCACTGTCTTGTCCACCTCCTCGCCTATTGTCTCTGCGCCGCGTCGGGGTTCTCAGAGGGGGCTGAAGGGTCCCCTGCACCGCCTTATCTGCGCCCCTGATCAGCCCGAGCACTTATCATCTCACCGGGGCTTGATCACTTTTGATCCGCACAAATACACGACCACCCCCCCTCCTCCTCCCTCCCTCCCTTTCCCCTGCACTGACGTTTGACCCATTAAGATTCCCACGTTGTAACTTCTCGGCTGAGAAGAGTGAAGAAGAAGAAGACGAAGACGAAGAAACAACAACAACAGAAACTTTTATTTTTCTTCCACCTGAAGCTCCGCATCTCGCAGACGTCTGACACATCAGATGGTGGAATATGAGTTAATTTGGAGTTCAAGAGCTTTAACAGTCAATACTGCAACAATTTCGCTTCGCAACTCTTTGTCAAGGTGAGTCTCAAACGTGTCAAAAAAGTGTTTTGTAAAAGAGTCAGAAACCCTCAAAAGACCATTTCTCGTTATAATTCTATATTTGTATCTTTTTTATACCGCGCTGCTAAACGTATATTCTACTTTTTCCTCGATAGAAACACTAAAGCTGCTCTGATTTCATGTCCAGCAGATGTCAACATTATATTTTGCCGTCTTGTGCCTCCATGCTGTCAAGTCACTGTGGCCTCAGCCAAGCAGATGTGTTCATCACACTGTGACAGATGGCCAACTCTGATTATGTTAATGCAAAATAAGAGCTTCTCCGTCAAGAAATGATCACACTTCCGTTTAATGTTAAATATGGAGTTAAAACAATGATCGGTTTATTGAGATCGAAGCAGAAATGTGTTTATGAACAAACCATTCAACGAAATTCGGCCTCATTTATTATTGATGGGAGTGTTTTTAGGAAAGAAAGGAAACTAGATTTGGTCACCATGGTTGTGTGTTACCATGGGGCCCGCTGTGGGACTGTGGGCCCCTGGGTGGAGAGATAAAATTAACACGGAAAATTATTCAATTAATGAGTTTTATTTTGGAATTTATCTGCACGCTCTGATCCACAACAGACTCACATTTTAATCTTACACGTAAGAAATCTGAAATAAATGCTTATAAACCGATGATAATAATCCACTTTTTCAATGGATAAATTGCATAAATGCTTGTTTTTGTACACAACAGGTTCATATCGAGAAGTGAGCGCTAATATCAGAGGTTTGAAAATGATGCTGAGCCCGGACCAAACTGAGGCGGACCTCTCCTGGTCCCAGTCCGACCCGGAGACGCTGCTGAACGGCCTCAGGTCTGCCGGCTGCACGTCGGACGAGCCGACGGAGGGGGAAGACAGGCCCAAACACAAGTCGGACCAGCCGCTGAGCCGGGAGGAGAAGAGGCGGAGGCGGAGGGCCACGGCCAAGTACCGGTCGGCCCACGCCACCAGGGAGCGGATCCGGGTGGAGGCGTTCAACGTGGCCTTCGCGGAGCTCCGGAAATTACTCCCCACGCTGCCCCCGGACAAGAAACTCTCCAAGATCGAGATCCTCAGACTGGCTATATGCTACATCTCCTATCTCAATCACGTGTTGGATGTCTAAAAAAAATAATAGTAAGAAAGCAAAGAAAGAGAGAAAGAAAAGACCCCCATACCCCCCTCAAGACAGACATGGTTCGGTTTGGGTTGTTAGACACAGAGGCATGCTGGGAGTCAGCTGGGTATGGAGAGGGTGGCACAGACATCCCATAATTCGCCCTATAGTCTTCTGAAGTTGCACACAAATGAGATTAAAATGTCGGAATTTAGTGGTAAATAAAACCCCAACCACCCAATCAATAATCAATCGATACAAAATTGTGGCTGATGGGCTCCATTGGTCTAATTGGCTCTGTTCTATCACTTTAAATCGGATTTTTGAGGGTTTCAAAATTCAACACGTTGCTGCCATCCGTACCTGTGACACCCAGCGTGGGTCCAAGTGGGTGGGCAGGTGGGTGCGGGCGGGCGGGCGGGAGGGCTGCGAACCCAGCACGTATAAAGTGACCCAGAGCCCGTTCCGATCCAGACACCGCCGAACTAAAAAAAAAGCAACGAGCGCCGAGTCGTTTGAGCTCTCAGATGCAATAACGATCATTTATCGATGATGGACGAGTGTGCGCGTGTATGCACGAGCCACAGAATCATCGATCAAGCGATTATTCGGCCTGATTTCTGGAGAAACTTCCATTTGTTTCCTCCCACACATACACACACACAAATGACCTGACTGCAATGTCTGAATTATAATTTCACCTCAAAATGTGTTGGAAAAAAATTTAAAAAGCACGAATATGAGGCCTTCACGCGCTATAATAAACACCCAATCCGGGTCTTTTTGACGTATAAAATGACGTAAGGTGTAAGGATGTAAAGGCGATATAGCTGCTTTAGCTCTAGACTAGACGATGTTTCTCCATACAGGAAGAAAAAAAAGGATTCAATGCGTAAGTGCCACTTATGACATATAATTGTGACCTTAATCATTTTGAAAGTGTTTGGGAATTATTTATTTAATTGTGTTTTAATATTTAATCTAATTTATTTACGTTGGTACCATATAGGCTGGCGTCTCTCTCTCTGATTTGTTTTTTTGTATAAATGTATATTGTTTGTTGCTTCTATATTTTAGGCCGTGGAGTTGAATTTGGAAAGTGGTGGTGTTATACTTCTTAAGAATAATGGCACTTTCTGTTCTCATAGCATAACTTATTCGTTTCGATGTACGTTGGATGTTTGTCACGTTTTTGTTGTTTGTTCTTTAATATCACGTCTATTGTCTATCAATAGCAACGATAAGCACTTCAAGATGGGGTTTAAAACTCCCCTGTAAATGTTGATTTATCTTATTTCGAGGTTGCTCGATGAATACTTCACAGATTGGGCTGCTCCAAATTTTCCAATTTCTATTCGATTTCTATTTGTTTTGCTAAGTGAAATAATCTCAATCACGTGAGGAATTATTGGTTTATATTTTCTTTCGATTCAGAGGCAAACCTCGTATTTGCTGTGACCAAATAATAATAATATTAATAATACTGATAATAATAATGATTTCAAAAATAGTCAGAATTTATTATCTTCAATGTTTTTTGATTTATCTTGATGTTATTTTATTTATTTATTTATTTATTTGCTTGTTTATTTATTTATTTATTTATTTTTGTCTCTGCTTTGTATTTGGAAATTCAATAAGTAATTTTATAGTGAAGAAAAAAAACAACATATCCTCTATCCAAAGATTCTTTTGTCTCTTCAGGGTTGTGTAGGCTACTTGTTGCTTTATGCAGATCTTTTGTAGTAGAGGTATTGTGTGACAGCTGGTTTCTAATGGACAAACTTTTCATATTTTCCGGTGTTATTTTTAATTAAAAAGGAAATACTTGAAAAAATATACATAATTGTTATTTATTTTGGAAATATTCTCCATTCTGTCATCACAATGTGGGGAAGAAAAAGATGGTTGCCTCTAATATTCAGCAGGTTGCATTGACAGATAAAGAACATGACGTCAGGCTGACTCACACACACACACATACAGAGAGAGAGAAACACAGAGAGAGAGGGACACACACACCACACAGACATACACGATGAAAGTGCACCCAAGATTTGCATGCAGGAGATTGGAGATGCTGGAAACTCACACATCCCCTGTACACACACACACTCACACACACACACACACACACACACTGAGTGGTCAGCAGCTAAAGGCAGTGGTAGCCTACATGTGTGCTCCTGGCTGAAAGGCTCTCTCTCTCCCCAGAGAGGGGGCAGGTGTTACTCCAGACGAGCCAAGACAACCAAATTACTGGCCGTCTGGCACCTCCCGTGGGAAACCCGAGTGAGAGAGAGAGAAAGAGAGAGAGAGAGAGAGAGAGAGAGGGAGAGGAGGGATGGGAGGGATGGAAATTTATGAGCAAGCGAGCCGAGATGTAATATTGCCAAATGGTATGAGCAAAAGATCCAAATATTTATATTCATTTGCAATATAGGCCTATTCCAATCGATTGGGCTATAAAAAGCTTGTAGTTGAGTTACAAAACAAGAGATGAAGGTGTGTGTGGGAGGGTCGATGCTTTCATCCGAGGCACATTAGATTACGGAGAGTGTGTAGTTTCTCCCCGGCACAGGGTGGCCCCTGTGGGAATGGAACCCTTTCGCCCTGGCAATGCCATGGCTAAGCTGTTCCAACTGAAGCTGCAGCAATGCTTGATACAAACCCAACTAGCTCCCGCTCCAGCAAATATCCCAGCCCGTCAGACACAGATTTCAGTTGATTTTATTGATCCTTTATTTGAGCAGGAAGTTCCCAGTGAGATACAGCAGCTCTTCATCTAGTCCCGCTCAAGATGTCAGCGACAAACACAATCAGATCCAGACCCAGATCCTTATCCAGATCTGCACATATTGACAGCCTATCATGGGATCATTGTTTAAAGACTGAGATTGGTGTGGTACCTTCGACAAACACATCTCAAAGAATGCCTCACCATTAGGGATTAACTATTTGATTTTTAAATCCCTGGATTCGCCGATTGGAGCCACATCTGCGTGGAAATCCGATGGTTTTGTCCCTGGGCTCCTCCCTTCCACCAAGTTTGATCAAAATCTGTGGTTTGACTTTTTTGTGTAATCCTGCAACAACAGACTGCTATCACCTTACCACCTTGCCACCTTGTCTCCTCTTCTCTATCTGGCCTCTTTACTTGTGTCGGCCTTGTCGGCAATGTCGCTATTTCAACGTTTTAACTCCATTGACTGGAACCACCTCGTTTGAGAAACTGTTAAAAAAGCAGAGGCGATTCACCTGAATACAGATTAGGGATTCGTTCCAGTCTGTGCTCGCATCCCCACGCGACTTTGGGCCTCACACAAGAGCCACTTTGAAACACTGAAATGTTTGATAACCATTTAATTTCAGCTTGAACATTTGTCCTGCATTATTCAGACCTGACTGGTCCAATATTTCAGACCGCTCTATCAATTCTTTTGCAATATGTTGCATCAACAGATTGTCCTCTCTTCAGAACACAAAACAAGCGCCTGGATTCTGGCATGGCGTGGAGACAGACTTCTGCTCAAGCTTATTGAATGGAGGAGTCCATCTGTACATCGCTGTGAAGCACTACAAGGCCATTTGTGCTCCTCATCCCAAAAGCTTCCGTAGCATCAGTCCTCTTCAATTTATTCTTTACAAAGCCCAGAAGGGGCAGGGAGAGGAAAGTGACAGGCAAAGCCCAAACTGCTGAGGGCACTGAACAGCCTGCCTGACAGTGGGCCCGTGCATGATTATGTGTGTGTGTGTGTGTGAGAAAGTACCACATTTACCCCATCCTCCCCCCTGCACTGTGGGCTTATGTAATGGTGGAGGCCAAGGAGTGACCATATGTCAGGAGGTGTGTGCAGACGGCAGGGGATTATACAGAGGCCATTATCAGCATTTGGACATCCTTCTCCTCATCATCATTCAGGTATAGGGCTACTCAAAGCCCAGTGGAGCACACACACACACACACACACACACACACACACACACACACACACACACACACACACACACACACACACACACACACACACACACACACACTCTCCTCTCCACACACCCATTTAATTCTGAGAGCTCACCCGCTCTGTGTAAATTGGAGAGGGAGGAAGAGCAGGACAACAAACAGCCATATGTTCACAGGACGAGGAATAACATTTGGGCTTTTTTGTGCTGCCTCATTTTTTCCTCGCTGTCTTTTATCCCTCACGTCGTCGGGTATTATGAAAGAGTTCATGTTCAAGGTAAGAGCCTCCCCTGCCTCCCCCAACATGCTCCCCCCCCCTTCTCCCCATCAATGCTGCAGCTCCCTCTCCCCCACCTTTGCCGAGGCCGTGCGTGTGGGAGTGCGCGCCTCGGTGTCTGCACTAACTCACTGAAGGGTGCTCGTGCAGCAGAGGGAAGGAGTCGCGGTACAAAGCCTGGTCCATGTGTTGAAATGCAGCCCCCGGGATGGGCCGCATTATCCCTGCCTACTTCACCAGCAGGGTCCCGGGGCTCGAGCTGGCTCGTGGCCCTTTGTCTCCAAACAGATGGAAATGGGCAGAGGAGAGGAGAGGTGGAGAGTGGGAGAGCTGAGGGGTGGGGCGGAGGAGGCGGAGGGGGGGGGGCTGTAGAATGGACGGAAGGAGAAGGGGGAGGGGAGAGGGGAGGGGAGGGAGAAAGAGTCAGTCTGTTCTCATTAAGTGGTGTATTGAAGAAGACGTCCCCCCACAATGCGTCAGCAGCCGTGGATGGTTCCCCTCTCATTCAGACTCACGCTCGGACCATCTGTACCGCCGGCCCGTCATAAGGTGTGCGCGCATGCATTAGGGCCCCCGTGCTCGGACCAATCTGGCGAGTTAAAAACTGCGATATTCATTGGGTTTCAATTTGGTTAAGATCTTTTAAATCCAATTGTTGGGCCTTTGTTGCGCTGCGGGCGCAGGGATGCCTCATTGGTCGTGAGTCATTATGAGTCACTGAGAGTTTGTTCAACACTCGGTCGTCTGTCTTCTGGATCTCTGCAGGCAGCACACACACACACACACAAAACACACACACACTGACAAGATGCGCAGGCATAATTACGACTTTTGAATTGAAGGATACAAAATAAATTGTATTGTTCACTCACTGACTTGTGATGTGAGTGTTGAACTATAAATCCAAATCTTTTTTTTTGTCAAATGAAATAGATTGTCCATTTGATTTATACAAGAAATCCTGTGTTATTGGAGAACAGCAGAATCCTGAGAAACCCTATTAGAGAAAACACACCAGTTACAAATTCAGATACAAAACTTTGACATAAACAGATAAACTAGAATATACGGTTGCTTACTGTGATTGTCACTTTATTAAATGACCGGGATCTATACATGCACACATCCCAAGCATACCGGTTACTGATGTATGAAGCAGACATGCCATGGAAAAATGCGGAGTGTGGCTTTAAAACCTTGCTCTGATAATTTGTCACCCTCTGAATGTAATTGGCCCCTGAATAGAGGAGCTCATCTGGCTGTGGTTTCTCCTCTGAAGATTCTCACATATCTCACATTTTCTCTCTCGCTCTCTCTCTTTGAATGCCTGTGTGTGTGTGTGTGTGTGTGTGTCTCTGTGTGTGTGTGTGTGTGGTCTCATAAACCACATCTCTTCCCACTTCGTCTTCATTTTTACGCGCTTTCATTTTTCTCCTCTATTTACCAAAAAATCCCCCTAAACTCATAAACTCGGTGTCTTTGGGGAGGAATCCATCCATCTTCAGGACACCAAATTGAATTGATCTCAGGGGCCCCACCTCGCCGCCTCAATAGGGGCCATCTGCACGCGCTCCTCCCTTTGAATAAACGTGGAGGGGGTGAAAAAAGAAGTCAAAGTGACAGCACGTGCTGCCACCGTCGTACAACACGCGTGCCACGACCCCCCCCCCCCCCCAACACACACACACACACACACATACACGCGTACAACTGTGTAATCTGATTACTCCGCTTTCACTGCAGCTGATTGATTCACACATTGGGGCACGTGGGTCTTTTGTTTACTTAAAGATCCCATATTGATTGAAAAAGTGCTTTGTCACTTCATCTATTCTTTCTACTTTTATGGCCTCTCTATCTATCTATCTATCTATCTATCTATCTATCTATCTATCTATCTATCTATCTATCTATCTATCTATCTATCTATCTATCTATCTATCTATGCAAAAGCTCATACATCTACCCAATGAAATGCACATAACAGCACAAACATACTAAATGGAGCTTTATTGTAAAGGTTATTATTATATTTTGACCTTATAAAGAGGATAGAAACGTAAAGACAAGTAATATTGAAGTCCCCCTATCAGTCAACGTCAAATTACGCCTAACTTTTAAATAAATACTCTCTGTTTCATGACAGAGGATCCATCTGTCCGCCAGATGGAGGACAGTTTGAGTTGCGTGTTGAACCTTCCAGTGATGTAATATCCGCAGATGACCACTTGGTGGCGCACCCACTTTAACTACGGCGTCTGAAAAAGGCAACAGATCACAATCACACGTAGTTTATCCCATGGTTAGACAAGCATAAAGTGATCTTATATATATATATATCTATGTTTAGATATGGAGGATACTGAATTTAAAGTGATGTATTTTCAGGTTTGTCTTTGTATTGCTTTGCTTCCTCATGGTTTTTTTCATATTTTTGCCATTTTGGATATTGACAGACAACTGACTAACGAAACATCCCCCCCCCCTCACCCCTCCTCCTCTCATCCTTCACACAATGCTGTTGTTTATACGGCCCTCGGTGGCCAGGGACATGGGGAGGCTCAGGGGTCGTGTCCCAGTCATGACCTCCATTGTGTTCTGGAGAGGATGAGATATATCTGAGTGTGTGTGTATGTGTGTGTGTGTGTGTGTGTGTGTGTGTGTGTGTGTGTGTTGGAGAGAGGGATGCAGTTCAAAGGAGGGCAAAATATTGATTCATATACTACCGTGTAATTGCTGGAGGCATCTGTTGCCTTTTGGTTTGAACTTTGATGTGTGTTTGGATTCTGAATGAACTGGCCTGCGCCTCCCTTTTGTATGATTCAACAGAGGAAGAATGGAAGCAACAACAACAATGAAAAGTGAATCTATTGCTTGGAATATTTCCTTTAATTTATTTTGTGTCACCTTTATTAAGCCGGTAGTCTGGTTGAGCTTGTGAGGATCAGATGGATGAGTTTCTCTTTTATGAAAGGAAGGGAAAGTGTCAGTTGTTTACATTTCATTATAAGAGGCGGATTTGAGGCCTGAGTGAGTCCTTTGTGTTGTTTTGCTGGCTGTATCCAGGCCACAAAGGTACACTTGGAGGCATAAGATAGTTATCTCTTCACTCTTTTGTTTTGTTGCTTTGAGCCAGTGGGCGATTGTATCTCTGAGATGTGTTTACCTTATTCAAGATCTGGGGATGTGATAAAAACAATGTGTGTGAGAGGAAGAACTGGTCCTCTTCCATTCCTGTCCAAACATTCAAAAGACACTTCACTGTTGTACAGCTGCTACACGATTGTCTAAAACCAACGCCTTCTGTCTTCAGGGACAGGAGACGTTCCAGCTTGTTTCCATGGCACCGGCTAGTTTGCACCCACATCTCTGTCACATCCCGGCTGTCACGCTTGACATCTGTACAGTGCAAATCTAAAACTTGTTGATGCGACAGCAACTGTGTGAGATCCTGCAGTGACACACTCGCTGTGATTGTCATCTGCTTATTTAGAGCGACGCCAATCACACACGTGGCTTCTGTCACGTTCTATTTTAAGAGATAACTGTTCATCAACACATAGCAGATTAGACATTTGCTGCATTAATATGTGCATTTTATGCTTTATTTGCCCTTTTACGATAACTTTAGGAATTTATTCTTTAGTAAAATGTCTTCAGTCTCTTTTTGTTGAATGGATGATTACAAAAGGCTCAATGTCTGTTTTGGTAAGAGAACGTTTGCTCTTGCAGTGTGTGTGTGTGTGTGTGTGTGTGTGTGTGTGTGTGTGTAATGCCTGAGGGAATAGGCAATGTGTATTGTTTATGTTTATAACTTTGTGCTGTTTTAAGGTTTAGAGTCTCTTGTGTAGTTCTTTTGTTACAGACTTTGCTTAACCACTGCAATGAATATTTGGTGTCTTGTAAATCCTTGTCTCACTGGTACAATCAATCAGTCAATCAATCGCACTAATTTGATTCATTTACGACCAAAATTCCAGAATGATAATTATAGTCCTGAGGTCACGAAATGGTCTCTGCAACACATTCATTAACACAATCATCACACTGCAGGTTCACTCTTGCTCCCCGGTTTTTGACAACCTGGGGTTCCACAGCCTGCTGCCTGCTGGTGAACGCGCCCTCTAGCGCCGCGTCTCCGTACTGCAGCCCCCTCACAGTCAGCGAAGCTCTGCCCCCTGTGAAATTCCTCCCAGCCCGGGTGATTCCTCCGGTTACCAGGGTTTCTTCCCACTGTAGTGCGGTTCACAGTGTGCTCTGCGCCGGGGGGAAACTATTCTATCAGTCGTGGATAAATTACCAACTACGGGAATGAAATCTCCGTGAGCGGGGTGAGTTGGACGTGGAAATGTGGCGTTGTGTGAGTGTGTGGGTTCACTACTAGTGTGTGACGCTCTGCCTTATGTGTGTTATAACGTCCTGTCTTGGTCCTTATAACACACTAAAATGTGGGTTACCGTTTCTGGTTGTTTCTATTCAGCCGCAACAAAGCGTGTTTGTCGGTGTTGTCAGGTTGTGCTTGAAGGGAACACTTAGGAACACGCCCTTACTGTGCTCCTACCTGTACGGGAGCCTTTCAACTTCATTTAATGCCTCCAAACTGAAACCGCACCAACAAACAAACATTAACCGCGTTTGTTTATTTTTCGTGTGTTACGAGTTTGTTCCGGTCAGGGGTTTTTTTTAAACGATGACGTGTTTATTTTTCGGTTCACCCCCCCGTCCAGAGACGCAGAAAGTCAACTATGTTTCTCACGGTTGACTGGCTCCGCATTGCCCCGGCTGGCTGCTCCACCGCAGCTCCACTGGAACAGAAACCTGCGGCTGAGTTGTCGAGGGCGGACACGTTGTTGTAGCGTTCGTAACCCCGCTGAAAACCCCGAGAAAACACACCAGGCAGTCCGCGTGGAACCACCCAGACACGTTCAGGTTCCAGTGATACAGAGAGCAGAGGGGAGGGGGGCTACCGAGGCCACGGTGAGACCAGGGAGTTTCCTGCCGCCAGGACCGCCTGTCTGCCGGGTCACAGGTAAGTCTCGCGCTGGGGGGGCTGGAGCTCCGCCACTGATACCACCTGTACTTTCATTTTTACTTTAAAACAGACCTGAAACCATCACTTTCGTATAACCGTGTTCCATTTTCTCCTTATTTCTAATATGGTTAATTACCATAACTCGTGCTTAAGACCAATGCGTCTGCGTGGTGCTGTGCCTGGTTAAACAGGACCAGCTCGTGTCCCCTCCTGCTGCGCATGCGTAACGAGTGTCACGTAATCAATAAACATCAGGATATTTTTTTCCTCATTAGTTGAATTAATTTGTGTTATTTATTGATTAACTGCTACCAGACCTCATCAAACACACAGCATGAGAGATTATTTAACGTGGCAACAAGTGATTATTTTCAATATTGTTTAATGTCACCGTTCATTTTGATTGATTATTTAGTTTGTTGAAATGTAATACGTTTCCAAAGACCATGCCTTCAATTGCTCATTGTTGTAATGCCAACAGCCCAGACCTCAATTTACACTCGCGAAACTGTGAGAAGTTTCAAATCTTCACATTAGAGAAGTTTGGGCATTGTCAAGTTACATGATTTGTCTATCAAATACTTAATTTATGTATTTAACTGATTGATAAACATATAGTATAAGTGCTCACTATATTTTTAATTGCTGAAATACTTAAATAAAACACTAGTACCACTGCTGTTGATCAACACGTTTTTTTTGTACACGTAAAGAAAAAAAAAGAAAATTGTCCTCATAAGTTCCCAAATTCCAATGTGACTTTCAGGTTGCATGTCTTCCCTGGAGCACAGCAGGGGGTCTAAGAACACAGCATCAGCTCAGAGGTCCTTGATATGCAAAGCTTTGGCAGCCCCTGTTCTGCTGCGTGTAGCTGCTGTAGTTCCATTGATGCTGCTGATGTGTAGCTTGCAGTGAAATACAGTTGCATCAGCTGAATATTGAACAAGGGCAGAATTAACATGTTTGACACACAGCTGTGCATGGAATGATTATTTAATAGCAAAATATTTATCATTCCAAGCAAAAGAATGAAATTGAAATGACACTGAAAGTCAAATTGGTTACAGCGTGCGCACACATACACACACACACGCACACACACACACTGATATCTCCGATCCATGACACCTGTCAGGGCGCATTGGAAAAGCTCTACAGTGAAATAGGCTGCTAGCCGAGAGCAACATTAAATGGTTACAACAACTGTTTCTTCCTCTCCATAAATTATGCAGGAGACTTATTATCATAAGGTCCTTTGAAGGTCTGAGAATTGTGTGTGTGAGCGCTCAACTATTTAACATCTCCACTTTCTGCTGCAATACGAGGTTCAGATTTGTGTGGCAGCGGAAGAGAGAATACTTTAGAGATGGTGATGATGATGGCACCTGTCGACAGCGCCGTGGTGCGAGGTGTGTATTGAGTGAGAAAGGAAGTGAGTAAGTGAGTGTTATCGTATAGTGAACATATGCTGCTATTAATAATGCATAGGTTAGCCTGCTTGCGAACAAAGCTTCAGGATGAAGGATTTTTATTCTATGGGCACTGAATTTAGATGTGTTTTTAAATTGGAGCTCAGTATTTAATATCTGCGGGGCATAATAATGCAAAGTACAGTGTGTGGGCATTGCAGGATGTCAGTCAGCTGCAACGCCTGTTGCCGAGGTGAGCTTGATCAACAAGAAGTTCAGCCATCACGTGTGCATATTTGTTAGATTTTTCAACTTTTGTTTTATTGGAGACACTTTTTTACACAGACTATAGACTATCCTCTGGCTCCCATTACTTGTTATTATCTTGTTTACTTGAGTTGTATTTCCGTTGTATGATATAAATATTTCCCTGTTATCGCCCTGCTTGTTCTGAACCATGAGTCAGCTTGTGAAATTACCGGATTAAAGGAAATGCCTCAGTGAGTGACCACTAAGGAGCGGCTGTCTGTGGTTGCCTAGTAACAGCATCGCCAAAAAGCTACAGGTACTGCGAAACGAGGCCGACTGTGAATCCAGCGTAAGGTTTGGAGCCGCCGCTGCTCCTCGCCGCTCGAGGAACAAAAGAAGGAAAACAGATCACGATCTGTAATTCCCACCTCCATCAGCACAAAGGGGGCACGTCAGCCGTCACCTTTGTCAACAAGGGAGCACATCTAATGATCCAGAGTCTGTACATAGTGAAACACACTGGGGACCTGAGGCCGCCATTGTTATTCCTCTCACGGATCAGTTTGAGTGAATTCCCCTTAAGCCGCTGATAAGCCTGAGGTGTCTCCCTGTCTATCTTTGTGCTTCAGATCTTAGCGAGTGTCTGCGGAGGTTAAAGTGGGACACACTCAGGGAATGTTGATAGAATTCCAAGGATTTAATAGGCCTCGTTCGCTGGGTCACAAGCGGCAACATTGCTAGCGTGTGACTACTGGCTGAGAGTTTGACTTTCCCTCTTTAACGTTTGGATTTCAAGTGTCTATTGTTTCTACTTTTGGCGTGGTAGAGAACTCCTGTTTGGTTCATGAGTGGGAGTGGGATTTCAGGATTAATGATTGCCGATGGCTTCACCTGAAAGTAGGATTCACGTGGAAACATCACGGTTCATTAGATGCTTAATTTGCCTCTAAGCGCGCAGCTGGAATGAGTCTCTTCACAGATTCATTCTTTCACTCGTGGAGGTTTTCTCCTTTGGACCGTGTGACACGGGCAGATTTTGTATGGTGGATTTAATTTGGCGTTGGCTCGAATTCCGGCTGCTATTTCTGTTCCCTGAATATTTGTGCATGGATGTGTTGTAAGGCTGGAAAAGTGGGTCAGCGAGGTACTCAGGAGAGCAGGGTGTTGTTTGGTTTTGTTTCCTCTTTTGTTTAAAGTGGTGTGATCATTATGTTTCCTGAAAGGCCTGGTCTGACTGGATCAGTACCACTGGAGCTCCTGGAGGCAAACTGGGAATGAACAAAACCTACCTGAACCAAAAACCGGAATTTCAGACACTGGATTATCCTCGCTATCTCATTAGTAGACTTTCAGAAAGGTAGGTAACAAACGGAATCCTGTTTCAAAGGCTTTGGTGCTAATTGGTGTTTTAAGCATGATGTAATGTAACAAACCCTCAATCCGACAAGAGTAATACCACATTTGTGAATAATCTGAATCAATCTAGACTAACTAGAACAATTTCCCAGTTTGGGATCAATAAAGTAAATCTATCTATCTATCTTATAACCACGATCAGCTAATGATCAATAATGCAGTTTGTTTACCCTGGCCGAAAAGAGGATCTGAGTATTCCTGGTGAGGTTTTCTTTAGAATGTACACCCAGCTTGTTGATAAATAAATAATAATGTTTGAGATGTTGTACTGCATATGAATCAGACAGAAAGGTGCAAGAGAGCGTAAAAGCGTGTGGATTCACAAGGTGACGCTGAATAGTGAGTGCGTTGAAAGCGTGCGAGTCCGTATCCTCTCCCGCTGTTTGTTAGCGCTCTGGTTGTTTACTTTGTCGTCGTTCCTCAAAGCTCCACGCTCGGGTTGTGCTCACACCAGCTCACTTGTGTTTGTTTGTTTGTTTTCATAAAGGCGCAATGAAGTCGCTTTCCAAGTAGTTACATTTTTAAGAACCGGCTCCCAGAATACCCTTTCTGCGCCGTTTCCTCGAAGGAAATGGAAAAAGATATTCGTTATCGGATGGAGAAGTTTTCCCCATGCTCGGCTTCTCTGATATGACTTTGCTCTTTCTCCTCTGTTCCCCGTCGCTGCCACCGCTTGCCAGCACAAATGGAAAAGGCCACGGCAGCTTAGCAAGGGTCTTGGATTGCTGTGAAAAACCTGCTCGGACTCCCATCCTTCTGGAGCGGAGAGGGGAGATGGGGGGGATTCCTATTTCAGCCTTGTACTCCCACCGCACCACCCCCTCCCTTGTACACTTGAAGTGGTTCTACTCACTAATCGTCCTGGCCAGGCAAAGACGGAAACCACATGTGAGACCGCTCGTATATCCTCCCTCAGTCCAGCATAGACCTCAGTCGGGCCTCTGGGCGCATTGCGGGGAGTGGATGTCCACTTTGCTCGTCCGAAGTAGGCACGAACCCCCAACTCGCCCTGAGGCTGCACACAAAGCAGACGCCGCTTCCTGCTTCAGTGTCGCTCCAGTAACGTGGGACTTGATCGATGGGCTTTGAACACAGCCTCCTTTCTTTTCACTCTTTCTCTTTCGTCAGCGCACTCTCTCACGCACTCATCTTGCTCTATTAATCCCCCATTTGGCCCCGTGCCCTCGCTCCTAAGAGGATTATCTCAGGTGATGGTAATGCCGGCGTAAAGGCGTCCAACCTGCCTATCACCTTGCTTCGGAACGACCACGTTCCTGTGGTACAGCGGAAGGATAGTCCGGGGAGTTGCTGTCCTGGTTTAGAACTCTTAAAACCAAGGAATGGCCTCAAGAAATGTTCCTTTCTGAAAGGGATTGGTGCTTCTTTTGTCACAGTTGGGGACGGTCATAAAGGTGCAGGCAGGTTTTATGCGTACAAGCTGTATACCTTTTGAAACACTCTGTGGGCTTAGAACCATTTTACTACTGACGCCACTAACATAATGGAAGTCTTAACGCGCTGAGTAAAGCTGCTGGCTGGCGACGAGACGACGGAGAACCAGTTGAGGGAGGATTTGTCACCTTACGAGGGTGATTCAGGCATTTACATTTATGCGCACGGTGAGCATATCCAAATATGCAGTTGTGCAACCTTCAAAGGGTTTTCAGGAAGTGGAGCATGCGACACACACACACACACCTCTCTCCAGAACTGGGTCACGCTAAATGTTTTGTACCACTCTGGATTTTAAGACGGTGTGGTCACGTGTGTTTACCGCTTTGAAGTGGCAGATAAGGATGGGCTCTCCAGGCCGCCGGATGTTGGCCGTGTCATTGTTGCTCCAGAAGTTAACGTATGGGCGCGGCGGTTTGCTCACTTTCTCAGGGTCTAATTTGTGAACCTGGCCATAAATCATCACCTTCTTTGTGTTTGTGCCTGACAGATTCAGCTCATGATCCTAAAGACAAACACACCGCGGCTTCAGCTCATGTTGGGACCAACATTAGGGACCACGTTCTTCTTCTTCTTCTTCTCTCAACCTACACGTTTTAACCCCAACAGGTCTTAACCCGGGAAGGTAATTTTTCCTTTTTGCCATTTATTGAGAGATCGGTTTGTCCTCCACTCTACAGAGTTTATGCCAGAAGGCGGACCGGCTCAAAGTGCACATGTATAAGGGAGCGTGTGTGTGTGTGTGTGTGTGTTATCTTACCTGGATTTTGATGTAGACCTTTTTCAGTTAAGATTTAACTACAAAGATCTCATCTTACCAATAGCAGTTTAAGAGTATATGTGTGTGTGTGTGTGTGTGTGTGTGTGTGTGTGTGTGTGTGTGTGTGCAGTCATGCAGGTGCAAGACACGAGTGAGTAATCTGTTTACAAGTGTGCCCCGGGCTACCTATAGCTCACATTTCCCTCCCTCTCTCCTTTTGTGACGTCGCTCGTCGGCACATAATCGGCGCTCTCTTTGATCCAAATGGATCTTAAACATCTTTCTGCGTCTCCCGTTTCATCCCTCAGCCTGTAAGATCCTGTACAAACCAGCTTTGCCTGTTCTTCCCGGGCTTGTAAAAGAGTCAAGATCACCCTAAAAAAGGCCTCTTCTGTCCAGTATCTCCTTCTAATCGGTTTCGTTGGCTTCGACCACGCTTTCTTTGATATCGCGAGCGATTTGCCGCTTGAGTTGATTTTTCATCTTTCTCCGCACATTGATCCCCTTGGGAAAAGAATGCAGCTTGATGTGAGGAAACGCCTGTAAGTGGCTTAGCGCGGCGCTGTTTCCTACAAACGGTCACTGATGATAATCGATGCAATCACTTTGGATGAAATCGGTATAAACTGCGTCTAGAACAGCTTCTCTGGCAGGTGTTTAAAGCTTGTTGGTGGGGTGCTGTTCACGTGTCTGACCTGTGGTATCGCCGCTTATGGTGTCACCTGAAAGGAATGTGGCACAGAAAGAAGGCAAGAACACAACAAGCCATCAGTAACCCATGATTATGTTCCGGCCCTAATCACTGTTAGGGTTGAAGTATTTGCTGTTTGCTCTGAAAGAAGGTTTGAACACTTCGCCTACTGAAACTGCCAATTTATAACCAACAACAACAAGACACTGCAGCTTACAGTGTGTACATTTTTGCTCTGACTCTGCTGGCCAATGTGCTCTGTTTACATTTCTCCGTCCCTGTAAAGATGAGCTGTGATAGGCCAGCAAACACGTCAGTCACTTGCGGCCCGCAGCCATTACGGCCTTTGCAGAAGGGCACAACATGAGGATGATTAACCCGGGCTAAGTTAGACTGTACGTGATTATTCCTACGTAACCTTGCTTCCCTTGTGTCTCCCAGTTCTGTGATTCCAGCTCGTGTAAGCAAAGACGCTGTGTGGAGTCACAGATCATTTAGTGCATCAGTGGAAAGGTTTGATTACGCTGAAGTGAAGCATGTGGATCTAATTCATTCAGTCACTCTTGGTGCAGTGATTGAACATCGAGCATCAGCACTGTCACACAATACAACAAGTGTTTAGAGTCACACACACAAGTAAAACAAGGAAAGATTGTGTTTGCTCTCATGTGTCAAGAGCTGGAACTCCCTGACACTAGTTACCAAACTGGCAACACCACGTCCTCCTCTTCCTCATCTTCCTCATCCTCCTGCTCCTCAGGCTCGTTAAAGCTTTCTTGTGAAGGAGAAGAGAGGGTTTGATCTTTGCTGGATTGTCTCTCTCTCTTTCTCTCTCTCTCTCTCTCTCTCTCTCTCTCTCTCTCCCCCTCTCTCTCTCCTCCTGGCCTCAAACCTCGTCACTGCTGGGAGATTTAAAACTGCGACTGTGAGAAACGAGTCGTCAGCCACGTGGGAATAAGAGCAAATTGCAGCTTCATGGCAGCGGCTCCCTTTTATCTTCATAAGCTCCTAAACTTCAGCTGGAATGTGGCGAGTGCGGCGTAGAGTGTCACTCTGACGGCCTGTAGTGAGAAGATGCTGATTCTGTCACGGCTGGAAATAAACGCGGGTGTAGCAAAAATGAAATGAAATGACATACATGAGTACTTGAGGACTTGTTGATTTAGCTTCTCCCTCCCTCTCTTTCTCTCTCTCTCTCCCCCCAGGTTAATGTTTCCTCACTGGGTGCCCCCGGGGTCGCTTTCCAGACTGACTACCGACAGCTCCCCGCCCCTGTCAATCTCCTGAGGGAGCCCATCGATCGCCCTAAGGCCCAGCAAAGACCGCGCCCAAGGTTCCCCCCGCTGCACCTGCCAGCCCGGGCCCCCCTTCCCCCCGCCCCCACACCCCGCCGCCTGAGCAGGACCCGCTTCAGTAATGGACACGGAGTCCACCTACTCGGGCTATTCCTACTACTCTGGACGCTCCCGGGGCTCCCATAGGCACGGGTAAGACCAAAACCTGCGTATACTGTTTATTTATCATCAGGTTTCTTTTCACGGCATGACAGGATGACCCCGCCACTAACTGAGATGTGTGACCCGCCAAAATAAAAGTCCAGCTACACGTCGTCCTGCTCTTTCTGAAGGACTCAATCCCAGTTTCCCTGACATTGTTTACACACTTCAGCCTAAATCTGTGATGCTGAACCTTGGAGTCAGGGTTTTAGCTGTTAGTTTGTTTAGAGTTATTGTCTCTTTGTGTGGGACTGACACAAACGCTAACATTGAGTGTGTGTGATTGTTTAAGATGTCAGAAGTTTGTAGACACGATTCTCTTTCAGTGAACATTTCTGAGCAACATTCACTTGAGCAAAGTATTGCAATACTTACAGAATGGCATTATTTGAAAAAGCAAACACACCCAGACCCCCCTCCGCCCCCTCCGCCCTGCTGTGTCTCTATCTGCTGGTCGGGGGCCCAGTATGCGTGGAGCCCACCGCCACTGAAGGCCCCATTAGTCTGTCAGCAGTGAAATAGCTGTGGCTGACGGGCCTCAGGAAGGCGGCAGGAGACAGGTGCTGAAGAGGCCCGGCTGACTGATGGCTCAGCGGATACGTGGAGAGCCTGCGAGGAGATGAGAGCGCGTGAGAGGAGGCTCCTATTCCCCGACCGGCCCCTCCCTAGCTCTCGTAAGCCCCCCCCCCTCCCGCTTTCTCGCCATATATCTTTTTGCGTTCTCCTCTCTCGCTCCGGCTCTCTCTGCCACCTGTTGCAGGCGATGGGCCTCCGCTTCCCTTCAGGGGATCTGGCAGAGACCCGGAGGGGTTCTTCCTCCTCGGTGCCCCTCGCGCCTCGCCGTCAGCCGCTCTCTCTTCGTCGTCTCCTCTCCATCTCCCCTCGCTCCCTTCCTCTCTGTCTCTCTTTTCACTTTCCCCACATTGCGGCCTCTTGCTTCTGACGCTCATGTTTCGCCCACATGTGTCCGGCGTGATGTGAACGCAGCAGCTGCCCCCCTTTTCACGTTCGTCTCCACTCGACCCCCCTCCGCGCCCCTTCATCGCCTTCTCCCGCTTCTCCACCTCCCCCCTCTTTAAATGGATTCCTGGCTGCCCTGTGAGGATGGTTTGGCACAGGCCTATCACTTGTTCCCCTGCATTCCCCAGGGCAAGAATGTGCCCTTGAAGCTCAAACTTACACAGAACAAAAGTGGTCTCACTTGGTTTCTAATCAAAGAACGAGAGGTTGGAGCAGTTGGTGGTGGTGGTGGTGTGTGTGTAGGGGGGAGGGGGGGGCTCTCTACCAAGTCCTCGTTCCCTGTTTCTGCAGACCTTCAAGTGAGTGACAGGAAATTGGAGAGGAGCATATGGGCATCCCTGCCAGGCGCTTTTTTTCCGCTCCCCTGCTCCTCCACTCCTGCCACCGCTGTGCCAAAGCCACCGGCTGGCCTCTAATTTGATTTACAAAAAAAAGAAATTGTTGCCTTTGAAACCCCACGTCGCCCTCATCTGAAAGTAATCCTTTTACGCCAAGGGGTGCCCCGCATGAGCACGAGGCGGCGCCGCATCGCTGTTGTCTAATTACGCTGATGCCACGGACAGACCCAGGCACACGATCACACAGACGGGCCGCAGCGTCCTGATATCCTGTGTGTGTGTGTGTGTGTGTGTGTGTGTGTGTGTGTGTGTGTGTGTGTGTCAAACAATCTTAAATGTAATTTGTCAGGCTATAATGGAAGAATGGAATGAGTTTGGCGTTGGTTTTAATAGCTCTCGGTAACAGAAGGTGATGGGAGTGGAGTCGTCCCTCCTGTGTCAGACAAAACTCCGCCGTGTCCAAAATAAGTGTACCAACAAAATCCCTGTTGCCTCATGGGTAACGGCGGAATGGCAGCTTCGTCTGCGGCCGCTCCATCCTGCCAAAAACTTGTTGATGACACTAATATCTCTGTCTCCCTCACACACATAGTAAATTCTTTCAATGCCCCTCTGATTGTAAAAGCCCAACGCAGCAAAACAAAAGTGAACAACCTTCTGGGCGAGGCAGCGTTGCGTGTGAGAGAAACCAGGGCTGCACGATTTGACCGGAATGTGACCGGAGCTGGAATGGAAGCTAATTAGATTTTTTTTTCTGTCATTGATCCTAAGTCATTACATGAGTGTGTGTGTGTGTGTGTGTGTGTGTGTGTGTGTGTGTGTGTGTGTGTGTGTGTGTGTGTGTGTGTGTGTGTGTCCTCTTGAAAGGCTCTGTCGCTGCAGAATATGTCTCTCAAGGTAAATCCTAAGAATAAGGTTTAAATATGTGGATCGGGAAAGAAACCGCTGCTTTTTTTACGCAGTAGTTAAGAGTGAAACTGTGAGGAAGAATTTGTGTCCTGACGATGTTTTAATACACGTTCAGAAACATGAAGCTTTGTACTTGAAGTTTCCACAGTTTGGCCTTTAAAAGTGCCACCACCGTGTCAAATCACAATATTTAAATGGTAATTACAGTCCAAATCTCGTGTTAGCAGCTACTCCTGTGGAAAATTGGTTCGTTTTATCGAGGAGAACTCCAATTACGGGGCGGCTGACAGCGTTCACACGGGACCAAATATGTCATCTACGCACATTCCCTGACAGTAATGAAACCGTGGGCCGCTTCCTCTCCTCCAAGGGTTTGTGCAAGAGACATTTTCTATACTTTTATTCATATAGAGGCATTTATGTTTATTGTTACTCTAGAAGTGAAGTGCGCTTGTTATTTGTCTCATTTATGTCTGACAGACGGCCGGTGGTGTTAAATCTGATCTCCGTGACACGTCGCTGCTGGAATGTGTCACCTTGCTCTACTGTATCTGTGTGAAGTTAATCTAACAGGGAGCAGCCGGGCCACAGTACTGCTTATCACATGAACATGACCCCCGCACACACACACACACACACACACATGCTTCTGCCAGAGCCCGTCACTCGTATGGAATAGTGTAGACAAGTTAAGTAAAGTAGTAAAGTAGAGTGTGCATGTAAACGTACAGCTGGTCAGTGTGTATTGATTTCATGCTGTGCATCTCACAGGTGTGTGGGTTTGGCCCTGTTGGTCACGCCAAGAGAGAACAAAATGGGTCCGGCACACACACACACACACACTCTGGCGCGCGGCTCTAGCTGGCTCGGCTCCTTCAGTCGCCGTCCTGCCTCTGATGCCAGTGCTCATCCGGTGCTCAGGCCGGCGCTCATCCTCAGGTGTTACGGCGCTTCCAGAGCCTAATTGGCAGGGTTCTGAACCCGTCATGCCAGGCTCCTCCGCCCTCACAGGACCCCGGCACAGCAGCCACCTCCTCCCAAACACAACCCCCCCCTCCCCCCCACCCCCTTCAGAGATTCACACTGCAAGTCAAACTCCATTAATCAAATCATAGTTCGGCACGCTTTCAGAATACCAATGAGGCGGCTGCATGCTAATGAGGCAGGAAGAGGATGTGGTGGGAAGGGGGAGGAAGGTTGGGAAAGTGTGTGTGTGTGTGTGTGTGTGTGTGTGTGTGTGTTTTGGGAGAGAGGTTTCCACACAGAACCCCCCCACCACCCCCCCAGGCTGGGGGAGGGGAGGGGCTTGGTACATAGAGGCCAATCTGTTCCCGCCGCTCCCTGGCTGCCCCACAGGTTTCCTGTCTGCACGCCGAACGGCTCAGACGCTGTTTCCCATCCAAAACGCCCGTTGTTCCCATTTTCCTCCCAAGTCTTAACATCTGGGCACTTTTTCTTTTTTTTCTTTAAACGCGTACACAGTCACACCAGCACGGCGGCGAGAACCAGGTGTTCCATCATGAATCATGCCTCAAGTAGGCTGAAGTAAAACACACACACATACGTGTACAGTATATCCCACATCCTTGTCTAACAACCCACGACGAGTGATATGTGTCATGCCATAGGTACACTAACAGTAAACATTACTCCCAACTCCTGGGTTTCTCTCCACCTGAAGCTGAGGCTCATTATCCTGTTGATGACTCTGAAGCGGAGATGGCGGTCGGCTGTTCCTTCTTCCACTCTCCGCTCATTTCCCCTCCGCCGCCCAATTAATGACCCTAATCATCGGACGGCATCTGACTGATGATCCCTCCCAGAGGAATAACCGTCGCTCCAGTTATGATGATGGCCATAATAATATTTAAAGTAACAATGATAGCTGTCATATATTTAAAGGCGGCCATCAATCTCCCGATCTTCCCCGGTTTATTAGATAGGAGTCTGTAAACGGCCGCAGGCTCCAGTGAAAGAGCCGCTAATGGAAAAGGCTTCTTCTCTTTTTTTTTCCCACAAAGGATTGTGTGCTTGTTGAAGCCAGGACGATAATACACACTCGCTGTTTAAGCTCTAAATTGTGGAGTAATATCAGGAGTAATTATGGGATGACGGTCGTGTGTGTGTGTGTGTGTGTGTGTGTGTGTGTGTGTGTGTTTTACGTTTTGTGGCGAGGTGGGCCAAGTAACATTACCCTTGAGAATATGAGGTGGATCCAGATGATCAATTATGAACTTATTTATGTTTTTAACCATATTTTTAAGGCCATAGACAGCCACTCAGACGGCTTGTCTTTCAACCGATGACGGTACAGCCAGCCGTCAAAACACACACAGAAATGCAGGTTTTGGGTGTTATTGCAAGTAAGAGAGACATGTTTGTTCAGGGTCGAGGATTTCTTGTCCACAAACTGAAATTGTGCGAGAAGTTGGTTGCTGTTGTGATCGTCTGTAGGAAATGTGTGTTCTCATATCCAAGGCTGGAAAGGAAGTACAAGAATAGAGGCGGAAACGTGAGCGGTTAACTCCCTTTTAATGGAAACACTTAAATCCAATAGAGCTGTATTGGGCCGGCGCATGTGTACAGCTGTCAATCACCCCGGTTTCCTCTATTAGCCCTGCAGGCAGGATATCCTGCACATTATGGACGTGTTATGTCACCGTGAGAGAGAGCGGCCATTTAAAGTCCACTGTTGTTGTTTGCAGACACCAGATCTTAATCAGCGATGTCACACTTCATTTCCTTATTTCTTTTTAAATATGTATTAAATCCATTAATGTTGATGGAAGCAGTTTACACAGCGCCTTGAGCTCACGAGTGTTTAAGAGCGCCTTAATGAAGCCTTTAAGCAGCGGCGGTACAAAACCCCTCCTGTGTTGTGTAAATTAGATTTGTTACACTTCTGTTCTAATGTCGCTCACACAAAAGAGGCCATTACCATTCAGCAGCACGCTTACAGGCGGCGGGAAACGCAATTAGCATTCAGCAAAACAAAGAAAAGCAGCGTCGGGGAGAAAGCCTTCATCTCCTTGAGACGTGCGGCGCGTAAAGGTATTTTGAATTGCTGTGTGTGTGTCTTTCTCCTGATGTCCAATATATTTTGTCAGTTATCTCCTCATAATATTGAGTAAATAATATCTATATTAGATCTGACAGCTCTCATAACCAATACCCAGGGAACACAGTGTGCTCAGTCACACACACACACAAACACACAAACACCAACCATTTGAGGTATTTTACATTTTTCCTGTTTGAGCAGTTCTGCAGCATTTTCACCTCAATTTCCTTCACCCATATTCTATATATACTGTGTTTCTATACAACATCCAAGCCGGAGGTGGGGATGAGCAGAGATTAGAGACGTAATGGTGCTGTTGAACTCCCCTTCGGTAATGGAGCTATGGAGGAGAGATGCTGAGCGGAGGATGCAGAAGACTCGCCTCATTGTGCTGTAGGCTACACGGGATTAGGGCGGCGAGTGTCAGCCTGGCTCACGGAGCTCATATGGAGCTCACGGCCTCGTAGAGAAAGTGATGCAGCGATGGAGAGGAGGAGATTAGAGAGGGAAGGATGGGGGGTTTATGTGGAGCAGAGGTCACACGGGCTTCATTGGCGCATTGGTTCATCAAAAATAGTATCGAGAGTTTAATTTACCCAACTTTTGTGGTGACAGCAGTGGGGAGCAGCTCCGGTCTTATCTGGCTCTAACAGACTCTCTATGTCTCTCTGTTCGGTCATGTATGTTTGAAAAAAAAAAGGCCTGTGAGATTATGGTAGAATATGGTCAACAAAAGTCCGGAGAGGTCGAAAGGCTGCGGGTATTAAGGTCATTGTGGATTAAGTTGCTTGATTCATTTACAGGGGTTAGAGACGATAAAAGCCCCTTTCCGCTCACATGTACCAGAACAAAGCAGGACTACCTGGGGCTGGAATGTTCGCCCACTTCCCCCTTCCGCACTCGCAGCCAAGTGGAAGGACAATCGCCACGACAACAACGCTCTTTCTTAAACCCTGAAGTTCCCAGTTGAACAAGAGGCCCTGATCCTCCCCTCCGTCCCATTACAACAAAAAGCTGCTTTGGTGACCGGTAGCATGCGGAGAAGGAAGTAGAAGAAGAATAAGGCCGGGCGTTCAGCTGCTGAGTCGTAAATGACTTGAAATATCCCTGTTCTCCGTCTCTTCAGGAATGACAAATGACAAATATGTAGGTCAAATGTGATGTTTTTGTTCTATGTGTCATCACTAATCTTATTTCTGTGCGTTTGTGTTTTCCAGGGAGCGGAGCCGCGACCGGCACAAGTCTCGCAGTAAAGACAGTCGCTCAGAAAAGTCGGTAACGATCAACACGCCGCCAGCAGAACCCCTGCTGGGCGACTCATCTGTGCGGGGCGAACAGGTTCAGGTAGGGCCGAGCACACATGACCTGCACTGACAGATTTGGCCCTAATGTTTCATCACACTCGTGTATCATAACACAACCCTGCTAGACTGATTTTGACGAGCGTCGGAGCACAATGGGTTAATCAGTCAGTTGTCAAAATGAGGCGGAGTGTTGATCTGCATGGAGCGCTTCAGGCCATCCGGCTTTCCAGGGCCAAAAGGGAAAGTTCTAGCCCGTCACTGTCAGGAAATCTGTTAGCAACAGGATATGGATGTTTCTGTTTCGCCGGTCAGCACAACTTCATCTCCCTCATTTTTGGCCGAGGTGCTGGCTTGCGTTTCATCTCAGTGAGGCAGACAGCGACGCAGGCGTGAGACTGGATGACACAATTGATTCCATAGTTTTCCTTCAGGGTTTCAATTCATCACCCAGACATGTGATGATTCTCGTCTCCAGCTGGAGACAACTCGTCTCAGTTGACGCTGACAGCTTGTAGTCTCCTGGGTCACAATGAGTCAGAGGATCCCCCCCCCCCTCCTTTATGTCTGCCTGTCGCTTTCTTTTAACAGTTTGCAGACAATTTGGATGTTGCTGCTCTGTAGTACCAGATGCTTCCAGATGAATGTTTTCATCAGGTGTTGACGAGCGGTTTGTCTGTCTTTGTGAGATGAAGCCTGTAATTTTTCCCAGTTTGCCTCTCAAGCTGGAATCTCTGGGCACAGAGAGCGAATGACTTTAATGAGAGAAGAAACGCAGCCTGGGTTTCCCCACGAGTGACCCTTGTTCTGCTCGCCTAACAGCTGCCCAGAGCGGTGGCCGTCATCACGTGTCAGGCCTCGTAACGCTAAGGGCGAAAGATGACAAAGGCTCGCACAGTCAGAACAGAACATCCAGCTCTCGCCATCGTTTGCCCTCCCACTTTCCCCTCACCTGTCCTTGGTCCTGGTGAGACTCGTTAGCAGGCGTATGAATGTGTGACTGTGCTCCTTTGTCTGCTTGTGGGTGTGATTTTTAACACTTGACCAGATTTGCCACAGCGCACAGCCGTCCTCAGTGTTTTGCTGTTCATGTCTTATTCATGCCGTGGCCTGCAGGAGCGCCGCTGACAGGGCGGGTAGTGTTTGGCTTTCGTTTGAGTAATCAGGGCCACCAATTCCACTGAGTAAGAGGCTCAGTCAGCACAAATCCCCGTCTCGCTCGCTCTTGCTCTCTCTCTGTCTGTCTGTGTGTGTGTTCGGCGTATGTTCTGCGTGTGTGTGTGTGTGAACTTCATGTCAGTAATCATCAGCATCGTCTCAGCGACTTGCGATGCAGCGGCGAGCTCATTACTCCACTGCTGAGAGTTAATCAGAGCCTTGGCTGACAGCGCGGCGCATAGCTCCAGGCTGGGATGTCCTCGCAATCCGGCGCAAAAGTTTCTCATGGCTGCGATGTGACGCCAATGCCTCGCCGTGGGAATTATGTAAGAACCAAGTCTAGAACTGATTAGAGAGCGGAGGCCGGAGTGTTTTTGTAACGCGAAGAGACTTTTCGAGAGAGAACAAAAGCGTTCTGGACCAGTTGAGAGGAAGCACGAGCTGCTGTTCAGCTCACTGTAAACCGTTTCGATATGTTTCAACACAGCCCTAGCAGCAGGTTCCTCACCTTTTGTGGACGCAGGCCAAAGCTCCAGGCTGTATGCTAATGCTCAACTGCAAATTAAACACTCAGAGTTTTTCTCACAGCGATGACAGTTCTGGCCAAGACAGAGAGATATAGCTCGATGTCTGTTAGGAATCCACCTTTTCTGTGTCTTCCTGCCTGGGTAAAGGATAATGGAGGTGAGTAGAGCCCGGAGCGAGGTATGGATCTATAGGTGGACGGGCAGTAACGGAAGGAATTGGGTCAGTTCATCCCCGGTGTTAGTGTGCGTAAGTGGATACCGGGGGGGGTCGAGAGTCAGAGTTGAATCGGAGTAGCTCGGGTTCACCTCGGCTGCCAGCATTGGAGCTAATGAGTGTGTTGTGGGACGGCATTGTGTGAGGTGTCAAGGAGTAGGAACGCGACACGCTTAATCTATTAAGCATTCTTTGGGAATTAGCACGTACTATCCCAACAAACGGAGGAGAAAGCAGAGCCATGAGTGAGTTTATTTATAGACCGCTTGTGGGCGTTCGCAACGGTCTAGAGACAAAGAATCCAACGCTGTCCGTAAGGTATTGTTGTGTTGTACTCTTCAGCTAATCTTTTATACAATGAGGTATACATTCTGTACAAAGGAGAATGCACTTGTCATATGTAGCCTTGAAGCATACTCTACTGTAGAAAGTGAATGTTGGTATGGTTTTAAAACTTCAGTATCCGTCGTTTTGGGTACATTGATACGTTTGACCCCAGCCCAGTGCTGTGTTTACACAAGCATTACCTCATTTAAGAGGTAACTAAATGGTATACTTTGGAAAGTTTAGATAGTATAAAGAAGAGAAGGCAGTGTTTTTCGAAAATGGGCGTGCAACAACTTTCATCTCTCTCAATTCCCCAACCTCCTGCCCTTTGACCTCGACTCTTTGACCTTCCTCTCGCCCTTCCTACACTTCCGTTCATTCCACCCAATTAACCTCAGCTGCTTGCTTATAATCAGCAGCTGCTCACTGACCGTGGCTCGAACACGGTACGTCTGCATCGGCATTCCATCCTTGTCCGAGAGGTACTAACGTTAGCCATGGCGAGCTCCTGGAGGAAGCGGATGACTTGCGCTCACGTTTGGGATCTCTGTGGTGAGTGCCTCTTGGCTCGGGCTCCATCATCCTGAGCTCCATCCTCCTGAGCTTCATCCTTTATCCCGCTTTGTGCGTGACTGCCCATGTGTGTTCTAAGCTACTCGTCTTGCCTGAGCGTTGTGGGTGGCGGCAGGTAAGACAAACAAAGATGATTGAACTTGGGCAAAGTTTTCTGGCCTGAAGCAAAGAGGGAGGGAGTCCACACACTGAGTTTCTTTCTCCCTCAAGAGGATTTATTGATGCAGTGTTTCGATCAACAACCAGGGGCTTTAATGACGAGGCTCCATGCTGTATCTCTTATTCGTGTACTGCTGTGCACTTGGGTTGGATGTGCTTCCCATTCAGTTTGAAGAACTCTACTTTGGGATCTGCTTGAATGCTTCAGGGTCTTTTCAGAACAGAGTTACGGGGCTGTAGTGTATCGGCACAATGTGAAAGTATCGCATCTTTGTAGCATCGGTCCGTATATTTGTCGCAGAGGCAGCATGTTAAGCAAAGTAGCCCAGATGTTCCTCTTCCTCGCCATGTTCTCCGGCTTTTTCCTGGGGGATCCCAAGTTATATCGCAAGGCCAGATGGGACATGTCTTCCCCCCAGCGTATTCTACGTCTGGCCCTGGGGGAAACGTCCAGGAGGCGTCCAGATTAGATGCCTGAGCCACCTCAGCTGATTGCTTTAAATATGAAGGAACAGCAGTTGTACTCCGATCTTCGTCCCAATGTCCGATCACTAAGTCACAAAGCCAACGACCTCAGCTAGCACATGTGAGTAAGTCACTTGTTGTTCTTTTGACCATGAAGTCAGCCACACACACACACGCACACACACACACACACACACACACACACACACACACACATGCAGGATGACGGTGCAGTGCTCAGTGGGTCAGAAGCAATGCAGCAGAGTGGTGCCGGGCTAAAGAGACGCAAGAGAACGAGGAGGCGGATGAGATTAGATCGATGCCCTGAGGGAAGAGATGGATGAAAGAGAGAGTGATGGAGAGAGCGAGGAGGAGGAGGAGGAGGGTGAATGAGTGGATGGTGATGGCACCTAATTGGTGTGTTATTGTGTTTACTCTGTTGAGGAGGGTGGGGGTACTCAGATGTTTATTTAATGCACTCTCCAGCTCCTCGTTCGCTCCCCTCCTCAGTCCCTCCATCCTTCCTGCTGTTAGGACGTCCCATGTGATCGTCTCCTCACTCTCCTCCCCCGCGATCTCTCTCTCTCTCTCTCTCTCTCTCTCTCTCTCTCTCTCTCTCTCTCTCTCTCTCTCTCTTTGCCTCTCCCCACAAAGCCCCTTTCATCATGTGCCAAAGTGAGTGTACAGTCCCATGCAGTACCTCCTGAGGCATGATGGGAGATATTTCTATCTAAAGACGGATAACGCAGGGTCAAGGCGCAGATCAGCAGAGAGCTGTGTGGGGTGGGGGGGGGGGAGGTCACATGAGCTGCGCGCTCTCACTCACTCTCTCGCTCTCTTACTCTCCGGGATGGAACAAGGGAGGCGAAGCAGCGTCTGAACGCAGGGATGGTGTCGTGGTAAAGTTTGGCGAGCCGTCGATTTCGGGGATGGAGTCGCCACCACCCTTGCCGCCGATGGAGGATAGTGATGAAGTGTTGCAGGTGCTGGAGGGTTGCGAGAGTCCGGGGGGGATGAAGGAAGTGATAGTTACCGCCGTGGAAGACAACGTCAATCCTTTCGTGACGCCGCCGGCCACGTATGGCACGGAACCTAAACCCTGCCAGGTAGGACTGAGCGAGCAGACGGGCCACCAGCTTCCTGTCCCGCTGCTTTACCAATGTACCCACAGGCTCTGGTAGTGTTTGCAACGTTAACTCCAGCGGCACGGCAGGGATACTTCTTTGTGATGATTATTTGGAGAAGCCTCTGGATGTAAGAGGGTCGTGTTTGTGTCCCTCTGATCTCTCACCGCCGCAGTTCATTGATATCTTTATACTTTGCATCAACGCGTCCTCTCTGTGCGTCGCTAATTTGCTCTCCGTACTTAGAATCTCTCCTCTCCTGCGCTGCTGCTCCGCTTCTCTCCTCCCACCGTCTCCAAGTCACTCCTCCATCATGAATATCAGATGGAGGAACTCGTCTAAGTGCTTCCCCGTCCCTGTCCTGACAAGTCTTTGGCAGCGTCTCACACTGTCCGCTGCCTCGTCAAATGCTGCTGAGGACTTTCAAGTGCGTGTCTTCACACACACACACACACACACACACACACATATCTCTTGCCTCCCAGGAGTGAGCAGAGTGCACTTGTTCCTGCACTGTGTGAGGGCTGTGAACAACTGAAAGCAGCCTCTTAGTGGACTTTTTGATTTACTGCGAGGAACAATGGCTGTTATTTATACTTTGGTGGAAAAAGGAACGCGGGCGAAATTCTCTTGTGAAAGCTCAGTAAATCCACTCTGACAGGCGGAGCACAGCGGCTACGTGACCGTGCATGTACTGTGTGTGTGTGGGTGTGTGTGTGTGTGAGTGCTATATATGCCTGCCTCACGTGCTGCAGTCTATATTCATCATATTTCAGTTTGAGCTTCAGGGTGTTCGAGCCTTTTGAACACAAGAACCCTTATAAACAAATCAGTCAAACCCAACATGGACGCCTGTACTGCTGTGTTTCGCGTCCAGGCGAGCGTCTCTGCGGGTGTGTGTGTGTGTGTGTGTGTCTGTGTGTAATCCCAGCCAGCAGCTATCATATTGCAGTACTTACTTTGCAGCCCTGGCAAAGTCTCAGTGTACAAATACTTTGATGGCACATTCTGTCTTATCAGGCTTCTCTTTTGAAACGGCTCGTAACGCGGCCGTGTGTCTGAGGCCGGAAGGAATGCCGTGTAGAAGTTATGGGCCGATGCAGAATTGGTGTTTGTTGACGTTGAGGAGCTTCCCCCCCTCCCCTCCCCTCTTCAGGTTTCACCTCTAAACGCTCTCCACGCTCCCTTTGGTTTCAGTTTCTGCAGGTGGCTGAACAAATTGCCTCCGACTCGCTTTGAAGTGGTTTCCAGCTTTACGGCCTCCTCGTCATTTAAGACGTCGCCGTTGCCGCGGCGTGCTCATGCTTGTAGTGTTTTTTGAGAAAGTGCGACCCGGGGAACAAACCATCCGTGCACCTGCGGAAGTTTAAGGTTTCTCTTAGAACTCCCGTGTTCCCAGGCGCTCCCGTCTCCCTCCCTCTGCTCCTCGCTGCTCGGCCTTCTCTCCTCCTCCCGTCCCTCTAATGATGGAGCTGTGTAGTGAGTTCTTGCTTACAGCCATGTTGAATCGCCTCCCGTGGCAGAGGGTTTGCTGGAAAAGCTTCTCTCGCCTGAATAAATCACTGCTGGCCTTGGAGGGAGCCTGACAGGTGTTTGTGCCGCTGTGTGTGCGCTCACGCTTGTGTGCATGTACACACGCCATATCTGGTTATATGTGGGTTTGTGTGGGCAGCGGTCGGCGGTCGGCGCTCCACTGCCCCCTGCGTTGGCTTCGCTGTCTGGAACAATCGCTCTCCTCTTCCTGTAATTGGCTGTCTGTTATCAACCCTTCCCGTCATCCTTTTGCCCTTCATCCTCTCTCTTGTTTGTTCCCTCGCTCATACGCGCTCCTCCCGCCCACATTCCCGTTGATGAATGGGAGCCTGCCGGCGCTGCTCCGGTGACTGGTTAATCCCAGGAGGAGAATGTGGGTCACTGCTGGATATTTATAGTGAACCTGGCAGAGGGGAAGCCCAGGTACATGTAGGGACCCAACGAGCTGATGTGTGGCTTGTAAATCCTTTTCCTCCGCAAGATAAAAGGGCGTGAAGCAGCGGTGGCGGCGGCGGTGGCATTAGCCAGTGACGGGTGCTGATTGGCTTATCCCAGATGCGAGCCCCGTCTCCCCCAGGTGACCTGTAGGCAGACGCTGTAGTCCATAGAAACACTTTTCCCTGCTACAGCTATTGATTTCCTTTAACACACACACACACACACACACACACACAGATCATGGCTCGCCTTCACCAGACAGTCAGACAGGATTAAGACTTGATCTGTCAGCAGTTAAGTCTGCAGGCGAAGGTCAGCCGGTTCACCGTTCAGCCGTGGAACCTTTGGCTTAAATGAATGCAGATTAGGTTTGTTTGTATCTTAACACAGTGAAATGTCACGGCCCTGGAGGGACCGGGCCACATCTTCACCCTTTGACCTTTTGAACCCAACCCGTGCATTCCTCCCGTCTGCTTTACTGCTCATGAGGTCCGTCGGCCGCCAGTCTGCATGTTTTCCTCGGGTTATCTAGAGCGACTCAGAAGGTCAGACAGAGTTAGAGTGAGGCTGGACTTTATCACAGAGACTCCACACGGGCCAGACGTAGCGAACGCCGCCCGGGCGGAGACGCAGAAAGAGGCTCGGCGAGGCTCAGAGTCTCATCTACGGGGAATCCTTAATTCGATTTACAGTAAAGGCGCCGATGTACAGATGATTAAACAAATGCAGAGCTCCATTAGGCCGGAGAGCAGAGTTGTAAAAATGCCCCCGAACCAAGGAAGAGAAACGACTCTCAGGGGCTCGGTGAAAATCTAATCAGCAGCTCTAAATTACTGCACGGAACAAGCGAGCTCCCACGGTCGATCCACCTCAGAGCAGCTGGGGTGAGATGTGTGTGTGTGTGTGTGTGTGTGAAAGAGGGAGGAAGAGCGGAGAACACAGACCTCAGTGACCCAGTTAGGGATGTAAGGTTTCCTCCAAGTGGTGACATTTTGGGTCTGGACGTGGCTTTGAGGCAGCGGACGTGGTTTAACTCCTCGCTGCTTCTTCTTCCCTCGACCGCCGTACGTACAGGCGTTGGTTGATAACACGCGTGTGTATTAGCCAGAGCGCTCTATTAATAGAAACGCCAGTGCGCTCAGTGGTTTTCCTTCCAGATTCAACCTGAGTGCTCTGCGTACGTCCTCCCTTTGTTCTGCTTCATTGCTTTCTCTGCTGTTTCCCCCCCTTGAGGCCCGTGGGATACGTCTACTCCCCGCCCCAATGCACCATCTTCCTCCTCCTCTTCCTCCTCCTCCTCATCTCTATCTCCCCACTTACTCCAAATTGATCATAATGCATCCTCCTCCCTGATCCCCATTGCTCTCTGCTGCTGCTTTGCCTGCTGATGTCACCGCTGTAACCGCTGGCGACGGCGATAAGGTTTTAATGCTTCCCCGAGCCGACAGAGAGGGTCACTATCTGCTCTGGGGGGGGGGGGGGGGGGGCGGAGCTCAGATACTCGCCGGTTAACACGGGGCAGCTTGTTATGACTACGCTGTAAGAGAGTCTCTTATCTCGTGTTGTTCTAACGCGCCGCTCCGCTCCGCCGCCGCTGAGCCTCATTATCATGCGGATGCAGTCAGACTCCGACGTCAGCGTTGCCCAGTTGGCGGCTCGCTCTGTTTACTTTTCCTACTTCCCATTTTGCTGTTCCCTTTCTTTCTCACGTGCTTGGAAACTGCCCTCCCTCACCTCCCCTCTGCTGAGCCCACGCTTCAGGCCAGAGCAAAGAAAACAAAGAGGCCACACTCATTTTGCTCCTGACTGGATTTTCTGCTATTGTTTTAAATTTTCCTCACCGTTTTGTCATAATTTGCTGTTACAGATTAGTCTCTCGTAACCACTGCCCTCACTTCTCATGCCAAAAAAGATCCACCAGTCGACCTGAGGGTGGCGCCGTAACAGTAACTGTGTGTTTCCTTTTCCAGGATGATAACTGGGGCGAGACCACGACGGCGGTCACCGGCACGTCGGAGCACAGCCTCTCCCAGGAGGACATTGTTCGCATCACCAAGGACCTGGAAGATAGCGTGGGACTGGACTGCCGCCGTTACTTCACCCTGACCCTCGCCGTCATCCTGGGCCTGCTGGTCTTCCTCACCCCGCTGGCCTTCCTCGTGCTGCCCCACCTGCTGTGGCCGGAGAAGCTGCAGAGCTGCGGCACGGCCTGCGAGGGGCTCTTCATCTCCGTAGCCTTCAAGCTGCTCATCCTGCTGCTGGCCGTCTGGGCCCTCTTCTTCCGGCCGCCGCGGGCCGGTCTTCCGCGGGTCTTTGTGTTCCGGGCGCTGCTGGCCGTGCTGGTGCTGCTGTTCGTGGTCTCTTATTGGCTGTTCTACGGCGTGAGGATACTCGACTCACAGGTGAGCGAAGGAGAGGAGCTGCTCTTACATTTACAGTAACCTGCTCGGCCTTGACTGCATCCTTCTCTCTTTGTCTCCATGCCGCTCTCCAGGATGAGAACTATCAAGGCATCGTGCAGTACGCCGTGTCCTTGGTGGACGCGCTGCTCTTCATCCACTACCTGGCCATTGTCCTACTTGAACTCCGGCAACTCCAGCCGTGCTTCTCTGTGTGCGTCATGCGCTCCACAGACGGAGAAACCAGGCACTACAACCTGGGCCAGCTCAGGTGAGATCCCACTCTGACACGCTCTCTTAATGTTTCTCTGCTGGTGAATGTGTTCAGTCAAAGGCTTCACAAAGGCCAAGAAGCATGAAGGAATGTTATCAGGACATGTGTACGCACAGATGAAGAAGCGGGGGCATGAGAGGAGCAGATAAGACTGAAGGAAGCAGGCTGATAGGGAATAAAGTGCAGAGTGCTGGGAGGGCAGGGGAGAAACTGGGACACCTCGAGTTAGAAGAGGGAAGAGAGAGGCGAACCTGAAGGGAAAGAGAGACGGAGGAGAGCCAGAGAGGGAGGGAGTGAAGGAAGAAAGTGAAAACAATAGGGCCTGCAGGGAAAGAGGATGATGGTGAAGAGGAAGCAGCACGCCTGGAGAAAAGAGGAGCAGGGATAAAGAAACTTCAGAGGAGAGAAAACAGAGAGAGAGAGAGAGACAGAGGGAGAGATGAATAGTTAATGGAAGGTGATGTGGCAGAATCTTAAAATGTATGTGAGAGAGATGTGTGTGTGTGTGTGTGTGTGTGTGTGTGTGTGTGTGTGTGTGTAAGAAGGAACAGCTCTGACTTGACTAACCAGGTTTTTATGACCCTACTGTCTTGACGCCATGCTGAGGACAAACAGATCAGATCTTCTCCTGCCTCTCTCACACACACACACACACACACACACACTCTTGCTCAAGGGCTGCCGTAAAACGCCGGTGGGTTTATTGATGACCCTCTTCCAGCGACTGAGTGGAGGATGAGTCATGAGCCTCTGTCCTGCTGCAGAGCTGAAGGTTCTCTCCTCTCTGTAGGAGCGACCGAGGGGAGAGAGACATCTGAACGTCTATGGCCTCAAAATCAGCCTATAGTGGGCGGAGCTTCACTGGATGATTGATATAAATACAGTTTTGACTTGATCAGGCACAAAAGCCAACATGGATCTATAAACTTATCACTGAATTGAACCTTTTGGCAGAACCAGGTGTGTGTGTGTGTGTGTGTGTGTGTGTGTGTGCCTGTAGCCTTGGGGGTGTTGTCCTTTTGTAAGCGGTGCCATTCATGGCAGCTTTGCCGGTGGCGCGCCTGGCCTCGCTCCGTTGTCGCTCCGTTGTCGCTCTTGTTGTCGCTCTGTCTGTGGCTGTAAACACACAGCTCATTAGTGCTCCCTGCAGACCGGAGTGCAGCATCTGGTCAGCGTGACACACACACACACACACAAACACACAGACAGTGTAACGTACACAGAGGCCAGAAACAATCGGGGGTTGTGTGTTCTCGTCCTCTCTCTCTCTTCTCTCCCCTTTGGTGCTGACATTCCTGTTTTTCTGGCAACCCTCCTTTGCCTTATCATGACGGGGACCCTGCCCAGGCCTCAGGACCCAGGGCCCAGGGCCCAGGCCCCAGGCCCCAGGTCCCAGGCCTCGGGACCCTATCCAGGCCCGGAGCCCCTCAGGCTGGCTCGTCTGTTGGCCTGTGTCCTTTGATGCCAATCAGAGGACAGAGGAAGCCTTTTTTTAACCCTCAAAGCAGACGAGCTGACGAGGGACACATTCCTCACAGCGGTACGAGGGTTAGAGACATTCCCCTGCTGGAGTCTTCCCACCGCCACATTCTTCTGACAGGTCTCTCCTAAGCTGTAGCACCAGAGTAAAATGTCTTGCTCAAGGACAGCAGTGCAGCGGTTGCACAGTAAGACAGAGTTTACATTCCACACACTCTTCACAGATGCGTGTGCGTGGGCCGGATGAACCGCTGGATGTGTGTGTGTGTGGCGGCGGCGGCGTCTCACCTTAGTTTGTTCAGCTTAATAATTGATGGTGGAGGACTCTGACTCTGACTCAGCACTTACGCAAGTCTCCGCCGCACAATGGTGGCGTCTGCAGCGCTGGGAACGTTTAATGGGAAAGAGGGTTTGTTGTGCCGGTGTCTGACTGATTGTCCCGGTCGGATTAGAATCCTGATGATGATGGTGATGATGATCGTCTGGAGGAATCTGTCATAGCGGCGTGATTACAGAGCGTGATGCAGGAGCACAAAGGCGGCATGACGTCATTAAGTGGAGGTGCAACTGCATGATGGAGGCCTGGAAGAATGTCAGAGTGTGGAAGCGACGCAGAGAGCAGAATGTGGCGTCTCGCTGAGGCTCTGAACTACGACGCCGCTCGGGCTCCCGGCTCTCCTGCTGTGGTTTCTGTTCTTCACCGTGGAAGGAGCGAAGTACAAGACGAGGAAGAGCAGAGTGTATCCCTCATCGTGGGGGTCAGAGGTCGTGCTGCGATCCTCCTCCTCCTCTGGGATAATGGGAAGCATGCTGCAGGCTGAGCGCGTGCTGCTGTTTGTGTTTATTGAGTTAGTGTGACCTGATGTCTGACACGGGACACGGCCACGACACACACATCTGGGGCCACGACAAGAGACACACAAGTCAGACCAGATGAGTCATTGTCGTCCCAACGGCTGCTGAAGGCTGTCACACACACACACACACACAAAGGAAAGTGTGTGAGAGAGAGAGGGGGACGTGTGACAGCAGAGAGAGCGTGTCATTGCTGCATGTAGCAGTTCAGAACACACACATATTTAAATAAACTAAGTGTGTGTGTGTGTGTGTGTGTGTGTGTGCGTGTGTGTGTGTGCACGTGTGTGTGTGTGTGTTATATGTCAGTTTCCCTGAACACACACACACATCTAAGGTTTGTGTTGTATCACGACTGGAGGAGCGTTTAGTTTCAGGAGGTCGTGTTACCAGGGGGACAAGACGCAGCACGTCCTCCTGCAGCTGCCAGCCAGATCCTCTCTCTCTCTCTCTCTCTCTCTCTCCCCTCTCTCTCCCCTCTCTCTCTCGTAGCTCCATCCATCCTGTCCTCTCTCTCTCTGTCTCTCTCTCTGTCTCTCTCTCTCTCTCTCTCTCTCTCTCTCTCTCTCTCCCTCCCCCCCTCTCTCTCTCGTAGCTCCATCCATCCTGTCCTCTCTCTCTCCCTCTCTCTCTCTCTCTCTCCCTCCCCCCGCCTCCCCCTCTCTTTCTCTCGTAGCTCCATCCATCCTGTCCTCTCTTTCTCTCTCTCTCTCCCTCTCTCTCTCTCTCTCTCTCTCTCTCTCTCCCTCCCCCCCCCCCCTCTCTCTCTCATAGCTCCATCCATCCTGTCCTCTCTCTCTCTCTCTCTCTCTCTCTCTCTCTCTCTCCCCCCCCCCCCCCCCCCCCCTCTCTCATAGCTCCGTCCATCCTGTCTTCTCTCTCTAACTCCCGTCTTCCCTCTCCTCAGCATCCAGCGGGCGGCGCTCTCCATCATCGAGCACTACTACTGCGACTTCCCCGTCCACAACCCGGCGCTCCTCTCCGCCTCCAAGTCCCGCGCGGCCAAGCACCTGGCCGGCCTCAAGGTCTACAACGTGGATGGTGAGTTCCCAGCAGCCCCCACCGAGGGTGAGTGGCAGACGCCGCATTGGTTTGTGGGTAATGTGTCGACGTTGTGCAATCCTTCAAGTTCTCCTCTCTTCTCTGTCTCTTTACGTTAAGAGGCCTTTAAAGCTAAACTCAGAGCTTCTTTATCAGACAGTAAGTAACCACACGGATTGCTAATGTTCACCGCCAAACCTTAACCTCCTCTCCTTCACACACACACACACACACACACATGTCGTCAGATTCACTCCCTTCTTTTTGAGTTCAGTCAGCACAGTTGGCAGGACGTAACACACACCATCCATTAAGCACACTCAGCTTTCACTTAAGTGCACTAAGTTGACTCCCTCCTCCTCCTCCTCCTCCTCCTCCTCCTCCTCCTCTTCTGCTGGTGTATCTGTCTTCTGCTGTCATCCTTCGCCTCTCCGTTCCTTCTCGTTCACCGAAGTTGGCAGAAATGTTGTTAAATCGATAGACAGTACGCCCACCGCCCCATCTTTTTCCTCTCCACCGTCATCTTCGTCCTGCGGCGGCGCCAAGGGACCTCTGTGTATGTCTCTCGCTCTCTCTCTCTCTCTCTCTCTCTCTCTCTCTCTCTCTCTCTCTCTCTCTCGCTCTCTTTCTCTCGTTTCCCGCGGACTCACCGGCAAGTAGAACTGAGGGATGGCGTTTAATCTTCCCTCTATTAAAGCACGGCGATGCCCTCACATGGCCGTAACGCTCCGTTTTGTTGCATTCAAATGGCTTCATGTGATTGTGATGCCTCCTGACAGGAAGTGTTCTTCAGTCTGGGCTGAGTGGCAGCAGGTAGAGTGTGTGGCACGGTGGCAGATGAAGGTCTGGGGGGTTTCTGTCCCGGCCCCCTAGTGGCCATTCAACAAACTCCTCCCACCACAAAGACTCCCATGTAAATCGCACTAATAAGCAGCAGCTCTTCATCCCTGCGCTGCATGAGTTACTCCCTCCCTGCCTGATCAATAATCAACCACCTCTGCCTTCTCTTAACCCACATTTACATCAGACAAGCTTCCCCTTCATCTTCATCTTCAACCCCCGCCCCCCCTGCAACCCTAACCCCCGTGTAATCACAGTGTAAACTTTGAAGTTGCCTCAGATCCTCATTAGAGCGAGAGGCACCCAGGGCCAAACTGATGGAGCAGGAATGTAAATGTCCAAATGTGTGTGAGCAGTGTGTGTGGACTTCAAGGGTTAAGATTTTGGTATGATCACAGTTAATATTCAAAAATGTGTGTGTGTGTGTGTGTGTGTGTGTGTGTGTGTGTGTGTGTGAGCTCTTGAGACTGAAGATGAAAGGAAAAATGCCCCAGATTTATATGCGTTAATAACACACTAAAAGTATTCAGTCACCTCGCTCGTACACACACACACACACACTCACACTGCACTGTATGTCATCACCAGATATGCTATGCCTGTGATTCAGTTCGTTACCTTGATCTGTGTGTGTGTTTGTGTGTGTGCCCGTGTGTGTGTGATACACATACTCACACACACACTCACCCTTCCTGCTGTGTTTGTGTGTGACTGCAGGCCCGGGGAACAACGTGGCGACCGGCCTGGCTCACTCACAGTCCAGAGCCATGATCGCCGCCGCCGCCCGACGCAGAGACACCAGCCACAACGAGCTGTACTACGAAGAGGCGGAGCACGAGCGCCGCGTCCGCAAACGCAAAGCGCGGTGAGACTCATGATGATGATGATGATGATGATGATGTAAACCTGTTCAGAGAGGCGAGACCTGAATCCCTGTGGTTTGTCTCCCCCCCAGGCTGGTGGTGGCGGTGGAAGAGGCGTTCACTCACGTCAAGCGCATGCAGGAGGAGGAGCAGAAGAAGGCGGCGGGGGACGTGATGGACCCCCGCGAGGCGGCGCAGGCCATCTTCCCCTCCATGGCCCGGGCCCTGCAGAAGTACCTGCGCACCACCAGGCAGCAGCACTGCCACAGCATGGAGAGCATCCAGCAGCACCTCGCCTTCTGCATCACCAACAACATGACGCCCAAGGTCAGACGCTCACACCCAGGGGTCAAAACACGCAAAACGCTCTGCTCACCTGTGTGTAACATGTGTGTGTGTGTGTGTGTGTCCCTCCCTTGCTCAGGCGTTCCTGGAGAGCTACCTGGCCCCGGGCCCGACCCTGCAGTACAGCCGGGACCACTGGCTCTCCCGCCAGTGGACGCTGATCAGCGAGGCGTCGGTCACCAGCGGCCTGAAGGACGGCGGCGTCTTCCTGCTCAAGTGTGTGGACTTCAACCTGGTGGTGACGGCCAAAAAGATTCCGTACATCCAGATGTCGGAGGAGTACATCGACCCCAAGTCGCACAAGTTCGTCCTGCGGCTACAGTCCGAGACCTCGGTGTAGGACGACCAGCTTCTTCTTCTTATTCTTCTTCTTCTTCCTCTTCTTTTTTTTTTTACTCCTCACCAGTTTTTAGTTGCGCTCGGATGTTTTCATTTTGGGTTTGCAGTTTTTATTTTTTTGGAATTTTTATATATTATATATGAATCTATATATTACACACACACACACACGTTTGAATATATTGATCTTTTTATCGTGTTTGATTGGGATGAAAAGTATCGTTAATCCGTTTGATCCGAAGAGCTCGGACATGAAATGAGAAACTGAAGTGGTTGTGTGCGTAAGTGTGTGTGTGCGTGAGTGTGTGTGTGCGTGTGAGTGAGTGAGTGTGTGAGTGAGTGTGAGTGTGTGTACATCTGTGTCAGCACAATCACTTGTTTATATTCCGTTTGTGATGCTGAAGCCAAACAATGTGGGGAAACATGAGGTTCCCGCTTGGAATCGTAGACGGAAAAACCACTAAGGATTGTGACGGGCAACGACTCGGACGCCTTCTGTCAAACCTCCCACCTGTGCTCCCGTTTTGTCCCCATTCCCCTTTTTTGGACTACATGAAAATGAAACAAACCTTTTACAAACCTTCCTCTGAAAGCAAACCAAGTGAAATGTATTTGATGAACAGATCAAAGTAAAGTCCGCTCAGAATTTGCATCAAATGCACGTTTATATGTTTGTAAATGGCGTAAATATGCCTAGGAAAGGTTGTTGAAGAGGGTTTATATTTCTGTAAGTGTTCATAAATCTGTAAAGCTCCACCAGGTGTTAAACATCCAAACATCTCCTGTGTGCCAGTAGAACTCTGTGCAAAGTTAAAGTGACACTTTACACTCATTTATGTCCAAACAAGATCAGGGACAGTCTTCTTTGTAAGTTAAACATGAGGTTTAACTTCATGTAGTGGAGCTTAATGGAGGCTGTGGATCCATCCCGGTCCATTCAAACGCCTACAGACCCGGGAGATGAAGGCCACACATGGCCAGAATGCTCCAACGTACAAAGGAAACGGCGTCGGTGACCTTGTTTGGACGTAATGACCTGAAGACGGTGTAATCGAGTGTCGCTTTAACACCAGCTTATGTTGAAGTCTGCATGAACCAGAACGTTTACCCTCCTGGCTCATTGGGTCATACCCTTTCTTGGGGCTGTCATGTCTTTGGATTTCAATATTTGGAAAACCCGGAATTCCCCCTTAAAATGGGCAGTGAGTGTAAACGTCATCTTGCTCGCTCTAATCATTAGATTGAACAGAGAGGTGATGTGTGAAGAACACGCCGCAGGGTGGAACCTCCTTCCCAACTGGACCGTTTGGTTGGCCGCCACCGCTGCCTTCCACCTCGTCTCACGGCGGCCCAGCTGACGCACACCGTCGCCCTGGAGGTTTACGTTGTTTTGGTTGGAGGCTTCAGTTTCTGACGGTGCGAAAGACCCTGACTGGTAAAATAGAAGCACACTGACCTCATACTGGAGGAGAACAGTGTTCATCCTGAGGCTCTCTGGATCTGAGCAGGACTGTGCCCTACTGCCCCCTGGCTGGTAAACCTGGAACTGCAACTGCTATCATCAATCTCAATCAATCCCGTCTGTAAATGTTTCCCAACCTTTTCTTGGCGTTTTTTGTTTTCCCCACGTGAGGAGGAGGAGGAGAAAAGAAACATCTTCTCAACACTCTGTTCATGTTCTGTACCTACTGAACCTTAGGTGAACTTTAGGCCCTGATGTGACTGTGCCTCTCTTGTTTTTACACTGTATCTATTTATGTAAACAAGCATGTGTGTGTACGTATGAATGCCATTCCAGTTCACATGACCAGCCCCCCCCCCCCTGCTGCCCCGCCCCTTTCTCCTTCCATCTGTCACACCGTTGCCAGGTTACGCTCCTCTGTAATGGTAACGGTTGTTGTTGTTGTTTTTTTGGGACGTGACATGACGCAATGTAACGCATATTTCAATCTCGCAGCATTAGCATTTGTAAAAGAATAAACGTTTTTATGAACATTTGTAAATCTGCTGCACGCGCTCCATTCTGACGCTGAAGAGTTTCCATCCTTTCACCCCTTGACCTTTTCCCTACAGGTCTAATGTAATGGCAGCTCACGTCATTTACATGGTCTAGAAATAAAGTCGTTCCCCTTTGACTAGGACTAGACTTAGGACTTGACCCCAAACAGTGACACGTAGACTCACTGTTTCAGACACAAACGTTTCCTCTTGTCATTCTTGGACTTAACTCGTCCACCATCCAATTCCTCAGCATCTCCATATGCGGCGGTTTCCTTCCTGGGGATCACGCTCTCCTCTGTCGCCGCCCATTAAGCGCCCCGGACTCGCCGCTCCAAACGGCGGTGCAGAATGTCTTTTTTTTTGGGGAGGCTTATTTTGGAGGCTTTTGTTGTCACGGTAATTGGCTCGCCGTCAGCCTGTCAGAGCTGGCGCAGCTGGGCCTCTGCGGGTAAATGAATGTCGGTGTCCGGAGCCGCAAACCAAACAGCCTCATCCCTCTGCGAGTCTGGGGGGCCACGAGGCGGGCTGTCAGAACTCATCTGTCCCGGGTTTAATTCCCCCCTCGCTCAATGCAGGACTGGGATGGGCGGAGAGGAGAGGAAAATGAGTATTTGCATCTAAATGGAATGTTTTTCTTCATCTCGCTGTCTCCATTTGTTGTGTAATGACTTGATTATGTGCAGAGGGGAAATCACCGGCGTCTGTATCGATACTTTTGACTAAAGGACGTCAGCGAGGAGTCTCTGCATTAATGTGTTCTAGTCGCATCTCCTTTACAATGAACCTGTCGGACCTTCGCGCCGGTTCTGGATGACCCGACCCGGACCTGTAACCTGGGAGGGCTGTCCAAATCTGATATGCTGCCATGATGTTTTGAATCAAAACTCGATTGTATTACGGCAAAATCCGAGTTCAACCTGACAAATTTGAGTGTCGGACCTGAACACTGCCATCCACAGAATTATATAAGCCAAAGGCCTCGCTGAACCTCACAGCACACTAGTATCACACACACACACACACACACACACACACTCCACATGACGCACCACGTCTTTGTCCCCAGGAGGAACGCGACACGTCGTCTTGCCTCAGGCGCATATAAGTGCACACAATTACCCACATTGTGTCTAAATCTGACCTGGATGATGTTTGAATCCCTCGCCGCGACCCAAACATCCTGTTTACACACTGCGCCTCCTTCACCTCCAGGGGCATAATGATCTCTGCATGGCCCCCGCATTATTAATTCATGGCCCGCAGTGTGTCCGCTCCTTATGCAGTTTGTTGGGCCCCGGTGGGTCGCTTAGAGCCCCTCGCCCCCCCTCGGCTCCTCAGTCCAGGTCCCCGCTCCCATTAGGAAGCATAACAATGTTGAATTATTCACTTCTGTTTGAATAATTCAAGGTCAAAACACTCATTGACGGAGAGAGAAAACGCGCCTCTCTGCTGTCCAGAGCGTCGGTTCTGGAGCTTTATAATGGTGTGTGTGCTTGTGTGTGTGCGTGTGTGTGTTTGTCTGCACATACACACTGAAAGAAAGACAAAAGCACTTACTTTTATTACAGGGTAATGCGTTTACAAGAATCTGTTCTCCGCGTTATCATGAACATCAAACTTAAAGCCGTTGTCGCAAACGTAGACACTTAAAGATCGACACAGGAGAAATCTTAACTTCAGGATCAAACTGGGACAGAAACCCCCACATTTCACTTTAAAAATTATTTAACCACTGAAAGAGGTTTCAGTCCCAGTTTCTGCCTGTTCAAGACGCACTAAACAATCTATACTTTGAATTTTCTGCATTTACTTCTGCGGGTCTCCTTAACAACAGATGTATTATATGAGATGCTGACTGCCAAATTAAGCTCCACCCTACAGGAAATAGGCAAACAGTGTAAAAGTCGTATTTTAAGTAGTTTTTCATGTTAGAATCTTGTTTTTTCCTCTTAAATGGTTTGGAATCTTCTGCATTTATCAATCGTTGATTTTGTTACATTTGCTGTGTTCCCTTCATCTAAAGCACCAGGACATGAACCTTCAACCTTCCATTTAGTCGTCACCGTCATAGTCATCCTCCTCATCTGGATCGCGACTTTCGTAGTCATCCTCAGGGCCCTCCCGACCGCCTGCGATCTCGTCGTCATCTTCTGTGTTCACCCTCCCTGACAGGACGTCCTCTATCCAGTCCTCCAGCTCCTCCGCAGTGGGCAGGTCCTCGTCGTTGGACATGTCCAGCCACACGCTGTCTGCCTGGGATGTAGAGAACCGAGAAGCTCAAAGGTCAGGCTAGGTAAACATCACTTTGTTTGTACTTTTGGATTCCAGTCACTCACATCTGTGACGTTGACCACACCGATCTGAGGTCTAAACAGATCCACGTTGAAGGTTTTCTCCCAGTAAGTCGTCAGCTGCATGGATGAGACAAACAGTTTAGCAGCAGACATTTATTATGAAATCATCATTATCTGGTGATGGAGCAGAACCAGAGGGAAGTCGTCCGGGTCGATCCAGACGATGCTGAGGTCCGGGTTGTTGGTGTTGTCCCTGGCCACGTCCTTCAGGATCTCCAGGAACTCATAACCATCTGAGGACAGAAGAGCAGATGTGCCTGAGCTCAGTTAAGCTTAATTAAATTAAGCAAGCGAGCAAGCTTGGATGTGGAAATGAGAGGAAGCCCACACCTGGATCTTCCTCCTCTGCAAACGCGACAATATGAATTCCCTCCATGTCGTCCTCCTGGAAAAGAGGCAAAGAGGTCATGAGATTGTATGTTTACTTCTTTACTGTCGGAAGACTTGACGCTATCTATCGGATTCCATGAACATAAATATGTGAAAAAGAGTCGACCCAAACGAGCGCTTACCCACGTCTCAAACATGTTCTCAGCACGGAGCTTCCTCAGCGTCGCCCTGGAGACGACACACGTTAAATCACACACAACTTTCCACTGGGTTTGTGTGTGTGACTTTACTAAATAAGATTCCTCAAGACTTTAACAAGACATCAGTTTTAGGCCATAGACAACCATTCAGAATGCTTGTTCTGTGTCCTAGTGTCTGTCCCTGTGTCCTAGTCCAGAGGCTACGGTACAGACCACAAAAACGAAGCGAATACAACATTCCTGGAACGGTTTGAAATCAAATGAACCTTCTGTGCTGGTTGACGAACTCGACGATGTCCATCTCCGACAGAGGCCTGCCGGGTACGACAGCTGGCTCCTCCATGAACGGCTCGTAAAAGTTCACCTCATTCATCTTGAGGGAGAGATGTTTGGCCACCTGAGGGGGAGAAGAAGGAGGTTCACACTTGACACAGGATTGAGGATTTGTGACTAAAGCTCCAGAAAACTCACAGATTTGTCAAACGTGGCGAAGAACTTGATGTAAGGTTGGAAACGCTCTGACGCCTCCTGGAAAGCTTTGAAGTCTGAGAAAGAGACGGAGAGAGAAATCTACACAATGCGATCAGGAAGAGGAGTAGCAAAACACACACGGGCGACCTGAGTGACAAAATTAAGCTTGGAACCCAGAACGACTTCAGATTGTGTCAAATCTTCACCGTCTCGCTTTTACCTGTTTTCAGAGGAGCTATAATTGTAGTTTGACCTATTAGAGGGAGAAAGGGAAGCTAGAGGAAGAGTCCCATGAGGCCAAGTGAGAGCGCCACCGTCTGGAATCAGGCATCCATAACATAGCTCTGGGGTGGGGGGGCTTTAACCAGTGACATCATCTCAGAAGCATTTGTAAAACTCAAATTTGAAGCACACACACACTCATTCATACATATCTTTTGCTTGACCCTCTAAAGTCTCAAGTCATGTTTGACAATTTAACTTCTCTTTGAATGTGTCTTTCATTAATTAGAATTACTTCTTTTTTTTTTAAATCTGTCAAAACTGAAGAAGACATTTTGAAAAATGTTGAATTCAGTGCTGCTGTTTTGGCTGTAAACAGGATCAAATTCAGAGGGAAATCAGAGAGAAAAGTCTACTTGAACTAAAATATGACCCCAGACTTCAGAGTGTCATTCTGACTGACGTGAGTCTTCGCCCTTGAAGTAGCCAATGAGGCGGATGTCTTCCTCCATCCTCTCGAAGGCCCTCAGCTCCATGGCGCTGTTGATAATTTCCACAGGGTCCTCCAGCACCTATGGGGGGATGACACAGCTGACCTTAACAAATAACAACACAACTGCCTTCACTGGCTTTAAGCAGAGTTGGAGTATGAGGCAATCGACCCCCATCTCCACTACGTCTACCTGCAAAACGATACATTAACCCACTCACTCACATCTAACAGGAACTCCACCAGCGTGTCTGCTGAGAGCTCGCCATCGAACTCGATCACGCGGTCGTCCTTGAAGACGTACAGACTGCCCACCTCCTCCAGACCTGAAGGCAAAAGACCAGGAGAGACCGATTGAATTTGTGACTTTACTGTCTAACTTATACCTGCTATTTCTTACCAACACCAAATCAGATTTCGGCCAAATTAGATTTCATTGTTCTGTTTCTGTGAACAGAATCCAATACCTGGACGTGCTTAAAGCTCAAGATCAGTACGTCAGCCCCTGAATGATGATGATGATGATGGTGATGATGATGATGATGGTGGTGGTAACATGGTGGTGATGTAAGGGTTCATACCCAGTTTTTTGGCTACTTTGGCGTCCTTCTGGGAGTCCACCATCCCAAAACCGATGTCCTTGTTCTCCAGGACCTGAGCCGTCAGCTGAGCGTTCACAAACACAGACATTACTCCTTATTCCTAATTCAATCACATTCGGCACTTTTTCGAAAAAATAAAGCTTTTCCAGACTCATTTTTGCAGCATTTTTAATCTTCAAGCTCATGTGAAGGAAAGGCAAGTTAAAGTAGACTCGGGTGACTTTCTTATTTCTAGTTCACAATGAGTTTCGGGAAGAAGCTAAAATTAACAGGATGACCTAGAAATAATCCCTAGATACACACGAACCACAGAGGAATCCACATAATGGGATGAAAGCTGCTGCTGGCCACTCAAAGGAGCGTGTCGCTGAAACACACTGACTCCATCTATCAAAGCGTGACATCTTCAAAACCTCCTTCACTTCCACTTATGGACGAGGAGACAATCTACACCTGGAGGAGGCAGAGGGGGAGTGAGGCATTCACTGACGATTGAGTGACTTGTTGTGACAGGTCGCAGTGTAAGCAGAGCGGTGGTGAGGCTGTAAATCTGACCCACAGGGGGTTTGAGCTGCAGATTATCAGGTTATTCTTACGTTTATCAGTGAAATCAGATCAATGAAGCCACTTAATGCCATGACAGCAACAACTCTAAGCTCCAGGTCTCTGCTTTGATCTGCTAGTGAGGCCTTCTTAGCTGCATGTGAAACCAATCGGGGCCACTTCAATGATCTACCATAGGAGCGCTCAGGATCTTAGGCCTAATGTCATTTGTATAGAATTTATTATAAAACTAAACCTGTGAGTGACAAAAATCTAGAAATAAATACAAAAAATCAAATAAATACAAATAATTTAAAGAAATAAATTATTAAAAAAATTACAAAAAACAACAATTTAAAAAATGTTGTTATTATTATTATTATTGATTGACTTACAGTATGGGATTTGTCTACAGTGCAGTTCTCTAGTTAGTTTAATTGTAAAAATGGCTAAAAACACCAGATGGCTTAACACCACGTCTCTGTCTCACCAGTATGATTCCTCTACATTCCTGTGAGCAGTCATCAGTGGATGTCAGGGGTCATCAAGGACCAAGCAAAGGGGGTAATCAGACTAATTTCCTTTGTGTGTCATTTCTTACCTCCAGCACCAGCTCTGTCATTTGGAAACGTTTCTGCAGGCCCTTGTTGGCCAGCAGAGGCTCGTGGTAGAAGAGACACAGCAGGTCGTATCTCTTCAGAGCCTTCTTGTAGTTGCGCTCGTTGACGTCCAGCACTCGGTCCTTCCCGTCAAAGTTGGGGAACTCAAGACCTTCTTCGGCGATGCAGAGGAAAATAAGTTGCAGGACAAGGCCTGATAGTAGAGACAGACTGATTTGCTGCATTTTCTCCAATTTTGGGGTTGTTTGTAAACCTGAATGCCTGAAATAAGACGGGAAAAGCTCTCAGAGGAGGAGAGGGAGCAGTTCAAATTCGATAGATTAGTCCCTGATATGTCATCTGTATTCTTTCTCTCTCCTTCTGTCTTCATCCCCCTCTTTTCTCTCACACTGTCTCCTCCTCTCTCCGTCACTCCTACTGCCCACATCTCCCATGAGGCTCTCCCTCCTTCTTTCTCTTCCTGATTGACTGTATTTAAAAGAGAAACTTGCCTTCAAATCATCACTCCGGACAATATCTGTCTATTACCGCTGCATATTTCCGAGAGCAAATCTTTCATGTCGTTTAAATTAGTTAGAAATAAGAACACAGGAGCTTTGGGAATTCCATTTTCCATTTAATCAGCATTTAGATGATTCCTATCAGGGAGGAAAATGATACTGGCACTTGGAATTAAATGTGTTATTTGCTTGAAATAAGTGAAATTCAGAAAAGAAAAACACAGTAATTCCAAGATTCCGTATTTTAAATAATGTTATAAGATCGAAAAAATAATAACAGTAATAATAATAATAATAATAATAATAATTCCATATAGCCAGAGCTTAATAATAATGCGCGACTATTCCCTATTTTGCGGTAATTTCCCTCTGAATGAATCGGGCTGTGCCATATTACCGTAATGACGTAATTCAGACAAAAGTAGACGATTACAGATCGCGGCTTTGTTTCAGACAAAGTTAGCGGACTGAAAGAAACATGGAGCTCTCATGGCCACGTAGCTTCATTCTGTTGTTCCAACTTTGTGATTTATGTTTGGTTGGTGCTTCAGGTAAAACATGTTTGGGAGTGAAACGCTTTAATGTATGAAACAGAACGTCAATAACGCGCAGCTGCATTTTGTTCTGCTTTACCTCCTCACCGCAACTTTTGGTGCTTAACTCATTCATCATTAAAATAGCTAGTTAGCCTGTTAGCTTACGAGCTTCCCGGGTCAAGATTAAAGGGCTTCTTGGATTGAACTCATTGTCTATTGTCCTTTTTTGTTGCCGTGTAACTTTAAAACAGTTTTTTAGAAAAACAACACTTAAATATTCATCAGACTGGGCGTGGTTTGCTGCTATGGAATTAATGCTCGTGTCCGTAAACGGGACAGCAACAGGTTTGTTTACATGTTTGCGACATGACGTCAGCGTTTTGTCCCGGTGGATAAACTTCTACGAGCTTACGCGTTTTTACTTTACATGTTTGTTCTACGTGGGAGTTAAATCACGGGTCGCACAAGGGCTGATTGATAAGTTCTGCGCCTGGTAGGAGGCGGTGAGCACAGGAGGAATATAGGTTCATCTCTCTATGCGGGGCTCAGAACTTATCAGTCGTGTGTCTTCAAAATAATACAAGCTTGATCCTTGATGTCTCTGTGCCTTTGCAGATAACCTGTGGCTCGGATACAGAGAGAGAGTTTCCCAAGCTGTGAGCAAACACACTCCCTGCAGCTCTGTGGACTGTGGCTGCCATCTAAGGTGAGTGTGAAGTGTGTATGTGTGTGTTACAAACATCTACCTGGGTTTATTTTTTCTACGTCAGGGTTTATTTCCTGTCACATAATAAGGACCCTCTTTTCCCCCTTTCTTCTCCAGCGTCCTCCAGAATGACCTGCAGCCCTTTAAAGCAGGCGTCTCTGAGGCGCTCATGGCAGAGACCCTCCGCAGAGGGGTGGGCACACACTACCAGATCATCAACCACAAGTTATACAGAGAGCGCAACTGCATGTTCCCTGCCAGGTGAGAGCCCTGCAGCCGAGCCTTTTCTCTTTTTTTTACCACACGAGCGCATTTTCTTTTGGCTGAATCCGCTTCCTGTTTCCAGGTGCAGCGGCGTGGAGCATTTCATCCTGGAGGTGATTGAGCGCCTGCCTGACATGGAGATGGTCGTAAATGTCAGAGATTACCCTCAGGTCCCCGGCTGGGTGCAGCCAACCCTGCCCATCCTCTCTTTCAGTAAGGTTAGATCTGAAGCTCACACGCACACTCACACACACACACACACACACATCTATATCAGCGAGCGTTTGGATGTGTTTGTAACAGTGGCTCTGTGTTGTAGACCCCAGACTACCAGGACATCATGTACCCCGCCTGGACTTTTTGGGAGGGTGGTCCCGCCGTCTGGCCCATATATCCCACCGGGCTGGGGAGATGGGATCTGATGAGGGACGATCTGAAAAAGTGAGTGTCAGATCCCTGGGGAGAGAGAAGGAGAGTGTGTCAGACAGACGTGTGTGCGGTCTGCTGTGTGTGATGAATGTTACACTGACAACTGTGATGCGGTCCTTAAGGTCTGCAGCACTTTGGCCATGGAAGAAGAAAGAGTCCAAAGGGTTCTTCAGAGGGTCTCGGTCAGTGGCCTTCATCTTATTGTCCTTCATGTGACTTCGTTGGTTCCTTTATTCGCCAACCTGCACTTTTTAGTTTTGTTAATAAGCTTCCTCTGCCCTCTTCTTGTCTCTGGGACAGGACCAGTCCCGAGCGCGATCCTCTGGTCCTCCTCTCCAGAGAAGACCCGGAGCTGGTGGACGCCGAGTACACCAAGAACCAGGCCTGGAAGTCTGAGAGGGTCGGTCCCACTCAGTAGGTTTAGATGCACGCAATGTTCCAGACGCATGGCTCCTGAGAGATCCATCACTAATCTGTGTTTCCCCCCCCCCTCACACTCAGGACACATTAGGGAGACCCCCGGCCAAGGAAATCCCATTAGTGGATCACTGCAAGTACAAGTAAGTCCCCTGTACCTGCGCCCCGGCCCGGCTCGGCCCCGAGAAAAAAACGCACCGTTAGACCAAACCTACTGTCCTCTGCTGCCTCGTCTCTTTCTCAGGTATTTGTTCAACTTCCGCGGCGTCGCTGCCAGTTTCCGCTTGAAGCACCTTTTCCTCTGCGGGTCCTTGGTGTTCCACGTTGGCGAGGAATGGTTGGAGTTCTTCTACCCGCAGCTGGAGCCGTGGGTCCACTACATCCCGGTCAAACAGGACCTGTCTGACCTCAGGTAGCTCACATGGAATTTAGGAGAAAATGCAAATGTGCAGGTTTGTACTCGAGTGGAGAAATGGATGCAGATGGTTTCATTTTCAGGTGTGGGTGTTTAAAATGCCACAGGTTTGTTGGTGTGTGAAGTGTTAATGTGCCTTTACATGTTCTCCTCACACTCGTCTCCTCAGGGAGCTTCTGCAGTTTGTCAAAGAGAATGATGACATCGCACAGGAGATTGCCGCAAGGTAACAGATTAGATTTTTACGAGTCGAATTTTCGCGCTCCGCTTCCAAAAATCCAAATTCCAATTTTTCCCCATCCCTCAACTTAGGGGCAAAGAATTCATCGTGGCCCACCTACGCATGGACGACATCTCCTGCTACTGGGAGAGACTCCTGGCTGAATTGGGCAAACTCCTCGCTTACAAACCTCAAAGGAACGCTGACTACAGCCAGGTCATCCACAAACCCAGCAGGACGGAGCTCTGAGGGGCTCGGGGACGAGACGGAACCCAGACGAAATAATAGATAATGAATGTAAACACTACCCCCCTCTGATCTAAACCACACCACAGCCTTTTTCTACTTTAACGATCAAGAAGTGTTGCTTTTATTCCTTAACACTTTCAGGGAAAAGCCTCATCCTCTCTTAATAGTATTGTCAGGTTGCAAACTGCCATTTTACATTACACTACACACACACACACACACACACACACACACACACACACACTCAGAAAACTAAATCATTCACGTATGACCAATATAAGAGCATTCCACCTTAGATATCTGAGCTCATCACACAAAGCAACGGGCAAACCTGCGACAAAATGAGCTCATATTTCATGTTTAGTGCTTGGAAAGTGTGTAAGCGACGGAAAAGTGGCATTGTTGCATCACTAACACAGCGCTGTGGGCTCTGTTAGAGTATTTAAGGTGACTGACTGAGCTCACTCTTCCTATTTTGTGCCACATGCTGGAATTTTTATTATTTTTTCATAGCCAGATGCTGAAATGTTTGCGTTTGTTTGTTTGTTGGTATGGACGTCTGAGTCAGTTTGCTTCTGTTTACGTTACACTGCCCTCTACTGAACAACGCCTCACACTGCAACACAAACTAACATCTTCACTAAACACAACAGCTTCTCAGTGTAATGTGTGATTGGCTTGTTTAGCCTCTTTGCGTACTTGGATGCACTCAGTCAGACTTTATTACAACTTGAAAACACAAAGCAATTACCCATAATCCTCTGCTCATTCCATACCAAGTGCCAACTTAAGCAATAATGACAAAACTGGAATAACTCATAACACTCAATTGTTACATAAGTGCATTGACCTTTATTCAACCTCGGTACTGAATAATGCTGAATATGTTGTAGTATTCACATTTTAATTGTGATGCTGTGATATTGTTTTGTACACTTTTTGTGTGTTAATGTGTTTGTTTGGCCCAAAAGCTTCGACTGTCGAGCTGTGGTCCATGCGTGACGTCACCTCTTGCACAATATTGTTATTTTCGAACCATTAAACTTTAGTTTGTTCATAAGACATCATTTCTCTCCGTCTCACACACACACACACACACACACCACCTGTGAGGCAGAAGCTCACTCTAAAGGTGAAGGAACCCTCGAGCGTCATGTGCTCGTGTGCCTGCAGTTGAGGTCCTCCGTCCGCTGGGGGGCGTTGTGGTCCCTTTCTAAGTTTTCTGCCGTGATCTTTGGTAGCGCGTAGAAAGTCACAGAGAAGGACACATGTTGTCAATAACAGTTACCATTAAGTGAGGATAATGCAGATTAACCGCCGCTGCTGCCGACATTAATAAAACTGTACAGGAATCCCGCGTCACTTGCTGGTAAGCGCTGTGTTAGCTATGTGTTGATATGTAGAGGCTAGCGGAAAGCTACGAGATAATGCTTCCATTATCGGACGGATCTGATTTGTTTCCTATTTCGTGTTACTTAAAAATAACAACGTGTTAACTGTTAAAGTCAGTATGTCCGCATCTGCCAAATAACTTAATTGGTAAATTTTGAAAATTAATCTGGGGTTTATTAAAGTGTAGAGATTAAAGGAAAACTGCATGCTATCAGGGAGACTGAACACGGCAGCTAGCTTTGGCTTTGAGACTCAAAAAGTAGATTTTTCGGTTATGTTTACAGAAATAAATCCTCCTGAGCAGCGTCAAGACTTCAAATAATATGTGTCTATCATATAAATATGTCATTATTTTGTTCAATTCATCAAAGTAACGATCAAAACCCCTAAAGTTCTGTTTCAGATTATTATTGATGTAATAAATATCGAATTTGAAGGAACAAATATGTTGTGATTGCATTTGACAAACTATTGAAATGAAGTGAGGTAATTGTCTTGGTCTTGTTACAGTCTGACGTTTATTAACATAAACAAAGTTCAACAAATATACAGTACAGGACATTTAGAAAGATTTAAAGTAAACCAGATGCTGGTCAGAGTTAAAAGTGTTGTGACTGACAGATTACACACATTTATACACACATATTCTTGGATCAGTCCCTCAGCCTCCCTCGTGTGTGTGTGTGTGTGTGTGTGTGTGTGTGTGTGTCACTGCGTCTGGCTCCTTCAGGCTGTTTGTTTGGAGGATCATCCCGTCTCTCCTCCGTGTGTTTCCAGCTGAAGCCTGATGCGTCCCGAGAGGCGGCGAGCGGGACTCAGCCCTCGGGCCGCGCTGAGCACCGGCCTCCTGCGGGGCCTCAGACCCCCCTCCGTCTGCTTCCTGCTCCCCAGGGTCCATGCAGCTGATGTGGCTGCTGCTCAGATGCCGCCCTCCTCCTCCTTCTCCTCCTCTGCTCCCTGCTCTATGCCGAGCCGAATGGCCAAGCCGGAGTTCCCAGACTCAGGATGGGACCGCATCAGGGACCTCTTCGACAGAGAGTAAGTGTTCATGACTTCTTTGTGGTCACAGTAGAGAAGCTACATCACAGAAGCAAACATTCTACAGCACTCTTCATCATCATTACTCCTCCTCATCATCTTTGCATTACATCACTCTGTCCTGACTGCTGTAAACACAAACTACTGTCAGATTATTCTGGGCAACTTTGTTCTGTCGTCTAAACTCTGACAGAATGATGGACAGCTCATCACCAACAACAACTTAAGTTTAAATATTTCAACACATCGTCCTTCTTTCTGTCCTTAAACGCTCATTACTGCACCCATCTGAGTGCTGAGCTGGTGGTTGATCGTTACTCCTGCTGTGTCCCTGCAGTCCAACTCAGCGATGCCCGGAGGAGCTGGCCAACATCGTAAAGAGCGGGATGGCCGCCGCTTTAGCCGGTTTCATCTACGGAGGCCTGCCGGCGGCGCGTCACGCCAGACAGTCGTACATCCGAGTGAGCCAGGCGGAGATCTACACCAGCCGGGTGGACGCTGTGGTGAGTGTGTGTGTGTGTGGGTGAGCGGGCTGTGAACTGCGGCTCATTCACCTTCAGCTGGAATAAGCAGCAGCACCACCGTCTTTATCGTCGTCTTTGTCTTTGTTTTGTTCTGAATCAGCGCTCGGCCCACAACGCAGCCATCCGTGGGTTTGTGAGGTACGGGTGGAGGTGGAGCTGGAGGGTGACGGCCTTCGTCACATTGTTCAAGTAAGCAGCAGCGTCGTTATCGGACTCCAAAGTTAATGGGGGGAAAAAAACTCTTGCTGTGGTCTCACCTGTCTGTCTCTCTGCCCCCCCTCTCACACACACACACACACACACATACACACACTCTCTAGCACTGTCAGCACAGGCCTGTCGGTGTACAGAGACAAATCCACCATCAGTCATTACGCCGCAGCAGGAGGTGAGTCAGTGGAGAGAAACTGGACCTACACAACTATTCAGACTGCTTGTCCTGTTCCCAACACCGCTTTACCACCAGATGGCAGCAAAGAGCATTGAATCTGTTTGTCTCCATATGTGCCGTGCTGAGGGCAGCTGTGACAGGAGGCCTCTTCAGACTGAACCTGGGCCTGAGAGGTCTGGTGGCAGGGTCGGTCATCGGAGTGGTGCTGGGGTAAGAGTCACTTCCCTCACACACGCACACCGAACACACACACACACACACACAGGCCAACTGTCGCAGCGAGAAACAAATGATTGTAAACTATTTTTTTAGGACCCTGAGTTTTAATCCTTCACCCATCTGAACCCTTAGATGTCCTTGTGTGTGTCTGCGTCATGAAGCATCCCTTAATGGTTGATTTGCGTCGCAAGGGTTCATCGCACACTGCCGCTTTTGTTTTGGCCGACGCGCTTCTCCGGCTCATGCTCTGCACGTGCGTCGGTCCTCGCGCCCGTGCGGCTCAGAGCGCCGAGCATTCTGGCTGCCAGCTGCGCCCCTCCCAGCAACTCTCTGTCGCCCAGCTGAACCCTTCCCCCCCCCACACACACACCCCCACACACACCCCACCTCTGCACTGGGTGCCAGAGGGACTCATGTGCCGTGTTGTGGGTACGAGCGCGGGGGGGAAAGCAGGCCAAGGCCCCAGCTGCCCCCCTGCTCGTTTGTGCTGCGGCCGTTATTCCAGCCTCTCATCTCCATCCGCTGTGATCCGATCTGGACCCGCGCTTTGGTGTCTGGTCCCTCATCTGGTCCCCTCCCCGTCCTCGACCCTCCTTTGTTCTGCTGCGATCACGTAATGGAGATTGAGTGTCAGTAGTTTGGAGGTGTAAGTTAACAGACTAAAGTGCTGCTCTGGACTCGTCTCTGTGATCGTCAGCTCCGTTGGCTCGACCCCCCGTGGCTTTTCTCCCATCCTCGCCTCCCCTTCTTCCTCCTCCTCCTCCTCTCCTCCCCCTCCCTCTCTCGGTGACCAGCCACCTGGAGCGTTTGATGTGTGCAAACAGCCCCGGCAATGCCAGGTGCAGCCGGGGTGGAAGGGGAGGCGAAATGAAAGTGGTCAGCTAATCGGAAAGCGCATCACGCTCCAGATCTCTGCTCAGACCTCCTCCACCTGTCCGGGGCCTGTGGGTCCAGGAGGAGACCTGGTCTAACAAATACCACTTGTGTATGCATGTTTGTTTTCTATCGCAGTCCTCTTTACAAAACATGTTGACGTTAATGCGCACTGGCCCGACTTGTGCTCAGGATTCCCATTGGTGCTTTGATCATTGGGATGCAGTCGTTGGCGGGAGAAACGGAGCGGGAGAGGAGGAGGAGGGAACAAAGAGAGCTCTATGAACTCCGACTCACAGAATGGTAAACCTGCACATTTAAAAGGCTCCATTTAAGCTGCTAATGTTACGTTGCTCATTTAGCGTCGCTCTCCTTCCTTTAAATCTTCAGGTCGGCCCGTCTGCAGTTGACGGACGATCTGATCGGCGATCTGAGCGTCGGCTCCATGGCAGAGGAGACCAGCAAGGACCTGCAGAGGATCCAGGAGCTTCTTGGAGCGACGCCGAATGAGGGCGGCGCTCAGGACTCGAGCAGCCAATGATGACGGCCGAGCCCGGACTTGAACACCTCCAATGTAACACAATCCACAGACTCTGCTCACTCTGGTAGGACCGGGCACCGACCACATGGGAGTGTGTGTGTGGTGTGAGTGAGTGAAGAAGGATGTCATTTAATTTAATCAGATCTTGTCTCATGCATTTTCATCAGACAAGTTTTATTTCCAGTGTTGTATTTATTTAAGTGACACATTGAAATGAAAGGTGCTTGAAATTAGACCCTGTTTAAATGTAATAAGTAAATTATAATGTAAAATAAAATGCTCAATCATCACTAAAATTGTAGTTCCTTATTAGTTTACATTTATTCCCACTCATCTTCAGGCAACAAGCCTGTAACTCCGTAACTCGTATGTAACTCCCAGTGCATGTTTGAATCCCCTGTTTTGAATAGCGGCAATTTTTAAGGTCAAATTTCTCATTTGACATGTCGCACTGAGCAAAAGGTCTGTATATGTTGTCGGTTGATGAGCCATCTTGAAATGTACTTGGCGGATGCTTCATGTTGTTGACGGCAATAACTGAGTATAACAACAAACCTCCTTTAATGTGTGTAAAGAAGCCCAGGGGGTCTCTAGACATGCTGGCCAGGCCCTCTTTGAGAGCTCCTTGTCTGTCTGTGGTGGAAGAGGGTGGTGGTGTCGAGTTCTCCTTCATTACGCACAACCTCAGCAAAATGGGAAGTTCAGGCTTTTGCTCCCTTTTTTTTTATTTTATTTAAGTTTATTTAAGTTAAGCCCTTTATTTGAACATGCAAAATTTTCAGATTTTATGCATTTATTTTATACTTTTCCCTGTAAGGCATAGTGTAGTTTGAGTGTCAGTCATTTCCATTTAGTTTGGAAACATAACAGCACTTCATAAATGGGCTGTGTGTGCCCTCTACTGGTGATTTGCGGTACATATATTGTTACACAAACTTTAAAAACTCCAGATTATGGGATAATTACAATATATAATAATAATTATAAAAACATTTTAACAATGCGATTAATCGCAGCAAATCATGCGATTAATCACGGTTACAAATTATAATCGTTGCCCAGCCCTAATTGAATTTTTATTCAAACCAGGTAAAGAATTTCTTGTTGTGTGTTCTCTGTTGGGGCTCTCTGTTGTTGGGGTTTTGATGAATGCTTGTGTCGTATTGGAGTATATTGTGTTGTAATACTTTGGGCCTATGAGCAAATGTTTAAAAGGTCAGAGGCTGAAATCCAGAAACAAAAGTACTGTTGGTGGAGTAATCCTCCTAATTTGGAGTTAAAGATATTCAGTTAAAGGTTTTCCAGATGTTGGGTTCATGGATGTTGGTGTCTTGGGGAGGAGGAAGCAACACTGGTGCCGATGTTTTTGCCGATGGATTGATTGGGCTTCGAAGATGAATCCAGGCCAGCTGCTGCAAGGAGCTTACTTATTTTTCTTATTTCATAAAAATAAATTACAAGCTACTGCTATCTAGGATATTGTATATAATCCCCAAAATGTTCTACGATTCCGCCTCACCCAGTGATAGCCCTCTGAAAACCAATAGTATGAGTAGAAATCCGCTTTTGTCAAATATAAAAAGAACTACAGTAAAGATACATAATGCAATCTAAACAAAATGATCATAAAATGCTACAAGGCTTAGACTTCATAACACCAACAATAATAAACAACATTTCAACTAATCCCAAAGATGAAATTAATTTCTCCCTCTGACAGTAAGAAACATGAACACAAACTCCATACATACAAACAGGAAGGATACAGCATCATCGTACATCAGGTCTTCACATAAAACAGATTCTAAGATAAGAATTGAGTTCATCCTTTACTTTGCTGTACAAACAGATCTCATTACAGTTCTTTACAATTTTCAACATCCAATTACTTAACAAAATATTCTTAAACTTTATTTCAAAAAACCTTGGGTAAACTAAAAGCTAATACAGATTAATGATGTGGTTTGAGAATAAATATTTATTTGGTCTTTAAAACTATTCGAAAAGATAATCTGTAGATTAATCGTTACAAAAAATAATCGTAAAGTGCGGCCCTAGCACAGTGTAATGCAGCGCCTTTATTTGGCTGAGGCTTGGTTGTGAGTAGATCCTTTCCTCCAGGCTCCAGAGGGGATTGTGGCTTCTTGTCCACTCGGCCTCTGTGCATTCACAAGCTGAGGGCCACTTCGTGGGCCGAGGCAAAGCAGCGACAACATTACCAAGGTTACATAGCCTTCTCAAAGTTGACCTCACCCGTGTCTGTGTGTCCATCAGGTATGTTGGAACGGTTTCTGCTCTTGTAAGCCTGAAAAAGCAACCAAATAAGCTTTGAAAGTAGAGAAAGACAAGTGAATGTGGCTGTGAGCGAGCAGAGATCTTACCTGTTTAGCTGCCTCCAGCAGAGCGACTACCTCCTGCTTGCCTGTCTGCTGCACCATTTTGTAAAATATCCCAGCTTGATCTTGAAGCAACGTGTAAGGCTCGTCGTAGGCGTGGATGCTTCCTGCATCTAACACCTACAGACAAAAACAGAGAGAAATCTAGTTGTGGAATTATTTCGCAAAAACAACAATTTGAGAGCGACTTTGTTCTTTAGGTTGAAGATGTTTCTTAATTTTACAACTTTAATTAGAGGCTGTGTGTGTGTGTGTGTGTGTGTGTGTGTGTGTGTGTGTGTGTGTGTGTGTGTGTGTGTGTGTGTGTGTGTATGTGTGTGTGTGTGTGTGTGTGTGTGCGCGCGCGTATGTGTGGCAACGAGTACCATTCCTTGAATCAGTTCAGGAGTCCAGCATTTGCATGAGGTGCTTTTCATGTCATTTACATTTTATTCAAGTTTTATTTGCATTAACGAGACATGAATAGAATCATGAATGATGTCCCAGCACATGTCATGTTACGGGAGGATCAGCAACAAAAGGTAGAAATTGGACGGATGGTAACTCACCAGTATGCGGTCGCTGTCTATGATGGTGTTGAGGCGATGAGCGATGGTGAGTACGGTGCATTCTCTGAACTTCTCTCTTATGGTTTGCTGGATCAGCTCGTCTGTCCTTTGACGTCACAGCACAAGGAGGAACATGTAGGGCACCAGTATAAAACACATTTCTGACACAAAATGAACTGAAAGCTCTAAACCAGATACCTTGGGTCCACGTTGGCCGTGGCCTCGTCGATGACGAGGATGCGGTTCTTCCTCAGGACGGCTCTGGCCAGACACACCAGCTGCCTCTGTCCAACACTGAAGTTGGAGCCCGATTCAGCGAGAACCGTGTGCAACTTTCCAGGCAGCTCCTCCACCACAGACTTCAGCTGGACCTACACACACACACACACACACACAAGATTGTTCTCACATGTGTGTTAGGTTTGTGTCATTCTAAGTGCTGTCTAAGTTGTGTGTTACTGTGTGTACGTGTTACTAGCCTCTTGCAGAGCGTTCCACAGGTCTTCATCAGTGTGCTGGTTAAAAGGATCCAGGTTCTTCCTCATGGTGCCTGTAAACAGCACTGGATCCTGGGGACAGAGGTCAGTGCTTCTTAAAGAATCTGGTTTCCTCTACCCTGCTCCTTTATCATCTCCTTTCAACTCCTCTCTCCTCTTGCTTTGCATTCTCTTGTCCATCTCTGCCTTGCTCTCATTTATTCTGCTCTTTTCTGCACAGCCCTGCTCTAGAGCAAGTTTGCTTCGAAATTTGCGGGAAAACCTTTGTTGGGTGGAGGATCTTCCATACACACGTATAGTTAGTTAGACACGGCGTTCCTCAAGGTTCAATGCTTGGACCCATACTATTCATTCTATATTTACTCCCTTTAGGTAAAATGATCCGGACACACTGCATGAATTTTCATTGCTAGGCGGATGACAGCCAACTTTACCTGTCAATGAGGCCAGATGAGTCCGGTCAATCAAATAAACTTGTCCAGGCAAAGGGATCACATTTCTCTTATTTAAGCTTCGCTGCACTGGTTTCCAGTAAAAAAAAAACTTAAAAGCCTCCTGCTCGCTTCTAAATGGTCTTAATGGTCAGGCTCCGTCATACATTAAAGAGCTCATAGTACCGTCTCTCTGTGCCTCTCTGCGTGTCTCTCTCTACTTTCTCTATCTTTCTCTCTAAACCCAACCGATCAAGGCAGATGGCCGCCCACCTAGAGCCCGGTTCTGCCTGAGGTTTCTTTCCATTAAAGGGGAATTTTTCCTTGCCGCTGTTGCCTTCTGTTGTCTCTCTTTCCTGTCCTTAATCATGCTTCTCTTCTACTCTTGCCTCAATTACCTCCAGTTCTCCTTCTCTTCTCTTCTCTCACTCTTTAAGTACAAACTCACCTGAGGGATGATGGACATCTTCTGCCGCAGGTCATGGAGGCCGATCTCAGAGGTCAAAACTCCATCGATGTAGATTTTTCCTTGTGGCTCTGCTAGACGGAACAGAGCGGACACCAGCGAGCTTTTCCCAGCGCCCGTCCTACCCACAATGCCCACCTGCATAACAGAAAACAAAATGTCACTGCAACCTCAAGTTTGATTCAGAAATGAAAAGAACATGTTGACTTCTGGAGAACAAACTGTCTGACCTTTTCTTTGGGGCGGAACATTGCTTTCAGGTTCTGCAGGACCAGCGGGCCGTCGGGACTGTAGGAGAAGCTGACCTGGTCAAAGGTCATCAGGCCCTGGCTGGGCCAGTCAGGAGGAGGACGCTTGTTGGTTTCCCAGGGTGCCTCACTCTCCAGGTCTGTATACTCCATCACCCTCTCCACTGAGGTCATCTGAGGGCAGAGACTTCTATTTGTACCATTGGCTTTCTCAGCATGTATCAGGTCCAGTGCATACATTTTTTGTTTAACTAAAATGCTGGAGATAACATCTCACCATGTTCTCCACCTCAGCACTCTGCCTTACACCCCACTGGAACATGCCCATCAGTCTGATGGCGTAGGTCAGAGCCAGACCCACGGAGCCAGCATCCAGCTCTAACAGAGCCAACAGAAAGAATGACACAAGATATTCAAGTGTATGTTTTGGTTTGGGTTGGTTTGCCTTCTTACTCTGGATTCAACTCTTCTTCACATTATTGACTCATTGAATGAAAATGAAATCTTCCTCACGGTCTCTGAGCAACAGGCAGCCGAAAGTGGTGAAGGTAACAAAGACAGAGCACATGCCGTCAAGGCGGAGAGCAAACCAGCGAGAAGTGGACAGGAACAGGAACCAGGACTCTGTTAAAGACAGTCAAGTAGAACACAATGGTATCGTAATCGTACAATGCAAAAAGCTACAGAAACCTCATGAGGGAAACTGCTCAGATCATGTGATCCTCATCACCACGAGTTACTGTATAAGCAGGGCTGCAAATAAGACATAATTGACCTGGGGGGAGACCTAATTCTGTGACATCCTGGGAACTTCAATCTCTTGGTTCTCATTGCTGTTATTAGTGAGTACTGGGCTGAAAACTAAATTGGCTTGAGGTGGTAAGACCAAGAAGAACCTGAGTGAAGGTCCTGATGGGCGTCAAAGGTTTTCTGGAATCTTTCTTCTGCTCTGAAGGCTCTGATTGTCCACAGACCCTGAAGTGTTGAAGACAGGTGAGAGAAGACTGGACTCCGAGCTGCAGGAAAAGGAGCACGTGACACCAGATGTACACAAAAGTCTCAGAATATAATTAATATAAGCACATCAAACAGACACAGTTACTCTGTGTCTCCATGGCGATGTGGAACACTCACTGGTGGCCTCCAGGCGTTTGATGTCTCTGGAAGTCTGCAGGTAGTAGCGACGGACGTAGATGAAGACCAAGAGAAGAGGGACCACAGGGATGAGGATCCAAGGGATCACTGATGAAGCCACAGCGACCACGCCAAGAATCTGCAGGAACAGCTGTGCACCAAAAACAAAAATTAAAAGTCAAAGGCCAGATCAAGTCTGTACATTTGGCCTTCTCCTCCTCTAACAGTAGCATGTGAGCATTACAACAGCTAAGAAAGAGTTAATTGACAAAACACAATAAAATATTAAACATAGAACTCATGCTGCTATAAAACATGTCAGATCCGTCCCTCACCTGAATAAAGTCCACAAATGCACATGGCATGTTGGAGTCCAGCAGGCCGATGTCCTTTGAGAATCGATTTAAGATTCTTCCTGAGGAGAGTTGAGAGAAATCAATGATTAAAAATACTAGAAACATGATTACATCACAATAAGCCTGTGTGAGGAACAATATCAAAAACTAATATGCAACACCTATATATACACGGTCGCCCATAAAGTTGGAATGATTTTTTATTCCAACCTTATGGGCGACCGTGTACGTACAGTACATGCTAACTACAATAGGGTATCACAACCAGCTAACCTTTACAGGTACTCACCCCTGCTCCACCTGTGAGCCAGTGACATGAGTTGAGTGGCTTCTGCAGGTTTTAAAACGGCAGCGCACTTCTTCCATGCTTCGCCGATTTAAGCCCATGGCGTCTCAGGGGGGCCCCGACGGTAACGCTAGCGTCCTGGCACTACCCCCGCTGTCCACCACTCACCTCTGTCACCAGGTTAAGTTTATCACACAGGTCAGGGCTGGTGTCATTGGTTAAAGCCGTGAATATTGAGTATCAAGAGTGCATGTGGTTGTAGAAAACCCATTTCTTCCCATTTCTTGTTAATTACAATTCAATTCATAAATTCTTAAGAAGATATGCATCAATTTTACTAAGACCTTAAAGGATGTTTCCCACATAAAAACAAAAGAATGTGACATTATTTTTGCTTCCCCACTATAGAACTCTCTATTTCTCAGAAGTGTTTGGCGACTTGCTTAATTTGACTGGTGGAGGCTTGAATTTTCAGGTCGATTTAATAACTAATGAATGCCAGCACCATTCCTTCAATCACCTCCCAACCTGCTTCAGAGAGGAGGAAGGAGGGTCAGGGGTGATGGGTAGGGCTGTGGTGAAGGGGGGGAAATATTATGGGAAGATGTTTGGCAAGAAAAAGAGGAAGCAAACATCACTGTCGGCAAGAATGTGGTGATGAATCTTACCTATTGGGTTGATGTCAAAAAATCGGACGGGTGTGCGCAGGATGGCGCTGAACATCCGGTTGTGCAGGTTTTGTGTGCACTTCACCAACACATTGAATAGGAGCAGATTCCTGGCAAAGCCAAAGACGATGGTGGCTGCAGTCAAACCTGTAAAACAACCAGAATATTCTCCAACCCACTACAGCCGACATGTTGTTTACATGGCTGCAGCATGAACACGCTAACAGCAGATTACCTCCATAAATGCCCAGATAGAACCCCAGGTTCAGCTCTGTGGTGACATTCTGTGCAGTTTGGATGACGGTGCTGTTGATATTCAGCTTTTCTTGCTCGTCGGCCCTGATGAGACAAAATTATACAGTTTCAACAATGAGATAGAAGCGAAATAAAAACACTAGGTCATCTGACAGACTACTGGTTTTCAATCTTACCAGTAAGCTAGCCACCAGTCCTGCATGATGTATACCACCTACAAAACAAGCAGACAGTGTCTTGGTGTGTTTCTTTAGACCTAAAGATGTCACAGCTACACAGTCAGCACGTTTTCTATGCAGTTCAGGTAAGGTAATTGAGCCGTATTTTAAATTCAATAGTTCAACAGGATGATAACAGACCTACTATCTCCCGATTATGTTTTCTCTGAAGGTAGGTTAAAAAAAATTATACACCGCTGATTTTACAAACTTCCTCATTTATTTAAGCCCTAAGTCACTGATGTTGTTTTTTGTAAGTTAGTGCATTCGGGAGATATTTGGCACTACAACTACCAGACCACAGTCTGTTGAATGGACCTCTATGGACGAAACAAAGTATGGCCTCCTTCATTTACCTGAGGCTGTACTTATTCATATCGCTCCTCCTCCGACCCCCCCCCCCCCCCCCCCCCGGCAATAGAACTTTGGGAACCAGTGCTCTAAGAGATACTGTAGAGATACATCAGTGCTTCCAAAAGGGTGGGCTGTGAAGGCACTGCAGGTTGACCCCTCCTGAGGGGTCTTTCACAATAAATATAAAGTGTTTAATTAAAAATGTTTAGCATACCTGAGCCAGACTGTTGATGAGTATCACAAACAGCAGAACAGCAATGCTGGCTCCAGCTTTCAGGTATTTGACGTACAGGCCGAAGCCGATGGATCCCTGAGCTCGACTCTCCTCCGCCATTGCCTGCATGGATGGCACCAGATTAAAGACGAGCACGGGGTCCATAGTGAAATCAATCTGCTACTGTCTCAACAACAACATCTACAATAGATGATGAACAAACCTGGAGCTGCTCGCCTCCATTTTTGACCGAATACACAGAGGAAGCCTGGGAAAGCACAGAGTTCTCCGACAGAGTCCGACTCCGATAGGAGACCTCTTGAGACGACTGCTGCTCCTCCTCCTCGTCCTTCTTCAGCAGGGAGGTGAAGTCAACTCCGGAGCGCTGCAGCTCTGCGTAGGTCCCCTTTGCCACCATGTGACCCTAACGTGCACATTGAGCTACACATTCACTTCATTGGAAAACATACCTATCACATATTCATCACACACACACAAATGAGGTCTCTTTTCCCTCGTAACACTCCATCGTACGTCAGGCTCAGGTAAGAGGGGATCATTTTGCTCTCACTGACCTCCTTCAGGACCACTATCTGGTCAGCTGCCTTCAGGTACTGAAGCTGGTGGGTGACCAGGATACGAGGTTTCTTCTTCAGCAGGCCACAGATACACCTGATATATGGACACAAAACAGCTCATCAAGACCATGTGAGGATTCAGCAAGAATACATGAAAAAATACAAACAAACACCAGAAATCAAAGCCAACATTTTCAAACAGGCTTTATTCATTTGACTTGTGCTTCCTATCCTTTATCACTGTTGTTGCACACACGTCTGAAGACTGTAAGAGGAAGAGTGGGACCAGTTTCCATTGTGTGCCTGACAGCAGCAGCACCGCTCCCCTTCCTGTATCCAAACACGTTTGTATTTAATAAGAATAACACTTTACCTCCCCACAGGTCTGCTCATGCTTAAGACAAATTTAGGGCTGTGGTGAGACAGAGGGCGAACATGGAGCAGGATGTTCCTGCTATAACAAATATTAATTTTGCACTTACTGAAGTTAACAGAATACAGGCACATTTGAAGTCTAGTAAATAGTAAAGAGCCTCTTCTTGTTAAATCTCATAAGCTGGATGAGGTAAGAGCTTTCACTGATGACTTCAGACATTGCTAGTAGTCCAGCCAAAGTAACTCATTTTGGAGCCAAAAATAGAACTAATTGTAAAAGAATTTCTTTCAGCATAGATCATTTCTATGAGGTGTCCAGAACAACATACTAAAAGTCCTAAGAAATCCTAGTTGAGGAAATATGTTTAATTCTCATCAATCCGAGATGTGTGCCAATAAGGCCAGGCAACAATACACCCCAATGGGGCTATTTTTTTCCTTTACTCCTATCAAAATGAAACTTTACATAGTAAAAGTATACATGAAAATTAACTTTTTTTGTATTACAAGTTTCTTTTGAAATTAATTTGAATATGCACATGAGCTCCACACTTACTGAATATGTCCTAATTTGCATAGGCAGAAACAACATTCGTATGTATGACAAATACATCGGCCCAGTCTTCATCCAATCATTGTACTGCCAATGGGTGATGGCAATGCTGCTTTTAGACTGGCCTCTAACCTGAAAACTGCCTGGCTTGGTAGTACCTGCCAGGGGTATAACCCTCGCAAAACCCAGTCTTCAGGGTCACGGAGGCACACAAGCCTCCCCACCACGACAAGGTAGCAACAACAGGGGAGGGTTTTTTTTTCGATTCTGTGATAAAGTAACTCAGAACTCATCTCCAGTGGAACCTCAAACTCTCCCTCCAACGTCAACAGCTGCAAAGTTCCATAGTCTTCGGGTCTTTTACCAAATACTGGAGTGGAAAGGGGGAAGTGAACATATGGACCCAAAAGACTGGGGGTGGCATGTTTTGGATGGGAGATTTATGCCAATAATGACCGATCAGCCTGCGGCACCACCAGAAATACTAGATGTAGTCCGCTGTAGTTGCAGGAAAGACTGCAGCACAAAGAGATGCACATGCAAAAAACATGGACTCCCTTGCATTGCCATATGTGGAGAATGTCGTGGTACTAGCTGCAGAAACTCAAAGTTGCCTGATTTATCAGATGAATATGACCCAGAGGGGAACAACTAAGCAAAGAACAAACCAGGAACTGATATAGGGGGTACCAGAACGAAGAGCCACAGAGAAGGGGTTGAGGATCCAGGCTGGATTAAAAAATTAAAAAAAAAACATAAAAAAAAACTTAAAAAAGAAAAACTTAAAAAAATAAAAAAAAATAAAAAAACACAAAAAAAAACTCCCCTGTTGTTGCTACCTTGTCGTGGTGGGGAGGCTTGTGTTGCCTCCGTGACCCTGAAGACTTTACTGGCGGGGGTTATACCCCTGGCAGGTACTACCAAGCCAGGCAGTCTTCAGGTTAGAGGCCAGTCTAAAAGCAGCATTGCCATCACCCATTGGCAGTACAATGATTGGATGAAGACTGGGCCGATGTATTTGTCATACATACGAATGTTGTTTCTGCCTATGCAAATTAGGACATATTCAGTAAGTGTGGAGCTCATGTGCATATTCAAATTAATTTCAAAGGAAACTTGTAATACAAAAAAATTGATTAATTTTCATGTATACTTTTACTATGTAAAGTTTCATTTTGATAGGAGTAAAGGAAAAAAATAGCCCCATTGGGGTGTATTGTTGCCTGGCCTTATTGGCACAGATCTCGGATTGATGAGAATTAAACATATTTCCTCAACTAGGATTTTCTTAGTTTTATTGTGGTAGGAGTAAAGGAAAACATTAAGCCTATTTGGGTGTATTTTGGGCATATTCGATTAGTGTATAGCTCATTTGCATATAAAAAATTCATTTTCAAAGAAACTTGTAATTTTACTTTTCATGGGTACTTTCATTGTGTAAAGTTTCATTTTGATAGGAGTAAAGGAAAAAAATAGCCCCATTGGGGTGTATTGTTGCCTGGCCTTATTGGCACACATCTCGTCGTAAAGCGCTACTTTGCCAAGAATATAGAGAGACACAGATTCTTTATGACCTGTCGCTCTTTCTGTAGCTTGGAAGTCACTCACCGTTCAAACAGATGTCTCCCAACCTCGGCATCAACGGCACTTAAGGGGTCATCCAGCAGGTAGATGTCAGCATCCTGATACACAGCCCTGACAACACACACAAACAAAGACAAGTGTGTTATCTCCCTGCAGTATTTACATAAATGTTGAATGTTTGGATGGTCCTCATACCTCGCCAGGTTGAGACGAGCTTTCTGCCCCCCGCTGAGTGTGGCTCCTCTGTCGCCGATCAGCGTCAGGTCTCCATCTGGGAGAAGCTCCATGTCCTGTATCAGAGGGACAACAGGGCATTAACACTGCATAACCCACAGGCAAACCTTCGAGGGGGAAAGACAAACATGCTCCAGCAGCACCAGTCACATATAATGAGCTTTAGGCTGTCATCATCCTTCATGTAGTGAAATTAAAACAATTTGAATCTGATGACCACTCACCCTCTTCAGAGCACAGGCCCGCAGCACATTCTCATACTTCTGAGGGTTCATCTCTTTCCCAAACAGGATGTTGCTGCGGATGGTTCCAGGGAACACCCAGGGCTGCTGGGAGGCATAGGTCAGCTGACCTTTGACATTCAGGACCCCCTTTTCCAAAGGCAGTTCTCCAAGGATGGAGCTCAACAAGGATGACTGGATAGAAACATCAGCATAAAGAAACATCATCAGTCCTGTTCAGTGCTCTTCCTCCTTATAAACATGAAAGTATATAAATCATTCCACGACCAGTTCTCCTTCTCTCATGTGTAGTGGCTGCATCAAGAGAGCTCTGACCTTTCCAGCCCCTACTGGTCCAATTACAGCCAAGAGTTGAGGTGACTTCAAGGAGAGAGAGATGTTCTGCAGAGATGGTGCATCTAGGCTCTGCAAGGGCACAAAGATGAGGCAAAATAGAGATCAATCACAAACAAGAGTGAAAATGAACCTGTTATCCTTGTGTGATTCAAAACACAGAACTTTTTTTTACGTTTGTTTTTAACCAAGTGTCTGTGTGTGTGTATTGTGTTCATCATTGTGCTGTAGTAGGCACAAAGGTTCTCTAACCTTGTCCCAGTAGCAGATCAGGTCCTTGATCTCCACAGAGACGTCCTTCTTCTCCTCCTGTGGCAGCACAGAGCCACTATTTGTGACCTCGTCCAGCATCAAAAACTCCTTCAGCATGAATACAAAAACACAATTGAATAACAGTAGAGATGGAATGTTTATTAAAAACACCCACTTTCATAATCACTAATGCCTTTAGAACAGCAGGCCTGCATCATCACTTTGCTTACCTGAATCCGCTGTACGCTGACGCGGGTCTCAAACAGTTTCTCAATGGCAGCCGGAAAGAAAAGGGTGACAGTGAGTTGCACGGCACTGTACAGCGACACCGTGACAAACACACGGCTGGCTGAGATGGTGTTTCCAAGAAGAACATAGACAGTGAAGGTGACAAAGACGATGATCTTGCTGGCACAGAAGAAAGAGGCCATGTTGAGGCCTCGCAGGTAGGAGCTCATCATGATCTTGGAGATCTCCTTCCTGTTTACACGAACACAGAACTAACTATTACAATTACAAAATGTCTCATGCCTCAAAACAAAATGGATCTTGGTTAGTATTTAGGGGCTTTTGGGTGAGATAATGCTCCGATACTCCTGGTAGATTCATAAAATTACAGTTGACAGCCGATCTAGAATAATATGCAAACAATAAAAAATTGGTTAAATTGCTGGTTTTACATTTCAGCTGTGTCACTCCTGAAGTGTGTTATCAATGTCCGCAGTTACAACTTGTGACACACAACTGTTAAACAAATATATTGACCTTTATTTGGGAAACAGTTGGACATGGACACACAGGCTGAGTTGAACAATCAAATGAAGCTGGTAAAAGAGGAACAAGTTGGGCAGTAATTTGTTTCTTCCTCATCCAGCAGACACAGAGCTTTGATTCCCGCCACTCCTCAGAAAATATCTGGCCACTAATTTACCATACAAATGCATTCATGTTTACCTTCGCACCTCAGACACCAGAGCAGCAAAAGGTTTCTCCCAGGCGTACATCTTAATGATCCTCACTCCAGACACCACTTCATTCATTGTGAGGATTCTTTTGTCAGTGAGAGCGGCGGTCTGACTCCTACACAGGAACAGGGAGGAAAGACACTGATTCCACACTTGTCAGGTCTGAGTTTGCACTTTGAGGCTCACACTTGAGGATACAACTACATGGACAGTTTGACCCACAATGACATGCACGATGTTGACAAAATAGGTGTGTGTTGGATCTGAAGTTGGGCAGGAACTTTCCGGAGAATGAGCTGTCAAAACAAAGGCCACATGATTTCAGTTTCAAAAAGATTCTCTGAATGGATTGTTGGAATGTTTGCTTTCCCGTACAGAATTGGATTTGCGATTAAAAGACGGGACCCAATTTAGATTATCTCCCTGTCATCAGCATGATTACATTACATTATGGTCATTTTATCCAAAGCCACTTCCAATAAGTGCGTTCAACAAAGGTAGATAATGTTGTACACAGCCGTCGACTGCCTCACGGATGAAGATGTTCTGTCCTGATCCGTTTCATTTATATTCTCTTACCTTAACTTTGAAAACAGCCTTCCGAACATAGACTGTGTAGGCATCAGGAACATGAGGACCACAATGCCTGCCAAGCAAGACGGCCCAATCTCCATCCACAGCAACCCCACAACCACTGCCACCACCAGAGGCCCGGCCCACAGGTCGTGCAGGAAGAGGGTGAGCTGTCGAAGAAAGGATGCTGTGAGTTTTATTTAACAGGGGCCATTCACTCGGACATTGCTACAGTTGTGGTTAAAGTTAATAAAAACACATTAGTAACCTTTGCAACAGATGCTAAAACAAGTTTAAGTGTATGACTTATTTACACCACAATTTCACCAAGGATTGATTTCAACCAATTTGAGTACTAATAATTAAAATATTAAAATAATAATAAAAATGTCATATGTATCAAAGCAATGATCGAGGGGTTGGGTGACACGTCAACATAAATCGACATGCGCCAACACGTCATGATGACGTAAGATGGCCGCGTCAGGTGAAAACATGTACGCAACTGGCCGCGGACCTGCGTCTCATATATTTTTGTTGTTGAACGCAGATTGCGCTCCATCACTTTTACTTGAATTGAATAAGCAATATGTTGGATTGTAAAACGGAGATTATCAATCAAAAGGTGGCTAGTTGTGGAATAATGCACTGCAAATCTTTGTTACATTTGTGATGTAGATGATTTAAGAAACTATAGAAATATGAATGAGATAAGCTTGATTTTTATTTTGGGGGCAATATTTTTTATATTGCGTAATAAATTTAAACGTTACATTAATCGACTAATCGAAAAAAATAATCTGTAGATTAATCGTTAAAAATATGATCGTTAGGTGCAGCCCTAAATGAATGCATATATAACCTACTTAGAAAAGAACATTAATGACATGGACTCATCCCTGGTGTGAAACAAAACTGAATATAAATACATTTCAAAGTAACAAACTCTGTTTAGGACCCAGCGGATATATAATAAGCTTATATTTTGGTCAGTTGATTTAGGGCAAAAATGGACCATGGGCTACTGAGGGCCACATTTGGCCCCCACGCCATAGTTTGGCCAGCCCTGATTTATCGTCTTCATGTTCCTAGGTAACTTTAAACATCTCTTGTGTTATTAACCTTTTTTTGAAAAAGCCAAGCTGCTATTATTATTATTAATTTTTCTTAATCTTTTCCTCCCTAATACATTTTACAGTTCACACATCTTTTTTTAGTTGCAAATGGGAGTGAAGTGTTGTTCACCCTGCAGCGGCCACTTACTGATCTGGTTCCCTTGTGTTTTAAGTCGTCACCTCTTCTCTTCTGTACAAAAATGGCATCTTTAATGCAATTTCTTTACTTTTCTGAAATTTCACGTACATCATCAAAACGGATCACGTCATTTGATAGGAGGTTGACAATCTGTCCGGTTGTGGTTTTTCCCATGGCTTCACTGCTGAGGCACAGGGCCTGGAGAAAGAGGAATCATATCAGTGACGGTAAAAGAAATCCAACTTAATATTTTAAAAAGTAATAAGGTATAAGCAAGCACACATAAACTTTCCATAACATTTGGATGACAACTCCAACAGGTACATTTTGAATACCAACCCACCAGCTCCCAAGACGTCCACAGGACCGTGCCCTCTTACTCTTACTCACCTTCCTGTAGATCATGTGACACATCGCCACTCTGATCCTCATGCCCGTTCTCTGGAGGAGGTAAGAGTAGGGGTGATGGATCAACGTCATGCAGATGGTGCAGACAGACAGACCCACAGCGTAGCCAAGAGTCTCGTACAGCGCAGTCATGTTCTCTGGGTCGTAACTCTCAAAGTATGTAATCACTTTCCCCAAGATGATTGGCTGGATGACTTTAATGGCCTCCTGATATGCAGAGTACATGTTGATGAATGAAGAAAGAACTTCATGCAGGATATGGAACTAGGGCAACAATTAATAATTTTTAAGTATTATTTAGTGTTAATTGTACAGACACTGACTTCACTGAAAGTGAAGAGACCGAGCAGTGCATACGGTTTCCAGTAGCACTTCACGATGGCTTTGGTGAGTCTGGGCTCTCGCAGCTCTTTGGTACACTTTTGAACTTCATCATCCCAGCATCTGTCCAAGGGAATGTCATGTTATTTGATGTATTTCCACAGGAAAAACAACACAGCCTGTACAATCTTCCAGCAGGATGTGACGATCTGCTTCAAATGAAACTGATTACTCTGACTGACGACTCAAAACATCTCTGAATACATTCGGACTAATCAGAAGTTTAATTGAACATACATTCCCTCAACTTCACTTTCCATAACTCCACATGCCATCTTTAATTACCATGGTAACTACATTGAGCTGTAAGTTAGTCACAACACCTCCATACCTCTGCAGCTCCTGTCCGAGTCTCTCTGACTTGTCCTCTGAGAGCACCTCATACATGTCATCTTCCTCCAGCCTGCGTTTCCACCCAGCGCGAAACAAGGGATTCAACCACCTGTAGGCGGAAGATGATGATGATGTTGTCGATGAAGATGTAGGGCCTCAAAATGGTGGCGGAGACCAAGCTGACATTTCTGTCATTTTACTTCACCAAAGAAGCTACTGTGAAGTTTACTTGTTTTTTTCTGATCTAAATTATACCTACAAAGACCAGCATTCATTTATTCATCCCTAATAGCGTCCAATGTATGGAGAAGAGCAATGAGCCCATTAAATAACATTTAACACCTTTTAGGGGGGGTTTAGACATGATATAAACGCATAATGTACAGGGAGGGAGGCCTTTAGACACCACAAATAAGAAACCATTTTCAATCTGATGCTGATATCACCCAATGTTTCGCACAGATCAGCAAACCTGTCTTCCCAACAAGATTCAACATGTGCCACGACAACCACCGACCAAAAGGTAATAACAAAATAACAAAAAGGACTTTACCTGACAAAGAGCCTGCGGTTACGACACATTTCTGAGAGTGTGCTCAACTGCTCATGCAAGCAGAGAGCGGTGCATTCAAACACCAATTCTGGAGATAACATGAGTACGTGCCCAGGAGCTCTAGTCTAGTCGAACAACAGGTTTAAGGTATTTGGGTGGTACCTTAAACTATAAATTACCATAAAGAAGGGACTAGAGAACAGCACAGAGGTTTAGCAACATGATAAGGCACTGTTTCAGCACGACCTATAAAACAGAATTTCTGTGAATTTCCCCGTTGTGGGACGAATAAAAGATTATTTTAGCAAATATCCTATTCCTACTAAACAGACATGGGATGTCAAACTGCACTGGTTTGTGTAGGTGCCCATTCATTTACAGCTATTCTTAAGATTAAGCTGTTACGAAACTAACTTCCCTCTGACAACTGCAAAACAAAGCCACCTGCCTGTGTGGCTTCGTGAGAACTTTTCACTCTTCACTTAGTATATACTATATAAGTAACATTTCACACAACGGGTTTCTTTACTTTGACTCATTTCATACATATCTAATTGTAAGGTTTAACAAGTTTAAATATATAATGCCTGTAACGTGTCATCACCGTAGCAGTGCTCAAGCGACTAGATTAGTTTGAACAACTTATACCTCAGCTAAATAACTTTGAACTCGTACCACTTAGCAAATTAACTTAATACAAATGATAAATAAATGATAAATAACTCTGCAAACTGTCGGTTTATGGCCAAAAGCAACTCAGAAAGCTAAAGTTTCCCTGCTTCGTTTTTAAATCGACCCGCTGAGTAAGGGCAAATTTATTATCCGTGTACTTCGTCGACTTACCAGAAAAATAGCTGCGATAGAAAATTAGCAGTGGCCGCCGGGTTCTTTTTGGCATCTTTGCTTAACTTTTCCATGCTGCTTTACACTCCCGTAGTAACTGAACTTTAATCTCCTTCTGTCTTTTAACGGGTTTTCACCTGAAAAATATGACTTTGTTATAAGGTGAGCGCATTAAATTCCATCACCAAGATGACGTGCTTCACGGTCGCGATACGCTATTGGCTATCTCGCCGTCCTCTTCCTTCACGCGATTGGCTGAGAGGTGACGGCCGCATTGTATTGGCCAATCAACGATACGTAGCTGCAACGAGGTTACAGGTGGACATTCTTCATCAGCTGAACAGGGCGTGGATCCATTGTTTAGGCAGAAATGAGACGTAGCGTTGGAGAAAGTAAAATCTAAAACAAAGGGTGTTTAAGGGAAGTTTAGGTAAATACAGATTTTTCTTTTTATATTGTTCCTTAAGATGACGAATATAACAAACATTGACATTTTTGGTCCACCAACTTTCAAGATGCAAACACACAAAACATTCTTCCTCTGAGTAAATTATATCAGATTTGGACATTATTTCTTCTGTACTTGTATTAATAATAACGACAACTCTGTACTTACATATCTCTTTAATCCAAAGCGCTGTACATTGACCTTACATTCAGCATTCACACACTGATGGAAGGGTCAGAACATGCAAGGAGTGTTCATGCACATCAGGAGCAGTTCGGTGTCGTGATCAAACCTTTAACGGGCCGTTCATACCGCCCTTCTCAAACAAAGCACATTCGAATGTGTCAAGAGCAAATAAACATTGAAACTCAAAGGGCCCTACAGGGTTCAGGATTATGTAGATTGTTCTGGCATTTAACAAAATGTAATCAAATGTCAGATCAGGATATTGAGCAGCAAGTTTTTCAATATATGATAAATATGAACTACAGAAAATAAATCATTTACACCATCGAATTCCAAACTCTCAGATGTAAAGCGTACAGTGTAATGTGCGTAAATATTAAGGCCACGCACACCCAAGGTTCTGAGCAGATCCTTTCCTCAAGGCTCCAGAGGGGATTGTGGCTTCTTGTCCACTCTGTCTCTGTGCATTCACAAGCTGAAGGCCACCATGGAGCCAAGGCACTTTCTGTAGCTTTGAGGCAAAGCAGCTAGAGCCTCGTTGAGGTTAAAGAGCCGTCTCAAAGATCACAAAGTTGACCTCACCCGTGTCTGTGTGTCCATTAGGTATGTTGGGACGGCTTCTGCTTTCGTAAGCCTGAAAAAGCAACCAAATGAGCTTTGAAAGTAAAGAAAGACATTACATTACATTACATAACATTACGATCATTTGGCAGACGCTTTTATCCAAAGCGACTTACATTACATTTACCACCCTTCGCAGAGGGTGGAGCAATTGAGGGTTTGGTGCCTTGCTCAGGGGCACCTCGGCAGGGGCTTGGTTCCCAAGCAGAAGCTCTACCCACTGAGCCACTGCCTCGGACAAAGGCAGAGTTTGTAAATGTCGCTGTGAGCGAGCAGAGATCTTACCTGTTTAGCTGCCTCCAGCAGAGCGACTGCCTCCTGCTTGCCTGTCTGCTGCACCATTTTGTAAAATATCCCAGCTTGATCTTGAAGCAACGTGTAAGGCTCGTCGTAGGCGTGGATGCTTCCTGCATCTAACACCTACAGACAAAAACAGAGAGAAATCTAGTTGTAGAATTACTTTGGCAGAAACGTTATTTTGAAGACTCAGGTATCTTTTGGATTAAACAGACGTTTCTGTGGAAATTGTAGATAAACAATATATAGCCCAGCCCGCATTAACTCCTTACTGACATCAGGTGCCCCCTGTCTAAACAAGGAATCTAGCCTTAGTTTAAAATAAGTGTGAGTGAGTGCGTCTCCAATGCCAAATTAATGATCATTCATTTAATAACTGAGCTTTGTAGAGATCTACGACTCACCAGTATGCGGTCGCTGTCTATGATGGTGTTGAGGCGATGAGCGATGGTGAGTACGGTGCATTCTCTGAACTTCTCTCTTATGGTTTGCTGGATCAGCTCGTCTGTCCTTTGACGTCACAGCACAAGGAGGAACATGTAGGGCACCAGTATAAAACACATTTCTGACACAAAATGAACTGAAAGCTCTAAACCAGATACCTGTGGTCCACGTTGGCCGTGGCCTCGTCGATGACGAGGATGCGATTCTTCCTCAGGACGGCTCTGGCCAGACACACCAGCTGCCTCTGTCCAACACTGAAGTTGGAGCCCGATTCAGCGAGAACCGTGTGCAACTTTCCAGGCAGCTCCTCCACCACAGACTTCAGCTGGACCTACACACCCACACACACACACACACAAGATTGTTCTCACATGTGTGTTGGGTTTGTGTTATTCTAAGTGCTGTCTAAGTTGTGTGTTACTGTGTGTACGTGTTACTAGCCTCTTGCAGAGCGTTCCACAGGTCTTCATCAGTGTGCTGGTTAAAAGGATCCAAGTTCTTCCTCATGGTGCCTGTAAACAGCACTGGATCCTGGGGACAGAGGTCAGTGCTTCTTAAAGAATCTGGTTTTCTCTACCCTGCTCCTTTATCATCTCCTTCCAACTCCTCTCACTGTCGTCTTGCCTTCCTTCACCTTCTCTTGTCTCTCTTTCCTGTCCTTAATCATGCTTCTCTTCTACCCTTCCCTCCCTTACCTCCGGTTCTCCTTCTCTTCTCTTCTCTTTAAGTACAAACTCACCTGAGGGATGATGGACATCTTCTGCCGCAGGTCATGGAGGCCGATCTCAGAGGTCAAAACTCCATCAATGTAGATCTTTCCTTGTGGCTCTGCTAGACGGAACAGAGCGGACACCAGCGAGCTTTTGCCAGCGCCCGTCCTACCCACAGTGCCCACCTGCACACCAAAAAACAAATGTCACTGCAACCTCAAGTTTGATTCAGAAAAGAAAAGAACATGTTGGCTCCTGGAGAACAAACTGTCTGACCTTTTCTTTGGGGCGGAACATTGCTTTCAGGTTCTGCAGGACCAGCGGGCCGTCGGGACTGTAGGAGAAGCTGACCTGGTCAAAGGTCACCAGGCCCTGGCTGGGCCAGTCAGGAGGAGGACGCTTGTTGGTTTCCCAGGGTGCCTCACTCTCCAGTTCTATGTACTCTATCACCCTCTCCACTGAGGTCATCTGAGGGCAGAGACTTTTATTTGTACCATTGGCTTTCTCAGCCTTCAGCTATAGTATGTATCAGTATGTATCCAATCCTATAAGTTTAACTAAAATGCTGGAGATAACATCTCACCATGTTCTCCACCTCAGCACTCTCCCTTACACCAAACTGGAACACGCCCATCAGTGTGATGGCGTAGGTCAGAGCCAGACCCACAGAGCCAGCATCCAGCTCTAACAGAGCCAACAGAAAGAATGACACAAGATATTCAAGTGCATGTTTTGGTTTGGTTTGCCTTCTTACTCTGGATTCAACTCTTCTTCACATTATTATAAATGAAATCTTCCTCACGGTCTCTGAGCAACAGGCAGCCGAAAGTGGTGACGGTAACAAAGACAGAGCACATGCCGTCAAGGCGGACAGCAAACCAGCGAGAGGTGGTCAGGAACAGGAACCAGGACTCTGTTAAAGACAGTCAAGTAGAACACAATGGTATCGTAATCGTACAATGCAAAAAGCTACAGAAACCTCATGAGGGAAACTGCTCACATCATGTGATCCTCATCACCACGAGTTACTGTATAAGCAGGGCTGCAAATAAGACATAATTGACCCGAGGGGAGACCTAATTCTGTGACATCCTGGGAACTTCAATCTCTTGGTTCTCATTGCTGTTATTAGTGAGTACTGGGCTGAAAACTAAATTGGCTTGAGGTGGTAAGACCAAGAAGAACCTGAGTGAAGGTCCTGATGGGCGTCAAAGGTTTTCTGGAATCTTTCTTCTGCTCTGAAGGCTCTGATTGTCCACAGACCCTGAAGTGTTGAAGACAGGTGAGAGAAGACTGGACTCCGAGCTGCAGGAAAAGGAGCACGTGACACCAGATGTCAGAAAGTACACAAAAGTCTCAGAATATAATTAATATAAGCACATCAAACAGACACAGTTACTCTGTGTCTCTATGGCGATGTGGAACACTCACTGGTGGCCTCCAGGCGTTTGATGTCTCTGGAAGTCTGCAGGTAGTAGCGACGGACGTAGAGGAAGACCAAGAGAAGGGGGACCACAGGGATGAGGATCCAAGGGATCACTGATGAAGCCACAGCGACCACGCCAAGAATCTGCAGTAACACCTGTGCACCAAAAACAGCATAGAATGCCGCTTAACTGCCAAAACACACTGCGGATAAATAAACATACAACTCATGCTGCTATAAAACATGTCAGATCTGTCTCTCACCTGAATAAAGTTCACAAATGACAATGGCATGTTGGAATCCAGCAGGCCGATGTCTTTTGAGAATCGATTTAAAATTCTTCCTGAGGAGAGATGAGAGAATATAATCAGTGAAAATGCAGTCTAGATGCATGATTATGTCACACAACACATAAACCTGTGAGAGGAAATACTTATCTAGTATAAGAAGTTAGTTCTGAGTTAGTTCTTTGGTTTAGAAACCAAAGGAAGTTTGGTTTAGAAAATGACTTTTGTTAACATATTGCTATATTCTCTAAAAGGTTTTGGTTAGAAGTGTTGTTTGTGCTCGACAGATGTAAAACTGGTGGTGATAAATCTTACCTATTGGGTTGATGTCAAAAAATCGGACGGGTGTGCGCAGGATGGCGCTGAACATCCGGTTGTGCAGGTTTTGTGTGCACTTCACCAACACATTGAATAGGAGCAGATTCCTGGCAAAGCCAAAGACGATGGTGGCCGCAGTCAAACCTGTAAAACAACCAGAATATTCTCCAACCCACTACAGCCGACATGTTGTATACATGGCTGCAGCATGAACACGCCAACAGCAGATTACCTCCATAAATGCCCAGATAGAACCCCAGGTTCAGCTCTGTGGTGACATTCTGTGCATTTTGGATGACGGTGCTGTTGATATTCAGCTTTTCTTGCTCATCGGTCCTGATGAGACAAAATTATACAGTTTCAACAATGAGATAAAAGCGAAATAAAAACATTGGTACATCTGTCTGGCCACTGGTTTTCAATCTTACCAGTAAACCAGCCACCAGTCTGGCATGATGTATGCTACCTACAAAACAAAACAAAGCTAACAAAGCTACACATCAGCGCATTATTTATACATTTCAATATAAGTAATTGAGCCTTTGTTTTCATTCAGTTGGTCCACAGGATCATAACAGACATGCCACCTCAAGATTATGTTTTCTCTGACGGCAGGCTTGCTGCATTCTGGAGATATTTGGTATTCAACTTCCGGACCATAGTCTGTTAAATGGACCCCTATGGAAGTATCAGATACTGTAGAAGTATCTCTTCAAGAACATAGTACAGTAGAGATACCTAGTACCTTAGTACCCTTGGTGGTCTGAGAAGGTACTATAGGCTGGCCGCAAGAGGTCATTTACAATAAATATCAAGTTTTAATTTTTCAATCTTGTAATTAAGTTTGAAGTCATATGAAATATTTACATTTATTTACATTAAAAAATTGTTGTTGCTTATAAATGTTTAGCATACCTGAGCCAGAATGTTGATGAGTATCACAAACAGCAGAAGAGCAATGCTGGCTCCAGCTTTCAGGTATTTGACGTACAGGCCGACTCCGATGGATCCCTGAGCTCGACTCTCCTCCACCATTGTCAGGATTGGTTCTGCCTGCATGGATGACACCAGATTAAAGACGAGCATGGTGTCCATAGTGAAATCAATGTTTAACCTCTACAATAGATGATGAACAAACCGGCAGCTGCTCGCCTCCATCTTTGAGTGAGTGCACAGAGGAAGCCTGGGAAAGCACAGAGTTCTCCGACAGAGTCCGACTCCGATAGGAGACCTCTTGAGACGACTGCTGCTCCTCCTCCTCGTCCTTCTTCAGCAGGGAGGTGAAGTCAACTCCGGAGCGCTGCAGCTCTGCGTAGGTCCCCTTTGCCACCATGTGACCCTAACGTGCACATTGAGCTACACATTCACTTCATTGGAAAACATACCTATCACATATTCCTCACACACTGTGAGTTAAATGAGGTCTCTTTTCCCTCGTAACACTCCATCGTACGTCAGGCTCAGGTAAGAGGGGATCATTTTGCTCTCACTGACCTCCTTCAGGACCACTATCTGGTCAGCTGCCTTCAGGTACTGAAGCTGGTGGGTGACCAGGATACGAGGTTTCTTCTTCAGCAGGCCACAGATACACCTGATATATGGACACAAAACAGCTCATCAAGACCATGTGAGGATTCAGCAAGAATACATGAAAAAATACAAACAAACACCAGAAATCAAAGCCAACATTTTCAAACAGGCTTTATTCATTTGACTTGTGCTTCCTATCCTTTATCACTGTTGTTGCACACACGTCTGAAGACTGTAAGAGGAAGAGTGGGACCAGTTTCCATTGTGTGCCTGACAGCAGCAGCACCGCTCCCCTTCCTGTATCCAAACATGTTTACTAAGAATAACACTTTACCTCCCCACAGGTCTGCTCATGCTTAAGGCAAATTTAGGGCTGTGGTGAGACATGGAGCAGGATGTTCCTGCTATAACAAATATTAATTTTGCACTTACTAAAGTTAACAGAATACAGGCACATTTGAAGTCTAGTAACTATTAATGAGCCTCTTCTTGTTAAATCTGATATGCTGGATGAGGAAAGAGCTTTCACTGATGACTTCAGAAATCATTGCTACTGAAGAGAGACACAGAATCTTTACGACCTGTCGCTCTTTCTGTAGCTTGGAAGTCACTCACCGTTCAAACAGATGTCTCCCAACCTCGGCATCAACGGCACTTAAGGGGTCATCCAGCAGGTAGATGTCAGCATCCTGATACACAGCCCTGACAACACACACAAACAAAGACAAGTGTGTTATCTCCCTGGCGAGGTATGAGGACCATCCAAACATAAAATGTTTGGATGGTCCTCATACCTCGCCAGGTTGACACGAGCTTTCTGCCCCCCGCTGAGTGTGGCTCCTCTGTCGCCGATCAGCGTCAGGTCTCCATCTGGGAGCAACTCCATGTCCTGTATCAGAGGGACAACAGGGCATTAACACTGCATAACCCACAGGCAAACCTTCGAGGGGGAAAGACAAACATGCTCCAGCAGCACCAGTCACATATAATGAGCTTTAGGCTGTCATCATCCTTCATGTAGTGAAATTAAAACAATTTGAATCTGATGACCACTCACCCTCTTCAGAGCACAGGCCCGCAGCACATTCTCATACTTCTGAGGGTTCATCTCTTTCCCAAACAGGATGTTGCTGCGGATGGTTCCAGGGAACACCCAGGGCTGCTGGGAGGCATAGGTCAGCTGACCTTTGACATTCAGCACCCCCCTGTCCAAAGGCAGTTCTCCAAGGATGGAGCTCAACAAGGATGACTGGATAGAAACATCAGCATAAAGAAACATCATCAGTCCTGTTCAGTGCTCTTCCTCCTTATAAACATGAAAGTATATAAATCATTCCACGACCAGTTCTCCTTCTCTCATGTGTAGTGGCTGCATCAAGAGAGCTCTGACCTTTCCAGCCCCTACTGGTCCAATTACAGCCAAGAGTTGAGGTGACTTCAAGGAGAGAGAGATGTTCTGCAGAGATGGTGCATCTAGGCTCTGCAAGGGCACAAAGATGAGGCAAAATAGAGATCAATCACAAACAAGAGTGAAAATGAACCTGTTATCCTTGTGTGATTCAAAACACAGAACTTTTTCACAACGTTTGTTATTATCCTAGTGCAGGGGTCTCCAACCTTTTTGCCTCGGAGAGCTACTTTTACAAATAAAAGTGTCGGAGAGCTACTCATGTTTTATATTATTCGTAACATTTATCCACATGGCTGATTCTCCACCCAAACCAGCTGAATAAGAGTCTTTTGCTAGAACATTTACAAAATGTTGATATCCAACACTCAACACTCACATTTTGTATCAAAATGCACTTCAATTCAGCAACATCAGCTTGTTTTTTTTATGTATACATTTTCAGTGTCAAGCTCACACCAATAAATTCACATCATATTAATCTCATAAAAAACAAAACAATGTTATTACTTATTCTACTATTTAACTACTACTTTACCTTTCATATTTCTCATTTTCTGTATTTCCACATATCAGTCACAATATCTCTTCGCATTCCCTGTAATTCAGGGAATCCCTGCAGTTCCCATCTCATCTGTGCTTCACATGCATTCAGTCTGTTCTGATGTTAGTGAGATGACAGAGAGTGTGGTACTGTTTTCACAAGGAATTAAAATAATGTCGGAATGTTCTTGCAGTGAAGCACGTTCTCTGTCCTACAGTTTTGGAATGTTATCTTCAGAGTCTTTTCCTGTTTGGAAGAACATACACTGGATTGAGAGCCTGGGTGGAGCTTATTTTTCCTTCCAAGTTCCAACTGAACTGTTGGATGCACAGTTCTCATGTCTGTGAAGGTTTTTTGTGGACCCTGCTCCACATGACAGCTTAATTCTGCAAATTTTGCCTTTATGTTATCACAATTGTTAAATGCATCCAATTGCTGCTTTCCCCCCCAGCTGTCACTCATCTTTTCGCGCACTGCAGACCGAGACCATCCTATCATTCTGTCTTGTATTAAGTTGCAAAAAAAATGAAAACAGCTCTCGGACGGGAGCCGGCTCCCATCGTTCACCTAAAAGAGCTAAAAAGGATGATATGGGAACTACGGGGCCGGTACGTTCGCTGACGACACATGACGCCCTGCTGGCAGCCGGAAAGTCCTGTGAAAAGTTGCCGTGGACTTTGGTGAAGTGGCGCTCCAAAGACGCGTTAGCACCGCCAATGAGACACGCACACACTTCCCATTCACATTTGCAATTTGTTGCCTCTTATCGGGGCTGTTTTCGTGGCAGTCATCGGCAAATTCGGCGCGCACTTGCTGGCCGGATGTTACGGTGTCACGTCACCAAACCTGACAGCAGCGTCATTTGTTGAACTGACAGCTGATTGGCTTATAATTGTTTTGTGACCAAGGAGGCGGGATTTGAATTTGATTGGATAGAAATTTAAAAAGCTATACCAAGTGACGATGTACGTATTCTTTGAAGTTTAAGCGAGCGACTCGGAAAGGCTTTGCGAGCGACCGGTAGCTCCCGAGGGACGTGTTGGCGACCCCTGTCCTAGTGTGTGTGTGTGTGCGTGCGTGCGTGCGCGTGTGTGCGTGCGTGCGTGTGCGCGTGTGTGTGTTCTATTCATCATTGTGCTGTAGTAGGCACAAAGGTTCTCTAACCTTGTCCCAGTAGCAGATCAGGTCCTTGATCTCCACAGAGACGTCCTTCTTCTCCTCCTTTGGCAGCACAGAGCCACTATTTGTGACCTCGTCCAGCATCAAAAACTCCTTCAGCATGAATACAAAAACACAATTGAATAACTGCAGAGATGGAATTTCTTTTTAAAAACACTCACTTTCATAATCACTAATGCCTTTAGAACAGCAGGCCTGCATCATCACTTTGCTTACCTGAATCCGCTGTACGCTGACGTGGGTCTCAGACAGGTCCTCAATGGCAGACGGAAAGAAGATGGTGACAGTGAGTTGCACGGCACTGTACAGTGACACCGTGACAAACACACGGCTGGCTGAGATGGTGTTTCCAAGAAGAACATAGACAGTGAAGGTGACAAAGACGATGATCTTGATGGCACAGAAGGAAGAGCCCATGTTGAGGCTTCGCAGATAAGAGCTCATCATGATCTTGGAGATCTCCTTCCTGTTTACACAAACACAGTTTAAACTATTACAACTCAGTACTCGGTTTATATATTTACAGTTTAAGATGTAATCAATAATCAAGACCGCTAATTTGATGGCAGACTAAGTTGAACAGTGAGATGAAGCTGGTTTAAGATGAATTTGTTGGCAAGGAGTTTCTTTCTTTCCTCATCCAGCAGACACAGAGCTACATTAGCATGCACTTGGAGACAATCATTCACTTGCTCTTGCAATATTTTGATTGCTGCAACTCCTCAGAAAATATCTGGCCACTAATTTACCGTACAAATACAATCATGTTTACCTTCTGACCTCAGACACCAGAGCAGCAAAAGGTTTCTCCCAGGCGTACATCTTAATGATCCTCACTCCAGACACCACTTCATTCATTGTGAGGATTCTTTTGTCAGTGAGAGTAGCGGTCTGATTCCTAAACAGGAACAGGGAAAAAAGCCTTTTGTGAGAATGAGCTGTCAAAACAAAGACCATGTGCTTTCAGTTCCATGGACTTCTTAAGCAGCCAACAGCACAGCTGTTGGCATGCTCATTTATTGATATCAAAGCCTGCATGTGTCACAGTGTTCTTTGAACTCCTGGAGATTCTCTAAATGGATTGTTGGAATGTTGTTCAGTTTGCTTCCCCTACCAAAAAAAACATAATTGGATTTGCGCTTAAAAGATGGGACCCAATTTAGATATTCTCCCTGTGCAGGAGTTTGCAAGTCAGCATGATGTTACACAGCCATCGACTGCCTCACTGATGAAGATGTTCTGTCCTGATCCGTTTCATTTATATTCTCTTACCTTAACTTTGAAAACAGATTTCCAAACATAGACTGTGTGGGCATCAGGAACATGAGGACCACAATGCCTGCCAAGCAAGATGGCCCAATCTCCATCCACAGCAGCCCCACAACCACTGCCACCACCAGAGGCCCGGCCCACAGGTAGTGCAGGGAGATAGTGACCTGTTAAAGAGATAGAGATAAACAGATGTATACAAGGCTTCTAGCAAAAGTGTGGAACTCACCTCTATCCATTAACACAAGGGATCAAGCTATTTATGTCATTGCCTCCACTTACTGATCTGGTTCCCTTGTGTTTTAAGTCGTCACCTCTCCTCTTCTGTACAAAAATGGCATCTTTAATGCAATTTCTTTACTTTTCTGAAATTTCACGTACATCATCAAAACGGATCACGTCATTTGATAGGAGGTTGACAATCTGTCCGGTTGTGGTTTTTCCCATGGCTGCACTGCTGAGGCACAGAGCCTGGAGAAAGAGGAATCATATCAGTGACGGTAAAAGAGTTCCAACTAAATATTTCAAAAAGTAATAAGGTATAAGCAAGCACACATAAACTTTCCATAGCCCATAACATTTGGATGACAACTCCAACAGGTACATTTGAAGTCTAGAACAGAGTAAAGAGGCCTCTCTTTGTTAAACCTGACAAAGTGGATGAGGTAAGCTTTGACTGAGGATTTCAGAACAATTTGCTACTGAAGAGAGACACAAATCTTCCAGCACTGTGCCCGTCGCTCTTTCTGTAGCTTGGAAATAATCAAATGTCCAATAATCAAATGAACCACTGTCTATTTGACTTAGGATGGGAAACAGGATTGAAACTCAGGGTCAGGCCTAACATGAAGTTCTCAAATACCAACCCACCAGTTACATTACATTACATTACAATCATTTGGCAGACGCTTTTATCCAATACATTACATTACCAGAGGGGGGAGCAATTGAGGGTTTGGTGCCTTGCTCAGGGGCACCTCGGCAGGGCTCGAACCAGCGACCGTCCGGTTCCCAAGCGGAAGCTCTACCCACTGAGCTACTGCCTCCCATAGTTCCCATAGGACCATGCCCTCTTACTCTTACTCACCTTCCCGTAGATCATGTGACACATCGCTACTCTGATCTTCATTCCCGCTCTCTGGACGTGGTAAAAGTAGAGGTGATGGAGCACCGCCAGGCAGATGGTGCAGACAGACAGACCCGCAGCGTAGCCAAGAGTCTCGTACAGCGCAGTCATGTTCTCTGGGTCGTAACTCTCAAAGTATTTAATCACTTTCCCCAAGATGACTGGCTGGATGACTTTAATGGCCTCCTGATATGCAAAGTACAAGTTGATGAATAAATAAAAGAACTTGGAACTACTGCAATAATTAATCATTTTCAGTATTAATTAGTGTTAATTGTACATTGTGACACTGACTTCACTGAGAGTGAAGAGACCGAGCAGTGCATATGGTTTCCAGTAGCACTTCACGATGGCTTTGGTGAGTCGGGGCTCTCGCAGCTCTTTGGTACACTTCTGAACTTCATGATCCCAGCATCTGTCCAAGAGGGAGATGTTGTATTATTTGATGTATTTCAGCATTGCAAGGGCCTGAATTCAAAGCCAGATGAGTCGAGACTCGTTTGTAGAATCTGACATATATATCCACTGAAATAGTAGCAAAGGAATTGTAATGAAAATTAATTGTATTGTGATCATAAACGGAATCAGGTTTTGGTAATTGCTGAGTTATTAAGAGGTGTGACCAGTCAGAATGACAAGTGAGAACTGCACATTTTATCTCCTTACACACAACACAGCATACAACAATCTGTACAATCTTCTAGCAGGATGTGATCTGCTTCAACTCAAACTGATTATTCTGACTGACAACTCAAAGCATCTCTGAATACATTCTGACTAGACTGAGGTTTAATTCATACATTCTCTCAACTTCACTGTCCATCACTCCACATGCCATCTACAATTACCATGGTAACATGGTCATAACACCTCCATACCTCTTAAGCTCCTGTCCGAGTCTCTCTGACCTGTCCTCTGAGAGCACCTCGTACATGTCATCTTCCACCAGCCTGCGTTTGGACCCAATGCGAAAAAAGGGATTCAACCAACTGTAGGAAAAAGAAGAGGAAGAGGAAGAGGAAGTCCATGATAAGCGCCATCCACTTTTTCAGTGAATTGACAACAATGTGAGCATTCAATAACATAACAAAATAAAACGTACAAATATCCAGAAACAAGTTTGTTCATGAAAGAGAACACCACATTTCTATCAGCTTTGTGAACTAAATAGGTTATACTATGTAACATTCCACAAATTTTGTAAACGTCTATGTACAGTATATCTCAGCTTAATAACTGCTAACGGGGACCATTTAGCAAATAACTTAAATGTTTTAGCTGTCGCCTTCAGTTTGTAATTGGTTTATGGCCAAAAGCGAGACAAAAAGCTCAAGTCTCGTTATTAAATAGCCCCGCTCTGAACCGGACCCAACAACCCTATTATCCGGGTACTTCGTCGACTTACCAGAAAAATAACTTGGATAGAAAATTAGCAGTAGCCGCCGGGTTATTTTTAGCATCTTTGCTAGGCTTTACCATGCTGCTTGACACTCCCGAGGGGGCTGGACTGTAGTCTTTACCGTCTTCTTCCGTCTCCACTCGACTTTGTTCTGGCTGACACATGTTTTGTGAAGACTCCTTTCACGAGAATATTGTAAAACTTGTCTTAATAGCGCAGTTTTATTACCAAGGTGACGCGCAATGCAAACCCCGCCTCCGAAACGCTATTGGTTCTCCCTAAACGTCCTTTACACGATTGGCTGAGTGGTAATAGCCGTATTATATTGGCTCTGCTCGGCGTGCAGTTACAGTGAGGTTACAGGTGGACTCTTCATCTCAACAAGGCGTGGGTCCATTTATTACGCTACTCTTGAGATATGATGCAAACTTCACACGCAACCGTGAAATCTGAAGTTGTTCAATATTACATCATTTCTATAAGAACCAAGTATTTCAGATTAGTAGTATTTCGATTCATTCATCAATTGTTGTTGCTGATGACACGTTTATTTCAGAAAGGCTTAAGAGCATAGTAGTTGGGTAGAAATATAGGAATTGGAAGCACAATGGAATTTTAGTGGCACACGGAACCATGGAAAGTATTGCTGAATATACCGTGGACTTTGTACTTTTATGTGTGAAGTTAACATTTTAAGCAAGTCATCTGGTATTGTTGGGCGCGTGAGGAACGCCGTTTGCCAAGGTAATCCAGGAAGTGACTCATCAAGGCAAGACGTGACAATACAGTATGGAAATAATAATGACCATGAAATGACCATGAAAATGACCATGAAAACAAATATAAAACAAAGTAACTGAAATGACCACTTTTGTATTTGGCCCATAATATTTGAACTTAGTACTTACCGTTTTTGGTCAACTTCAACATGTGGGGACACCCCTTGTACAGAAAAGTGAAGCATCACTCTACCAGATGGTGGCATAAGTGGATTAACTGAATGTATTCATGAGCAAAGAGATGGTGAGTCCAAGGCAGAAAACAGGGTCACAACTCAGCTGTACCCTGGCCGTTATTTGAGAAGTTACACTAAATACACTCACACTCAAAAAAAAACTTCTTTAAGTAGCAGTAAAATTTCCCTTTAATATTGTTCCTAAAGGTGAGGAATACAAACATTAATATATTTGGTACAACAACTTTCAAGGTGCAAACATTCAAAACATTCTTTCAGAACCCTTCAGTCTTCCTCTGTGAAAATTGTTAGATTTGGATATTAATACTCTAATCGTTCTCAAACAAAGCACATTCTGGTGTGTTCACAGCAAAGAAACATTAAATCTCAAAAGGCACTCAAGGTCGAGGATTATGTAGATTGTTCTTGCATTTAAGGAAATTTATAGTTCAGTCAAAACATTTAACAATCAACTGTCAGCTCAGCATATCGAGCAGCAACGTGTTCAATGTATGATAAATAAGAACTACAGAAAATAAATAATTTACATACATTTTACACCATTGAATTTCAAACTCCAGGGTGTAAAGCGTAGTGTGTGTAAATTGGCTGAGGCGATTAAGGCCAGGCACACCCAAGGTTCCTAGCAGATCCTTTCCTCCAAGCTCCAGAGGGGATTGTGGCTTCTTGTCCACTCCGCCATCACAAGCTGAAGGCCACTACGTGAGCCAAGGCACTTTCTGTAGCTTTGAGGCAAAGCAGCAAGAGCCTCGTTGAGGTTAAAGAGCCGTCTCAAAGATCACAAAGTTGACCTCACCCGTGTCTGTGTGTCCATTAGGTATGTTGGGACGGCTTCTGCTCTCATAAGCCTGAAAAAGCAATCAAATAAGCTTTGAAAGTAAAGAAAGACAAAGGCAGAGTTTGTGAATGTGGCTGTGAGCGAGCAGAGATCTTACCTGTTTAGCTGCCTCCAGCAGAGCGACTGCCTCCTGCTTGCCTGTCTGCTGCACCATTTTGTAAAATATCCCAGCTTGATCTTGAAGCAACGTGTAAGGCTCGTCGTAGGCGTGGATGCTTCCTGCATCTAACACCTACAGACAAAAACAAAGAGAAATCTAGTTGTGGAATTATTTTAGCAAAAACAACAATTTGACTGTGTTCTTTAGGTTGAAGATGTTTCTTCATTTTACAACTATAATAAGAGGCTGTGTGTGTGTGTGTGTGTGTGTGTGTGTGTGTGTGTGTGTGTGTGTGTGTGTGTGTGTGTGTGTGAGCGCGAACTGGATCAGTTCAGGAGTCCAGCATTTGCATGAGGTGCTTTTCATGTCATTTACATTTTATTCAAGTTTTATTTGCATTTACGAGACATGAATAGAATCATGAATGATGTCCCAGCACATGTCATGTTACGGGAGGATCAGCAACAAAAGGTAGAAATTGGACGGATGGTAACTCACCAGTATGCGGTCGCTGTCTATGATGGTGTTGAGGCGATGAGCGATGGTGAGTACGGTGCATTCTCTGAACTTCTCTCTTATGGTTTGCTGGATCAGCTCGTCTGTCCTTTGACGTCACAGCACAAGGAGGAACATGTAGGGCACCAGTATAAAACACATTTCTGACACAAAATGAACTGAAAGCTCTAAACCAGATACCTTGGGTCCACGTTGGCCGTGGCCTCGTCGATGACGAGGATGCGGTTCTTCCTCAGGACGGCTCTGGCCAGACACACCAGCTGCCTCTGTCCAACACTGAAGTTGGAGCCCGATTCAGCGAGAACCGTGTGCAACTTTCCAGGCAGCTCCTCCACCACAGACTTCAGCTGGACCTACACACACACACACACACACACAAGATTGTTCTCACATGTGTGTTGGGTTTGTGTTATTCTAAGTGCTATCTAAGTTGTGTGTTACTGTGTGTACGTGTTACTAGCCTCTTGCAGAGCGTTCCACAGGTCTTCATCAGTGTGCTGGTTAAAAGGATCCAGGTTCTTCCTCATGGTGCCTGTAAACAGCACTGGATCCTGGGGACAGAGGTCAGCGCTTCTTTAAAGAATCTGGCTTCCTCTACCCTGCTCCTTTATCATCTCCTTCCAACTCCTCTCACTGTCGTCTTGCCTTCCTTCACCTTCTCTTGTCTCTCTTTCCTGTCCTTAATCATGCTTCTCTTCTACCCTTCCCTCCCTTACCTCCGGTTCTCCTTCTCTTCTCTTCTCTCTACGTACAAACTCACCTGAGGGATGATGGACATCTTCTGCCGCAGGTCATGGAGGCCGATCTCAGAGGTCAAAACTCCATCGATGTAGATTTTTCCTTGTGGCTCTGCTAGACGGAACAGAGCGGACACCAGCGAGCTTTTCCCAGCGCCCGTCCTACCCACAATGCCCACCTGCACACCAAAAAACAAATGTCACTGCAACCTCAAGTTTGATTCAGAAAAGAAAAGAACATGTTGGCTCCTGGAGAACAAACTGTCTGACCTTTTCTTTTGGGCGGAACATTGCTTTCAGGTTCTGCAGGACCAGCGGGCCGTCGGGACTGTAGGAGAAGCTGACCTGGTCAAAGGTCACCAGGCCCTGGCTGGGCCAGTCAGGAGGAGGACGCTTGTTGGTTTCCCAGGGTGCCTCACTCTCCAGTTCTATGTACTCCATCACCCTCTCCACTGAGGTCATCTGAGGGCAGAGACTTTTATTTGTACCATTGGCTTTCTCAGCCTTCAGCTATAGTATGTATCAGTATGTATCCAATCCTATAAGTTTAACTAAAATGCTGGAGATAACATCTCACCATGTTCTCCACCTCAGCACTCTCCCTTACACCAAACTGGAACACGACCATCAGTGTGATGGCATAGGTCAGAGCCAGACCCACAGAGCCAGCATCCAGCTCTAACAGAGCCATCAGAAAGAATGACACAAGATATTCAAGTGCATGTTTTGGTTTGGTTTGCCTTCTTACTCTGGATTCAACTCTTCTTCACATTATTATAAATGAAATCTTCCTCACGGTCTCTGAGCAACAGGCAGCCGAAAGTGGTGACGGTAACAAAGACAGAGCACATGCCGTCAAGGCGGACAGCAAACCAGCGAGAGGTGGTCAGGAACAGGAACCAGGACTCTGTTAAAGACAGTCAAGTAGAACACAATGGTATCGTAATCGTACAATGCAAAAAGCTACAGAAACCTCATGAGGGAAACTGCTCACATCATGTGATCCTCATCACCACGAGTTACTGTATAAGCAGGGCTGCAAATAAGACATAATTGACCCGAGGGGAGACCTAATTCTGTGACATCCTGGGAACTTCAATCTCTTGGTTCTCATTGCTGTTATTAGTGAGTACTGGGCTGAAAACTAAATTGGCTTGAGGTGGTAAGACCAAGAAGAACCTGAGTGAAGGTCCTGATGGGCGTCAAAGGTTTTCTGGAATCTTTCTTCTGCTCTGAAGGCTCTGATTGTCCACAGACCCTGAAGTGTTGAAGACAGGTGAGAGAAGACTGGACTCCGAGCTGCAGGAAAAGGAGCACGTGACACCAGATGTCAGAAAGTACACAAAAGTCTCAGAATATAATTAATATAAGCACATCAAACAGACACAGTTACTCTGTGTCTCTATGGCGATGTGGAACACTCACTGGTGGCCTCCAGGCGTTTGATGTCTCTGGAAGTCTGCAGGTAGTAGCGACGGACGTAGAGGAAGACCAAGAGAAGGGGGACCACAGGGATGAGGATCCAAGGGATCACTGATGAAGCCACAGCGACCACGCCAAGAATCTGCAGTAACACCTGTGCACCAAAAACAGCATAGAATGCTGCTTAACTGCCAAAACACACTGCGGATAAATAAACATACAACTCATGCTGCTATAAAACATGTCAGATCTGTCTCTCACCTGAATAAAGTTCACAAATGACAATGGCATGTTGGAATCCAGCAGGCCGATGTCTTTTGAGAATCGATTTAAAATTCTTCCTGAGGAGAGATGAGAGAATATAATCAGTGAAAATGCAGTCTAGATGCATGATTATGTCACACAACACATAAACCTGTGAGAGGAAATACTTATCTAGTATAAGAAGTTAGTTCTGAGTTAGTTCTTTGGTTTAGAAACCAAAGGAAGTTTGGTTTAGAAAATGACTTTTGTTAACATATTGCTATATTCTCTAAAAGGTTTTGGTTAGAAGTGTTGTTTGTGCTCGACAGATGTAAAACTGGTGGTGATAAATCTTACCTATTGGGTTGATGTCAAAAAATCGGACGGGTGTGCGCAGGATGGCGCTGAACATCCGGTTGTGCAGGTTTTGTGTGCACTTCACCAACACATTGAATAGGAGCAGATTCCTGGCAAAGCCAAAGACGATGGTGGCCGCAGTCAAACCTGTAAAACAACCAGAATATTCTCCAACCCACTACAGCCGACATGTTGTATACATGGCTGCAGCATGAACACGCCAACAGCAGATTACCTCCATAAATGCCCAGATAGAACCCCAGGTTCAGCTCTGTGGTGACATTCTGTGCATTTTGGATGACGGTGCTGTTGATATTCAGCTTTTCTTGCTCATCGGTCCTGATGAGACAAAATTATACAGTTTCAACAATGAGATAAAAGCGAAATAAAAACATTGGTACATCTGTCTGGCCACTGGTTTTCAATCTTACCAGTAAACCAGCCACCAGTCTGGCATGATGTATGCTACCTACAAAACAAAACAAAGCTACACATCAGCGCATTATTTATACATTTCAATATAAGTAATTGAGCCTTTGTTTTCATTCAGTTGGTCCACAGGATCATAACAGACATGCCACCTCAAGATTATGTTTTCTCTGACGGCAGGCTTGCTGCATTCTGGAGATATTTGGTATTCAACTTCCGGACCATAGTCTGTTGAATGGACCCCTATGGAAGTATCAGATACTGTAGAAGTATCTCTTCAAGAACATAGTACAGTAGAGATACCTAGTACCTTAGTACCCTTGGTGGTCTGAGAAGGTACTATAGGCTGGCCGCAAGAGGTCATTTACAATAAATATCAAGTTTTAATTTTTCAATCTTGTAATTAAGTTTGAAGTCATATGAAATATTTACATTTATTTACATTAAAAAATTGTTGTTGCTTATAAATGTTAAGCATACCTGAGCCAGAATGTTGATGAGTATCACAAACAGCAGAAGAGCAATGCTGGCTCCAGCTTTCAGGTATTTGACGTACAGGCCGACTCCGATGGATCCCTGAGCTCGACTCTCCTCCACCATTGTCAGGATTGGTTCTGCCTGCATGGATGACACCAGATTAAAGACGAGCATGGTGTCCATAGTGAAATCAATGTTTAACCTCTACAATAGATGATGAACAAACCGGCAGCTGCTCGCCTCCATCTTTGAGTGAGTGCACAGAGGAAGCCTGGGAAAGCACAGAGTTCTCCGACAGAGTCCGACTCCGATAGGAGACCTCTTGAGACGACTGCTGCTCCTCCTCCTCGTCCTTCTTCAGCAGGGAGGTGAAGTCAACTCCGGAGCGCTGCAGCTCTGCGTAGGTCCCCTTTGCCACCATGTGACCCTAACGTGCACATTGAGCTACACATTCACTTCATTGGAAAACATACCTATCACATATTCCTCACACACTGTGAGTTAAATGAGGTCTCTTTTCCCTCGTAACACTCCATCGTACGTCAGGCTCAGGTAAGAGGGGATCATTTTGCTCTCACTGACCTCCTTCAGGACCACTATCTGGTCAGCTGCCTTCAGGTACTGAAGCTGGTGGGTGACCAGGATACGAGGTTTCTTCTTCAGCAGGCCACAGATACACCTGATATATGGACACAAAACAGCTCATCAAGACCATGTGAGGATTCAGCAAGAATACATGAAAAAATACAAACAAACACCAGAAATCAAAGCCAACATTTTCAAACAGGCTTTATTCATTTGACTTGTGCTTCCTATCCTTTATCACTGTTGTTGCACACACGTCTGAAGACTGTAAGAGGAAGAGTGGGACCAGTTTCCATTGTGTGCCTGACAGCAGCAGCACCGCTCCCCTTCCTGTATCCAAACATGTTTAATAAGAATAACACTTTACCTCCCCACAGGTCTGCTCATGCTTAAGGCAAATTTAGGGCTGTGGTGAGACATGGAGCAGGATGTTCCTGCTATAACAAATATTAATTTTGCACTTACTAAAGTTAACAGAATACAGGCACATTTGAAGTCTAGTAACTATTAATGAGCCTCTTCTTGTTAAATCTGATATGCTGGATGAGGAAAGAGCTTTCACTGATGACTTCAGAAATCATTGCTACTGAAGAGAGACACAGAATCTTTACGACCTGTCGCTCTTTCTGTAGCTTGGAAGTCACTCACCGTTCAAACAGATGTCTCCCAACCTCGGCATCAACGGCACTTAAGGGGTCATCCAGCAGGTAGATGTCAGCATCCTGATACACAGCCCTGACAACACACACAAACAAAGACAAGTGTGTTATCTCCCTGGCGAGGTATGAGGACCATCCAAACATAAAATGTTTGGATGGTCCTCATACCTCGCCAGGTTGACACGAGCTTTCTGCCCCCCGCTGAGTGTGGCTCCTCTGTCGCCGATCAGCGTCAGGTCTCCATCTGGGAGCAACTCCATGTCCTGTATCAGAGGGACAACAGGGCATTAACACTGCATAACCCACAGGCAAACCTTCGAGGGGGAAAGACAAACATGCTCCAGCAGCACCAGTCACATATAATGAGCTTTAGGCTGTCATCATCCTTCATGTAGTGAAATTAAAACAATTTGAATCTGATGACCACTCACCCTCTTCAGAGCACAGGCCCGCAGCACATTCTCATACTTCTGAGGGTTCATCTCTTTCCCAAACAGGATGTTGCTGCGGATGGTTCCAGGGAACACCCAGGGCTGCTGGGAGGCATAGGTCAGCTGACCTTTGACATTCAGCACCCCCCTGTCCAAAGGCAGTTCTCCAAGGATGGAGCTCAACAAGGATGACTGGATAGAAACATCAGCATAAAGAAACATCATCAGTCCTGTTCAGTGCTCTTCCTCCTTATAAACATGAAAGTATATAAATCATTCCACGACCAGTTCTCCTTCTCTCATGTGTAGTGGCTGCATCAAGAGAGCTCTGACCTTTCCAGCCCCTACTGGTCCAATTACAGCCAAGAGTTGAGGTGACTTCAAGGAGAGAGAGATGTTCTGCAGAGATGGTGCATCTAGGCTCTGCAAGGGCACAAAGATGAGGCAAAATAGAGATCAATCACAAACAAGAGTGAAAATGAACCTGTTATCCTTGTGTGATTCAAAACACAGAACTTTTTCACAACGTTTGTTATTATCCTAGTGCAGGGGTCTCCAACCTTTTTGCCTCGGAGAGCTACTTTTACAAATAAAAGTGTCGGAGAGCTACTCATGTTTTATATTATTCGTAACATTTATCCACATGGCTGATTCTCCACCCAAACCAGCTGAATAAGAGTCTTTTGCTAGAACATTTACAAAATGTTGATATCCAACACTCAACACTCACATTTTGTATCAAAATGCACTTCAATTCAGCAACATCAGCTTGTTTTTTTTATGTATACATTTTCAGTGTCAAGCTCACACCAATAAATTCACATCATATTAATCTCATAAAAAACAAAACAATGTTATTACTTATTCTACTATTTAACTACTACTTTACCTTTCATATTTCTCATTTTCTGTATTTCCACATATCAGTCACAATATCTCTTCGCATTCCCTGTAATTCAGGGAATCCCTGCAGTTCCCATCTCATCTGTGCTTCACATGCATTCAGTCTGTTCTGATGTTAGTGAGATGACAGAGAGTGTGGTACTGTTTTCACAAGGAATTAAAATAATGTCGGAATGTTCTTGCAGTGAAGCACGTTCTCTGTCCTACAGTCTTTTCCTGTTTGGAAGAACATACACTGGATTGAGAGCCTGGGTGGAGCTTATTTTTCCTTCCAAGTTCCAACTGAACTGTTGGATGCACAGTTCTCATGTCTGTGAAGGTTTTTTGTGGACCCTGCTCCACATGACAGCTTAATTCTGCAAATTTTGCCTTTATGTTATCACAATTGTTAAATGCATCCAATTGCTGCTTTCCCCCCCAGCTGTCACTCATCTTTTCGCGCACTGCAGACCGAGACCATCCTATCATTCTGTCTTGTATTAAGTTGCAAAAAAAATGAAAACAGCTCTCGGTCGGGAGCCGGCTCCCATCGTTCACCTAAAAGAGCTAAAAAGGATGATATGGGAACTACGGGGCCGGTACGTTCGCTGACGACACATGACGCCCTGCTGGCAGCCGGAAAGTCCCGTGAAAAGTTGCCGTGGACTTTGGTGAAGTGGCGCTCCAAAGACGCGTTAGCACCGCCAATGAGACACGCACACACTTCCCATTCACATTTGCAATTTGTTGCCTCTTATCGGGGCTGTTTTCGTGGCAGTCATCGGCAAATTCGGCGCGCACGTGCTGGCCGGATGTTACGGTGTCACGTCACCAAACCTGACAGCAGCGTCATTTGTTGAACTGACAGCTGATTGGCTTATAATTGTTTTGTGACCAAGGAGGCGGGATTTGAATTTGATTGGATAGAAATTTAAAAAGCTATACCAAGTGACGATGTACGTATTCTTTGAACCTTTAAGCGAGCGACTCGGAAAGGCTTTGCGAGCGACCGGTAGCTCCCGAGCGACGTGTTGGCGACCCCTGTCCTAGTGTGTGTGTGTGCGTGCGTGCGCGTGCGTGCGTGCGTGTGCGCGTGTGTGTGTTCTATTCATCATTGTGCTGTAGTAGGCACAAAGGTTCTCTAACCTTGTCCCAGTAGCAGATCAGGTCCTTGATCTCCACAGAGACGTCCTTCTTCTCCTCCTTTGGCAGCACAGAGCCACTATTTGTGACCTCGTCCAGCATCAAAAACTCCTTCAGCATGAATACAAAAACACAATTGAATAACTGCAGAGATGGAATTTCTTTTTAAAAACACTCACTTTCATAATCACTAATGCCTTTAGAACAGCAGGCCTGCATCATCACTTTGCTTACCTGAATCCGCTGTACGCTGACGCGGGTCTCAGACAGGTCCTCAATGGCAGACGGAAAGAAAAGGGTGACAGTGAGTTGCACGGCACTGTACAGTGACACCGTGACAAACACACGGCTGGCTGAGATGGTGTTTCCAAGAAGAACATAGACAGTGAAGGTGACAAAGACGATGATCTTGATGGCACAGAAGGAAGAGCCCATGTTGAGGCTTCGCAGATAAGAGCTCATCATGATCTTGGAGATCTCCTTCCTGTTTACACAAACACAGTTTAAACTATTACAACTCAGTACTCGGTTTATATATTTACAGTTTAAGATGTAATCAATAATCAAGACCGCTAATTTGATGGCAGACTGAGTTGAACAGTGAGATGAAGCTGGTTTAAGATGAATTTGTTGGCAAGGAGTTTCTTTCTTTCCTCATCAGCAGACACAGAGCTACATTAGCATGCACTTGGAGACAATCATTCACTTGCTCTTGCAATATTTTGATTGCTGCAACTCCTCAGAAAATATCTGGCCACTAATTTACCGTACAAATACATTCATGTTTACCTTCGGACCTCAGACACCAGAGCAGCAAAAGGTTTCTCCCAGGCGTACATCTTAATGATCCTCACTCCAGACACCACTTCATTCATTGTGAGGATTCTTTTGTCAGTGAGAGTAGCGGTCTGATTCCTAAACAGGAACAGGGAAAAAAGCCTTTTGTGAGAATGAGCTGTCAAAACAAAGACCATGTGCTTTCAGTTCCATGGACTTCTTAAGCAGCCAACAGCACAGCTGTTGGCATGCTCATTTATTGATATCAAAGCCTGCATGTGTCACAGTGTTCTTTGAACTCCTGGAGATTCTCTAAATGGATTGTTGGAATGTTGTTCAGTTTGCTTCCCCTACCAAAAAAAACATAATTGGATTTGCGCTTAAAAGATGGGACCCAATTTAGATATTCTCCCTGTGCACGAGTTTGCAAGTCAGCATGATGTTACACAGCCATCGACTGCCTCACTGATGAAGATGTTCTGTCCTGATCCGTTTCATTTATATTCTCTTACCTTAACTTTGAAAACAGATTTCCAAACATAGACTGTGTGGGCATCAGGAACATGAGGACCACAATGCCTGCCAAGCAAGACGGCCCAATCTCCATCCACAGCAGCCCCACAACCACTGCCACCACCAGAGGCCCGGCCCACAGGTAGTGCAGGGAGATAGTGACCTGTTAAAGAGATAGAGATAAACAGATGTATACAAGGCTTCTAGCAAAAGTGTGGAACTCACCTCTATCCATTAACACAAGGGATCAAGCTATTTATGTCATTGCCTCCACTTACTGATCTGGTTCCCTTGTGTTTTAAGTCGTCACCTCTCCTCTTCTGTACAAAAATGGCATCTTTAATGCAATTTCTTTACTTTTCTGAAATTTCACGTACATCATCAAAACGGATCACGTCATTTGATAGGAGGTTGACAATCTGGCCGGTTGTGGTTTTTCCCATGGCTGCACTGCTGAGGCACAGAGCCTGGAGAAAGAGGAATCATATCAGTGACGGTAAAAGAGTTCCAACTAAATATTTCAAAAAGTAATAAGGTATAAGCAAGCACACATAAACTTTCCATAGCCCATAACATTTGGATGACAACTCCAACAGGTACATTTGAAGTCTAGTACAGAGTAAAGAGGCCTCTCTTTGTTAAACCTGACAAAGTGGATGAGGTAAGCTTTGACTGAGGATTTCAGAACAATTTGCTACTGAAGAGAGACACAAATCTTCCAGCACTGTGCCCGTCGCTCTTTCTGTAGCTTGGAAATAATCAAATGTCCAATAATCAAATGAACCACTGTCTATTTGACTTAGGATGGGAAACAGGATTGAAACTCAGGGTCAGGCCTAACATGAAGTTCTCAAATACCAACCCACCAGTTACATTACATTACATTACAATCATTTGGCAGACGCTTTTATCCAATACATTACATTACCAGAGGGGGGAGCAATTGAGGGTTTGGTGCCTTGCTCAGGGGCACCTCGGCAGGGCTCGAACCAGCGACCGTCCGGTTCCCAAGCGGAAGCTCTACCCACTGAGCTACTGCCTCCCATAGTTCCCATAGGACCATGCCCTCTTACTCTTACTCACCTTCCCGTAGATCATGTGACACATCGCTACTCTGATCTTCATTCCCGCTCTCTGGACGTGGTAAAAGTAGAGGTGATGGAGCACCGCCAGGCAGATGGTGCAGACAGACAGACCCGCAGCGTAGCCAAGAGTCTCGTACAGCGCAGTCATGTTCTCTGGGTCGTAACTCTCAAAGTATTTAATCACTTTCCCCAAGATGACTGGCTGGATGACTTTAATGGCCTCCTGATATGCAAAGTACAAGTTGATGAATAAATAAAAGAACTTGGAACTACTGCATAATTAATCATTTTGAGTATTAATTAGTGTTAATTGTACAGACACTGACTTCACTGAGAGTGAAGAGACCGAGCAGTGCATATGGTTTCCAGTAGCACTTCACGATGGCTTTGGTGAGTCGGGGCTCTCGCAGCTCTTTGGTACACTTCTGAACTTCATGATCCCAGCATCTGTCCAAGAGGGAGATGTTGTGTTATTTGATGTATTTCAGCATTGCAAGGGCCTGAATTCAAAGCCAGATGAGTCGAGACTCGTTTGTAGAATCTGACATATATATCCACTGAAATAGTAGCAAAGGAATTGTAATGAAAATTAATTGTATTGTGATCATAAACGGAATCAGGTTTTGGTAATTGCTGAGTTATTAAGAGGTGTGACCAGTCAGAATGACAAGTGAGAACTGCACATTTTATCTCCTTACACACAACACAGCATACAACAATCTGTACAATCTTCTAGCAGGATGTGATCTGCTTCAACTCAAACTGATTATTCTGACTGACAACTCAAAGCATCTCTGAATACATTCTGACTAGACTGAGGTTTAATTCATACATTCTCTCAACTTCACTGTCCATCACTCCACATGCCATCTACAATTACCATGGTAACATGGTCATAACACCTCCATACCTCTTAAGCTCCTGTCCGAGTCTCTCTGACCTGTCCTCTGAGAGCACCTCGTACATGTCATCTTCCACCAACCTGCGTTTGGACCCAATGCGAAAAAAGGGATTCAACCAACTGTAGGAAAAAGAAGAGGAAGAGGAAGAGGAAGTCCATGATAAGCGCCATCCACTTTTTCAGTGAATTGACAACAATGTGAGCATTCAATAACATAACAAAATAAAACGTACAAATATCCAGAAACAAGTTTGTTCATGAAAGAGAACACCACATTTCTATCAGCTTTGTGAACTAAATAGGTTATACTATGTAACATTCCACAAATTTTGTAAACGTCTATGTACAGTATATCTCAGCTTAATAACTGCTAACGGGGACCATTTAGCAAATAACTTAAATGTTTTAGCTGTCGCCTTCAGTTTGTAATTGGTTTATGGCCAAAAGCGAGACAAAAAGCTCAAGTCTCGTTATTAAATAGCCCCGCTCTGAACCGGACCCAACAACCCTATTATCCGGGTACTTCGTCGACTTACCAGAAAAATAACTTGGATAGAAAATTAGCAGTAGCCGCCGGGTTATTTTTAGCATCTTTGCTAGGCTTTACCATGCTGCTTTACACTCCCGAGGGGGCTGGACTGTAGTCTTTACCGTCTTCTTCCGTCTCCACTCGACTTTGTTCTGGCTGACACATGTTTTGTGAAGACTCCGTTCACGAGAATATTGTAAAACTTGTCTTAATAGCGCAGTTTTATTACCAAGGTGACGCGCAATGCAAACCCCGCCCCCGAAACGCTATTGGTTCTCCCTAAACGTCCTTTACACGATTGGCTGAGTGGTAATAGCCGTATTATATTGGCTCTGCTCGGCGTGCAGTTACAGTGAGGTTACAGGTGGACTCTTCATCTCAACAAGGCGTGGGTCCATTTATTACGCTACTCTTGAGATATGATGCAAACTTCACACGCAACCGTGAAATCTGAAGTTGTTCAATATTACATCATTTCTATATGAACCAAGTATTTCAGATTAGTAGTATTTCGATTCATTCATCAATTGTTGTTGTTGATGACACGTTTATTTCAGAAAGGCTTAAGAGCATAGTAGTTGGGTAGAAATATAGGAATTGGAAGCACAATGGAATTTTAGTGACACACGGAACCATGGAAAGTATTGCTGAATATACCGTGGACTTTGTACTTTTATGTGTGAAGTTAACATTTTAAGCAAGTCATCTGGTATCGTTGGGCGCGTGAGGAACGCCGTTTGCCAAGGTAATCCAGGAAGTGACTCATCAAGGCAAGACGTGACAATACAGTATGGAAATAATAATGACCATGAAATGACCATGAAAACAAATATAAAACAAAGTAACTGAAATGACCACTTTTGTATTTGGCCCATAATATTTGAACTTAGTACTTACCGTTTTTGGTCAACTTCAACATGTGGGGACACCCCTTGTACAGAAAAGTGAAGCATCACTCTACCAGATGGTGGCATAAGTGGATTAACTGAATGTATTCATGAGCAAAGAGATGGTGAGTCCAAGGCAGAAAACAGGGTCACAACTCAGTTGTACCCTGGCCGTTATTTGAGAAGTTACACTAAATACACTCACACTCAAAAAAAACTTCTTTAAGTAGCAGTAAAATTTCCCTTTAATATTGTTCCTAAAGGTGAGGAATACAAACATTAATATATTTGGTACAACAACTTTCAAGGTGCAAACATTCAAAACATTCTTTCAGAACCCTTCAGTCTTCCTCTGTGAAAATTGTTAGATTTGGATATTAATACTCTAATCGTTCTCAAACAAAGCACATTCTGGTGTGTTCACAGCAAAGAAACATTAAATCTCAAAAGGCACTCAAGGTCGAGGATTATGTAGATTGTTCTTGCATTTAAGGAAATTTATAGTTCAGTCAAAACATTTAACAATCAACTGTCAGCTCAGCATATCGAGCAGCAACGTGTTCAATGTATGATAAATAAGAACTACAGAAAATAAATAATTTACATACATTTTACACCATTGAATTTCAAACTCCAGGGTGTAAAGCGTAGTGTGTGTAAATTGGCTGAGGCGATTAAGGCCAGGCACACCCAAGGTTCCTAGCAGATCCTTTCCTCCACGCTCCAGAGGGGATTGTGGCTTCTTGTCCACTCCGCCATCACAAGCTGAAGGCCACTACGTGAGCCAAGGCACTTTCTGTAGCTTTGAGGCAAAGCAGCAAGAGCCTCGTTGAGGTTAAAGAGCCGTCTCAAAGATCACAAAGTTGACCTCACCCGTGTCTGTGTGTCCATTAGGTATGTTGGGACGGCTTCTGCTCTCATAAGCCTGAAAAAGCAATCAAATAAGCTTTGAAAGTAAAGAAAGACAAAGGCAGAGTTTGTGAATGTGGCTGTGAGCGAGCAGAGATCTTACCTGTTTAGCTGCCTCCAGCAGAGCGACTGCCTCCTGCTTGCCTGTCTGCTGCACCATTTTGTAAAATATCCCAGCTTGATCTTGAAGCAACGTGTAAGGCTCGTCGTAGGCGTGGATGCTTCCTGCATCTAACACCTACAGACAAAAACAAAGAGAAATCTAGTTGTGGAATTATTTTAGCAAAAACAACAATTTGACTGTGTTCTTTAGGTTGAAGATGTTTCTTCATTTTACAACTATAATAAGAGGCTGTGTGTGTGTGTGTGTGTGTGTGTGTGTGTGTGTGTGTGTGTGTGTGTGTGTGTGTGTGTGTGTGTGTGTGTGTGTGTGTGTGTGTGTGAGCGCGAACTGGATCAGTTCAGGAGTCCAGCATTTGCATGAGGTGCTTTTCATGTCATTTACATTTTATTCAAGTTTTATTTGCATTAACGAGACATGAATAGAATCATGAATGATGTCCCAGCACATGTCATGTTACGGGAGGATCAGCAACAAAAGGTAGAAATTGGACGGATGGTAACTCACCAGTATGCGGTCGCTGTCTATGATGGTGTTGAGGCGATGAGCGATGGTGAGTACGGTGCATTCTCTGAACTTCTCTCTTATGGTTTGCTGGATCAGCTCGTCTGTCCTTTGACGTCACAGCACAAGGAGGAACATGTAGGGCACCAGTATAAAACACATTTCTGACACAAAATGAACTGAAAGCTCTAAACCAGATACCTTGGGTCCACGTTGGCCGTGGCCTCGTCGATGACGAGGATGCGGTTCTTCCTCAGGACGGCTCTGGCCAGACACACCAGCTGCCTCTGTCCAACACTGAAGTTGGAGCCCGATTCAGCGAGAACCGTGTGCAACTTTCCAGGCAGCTCCTCCACCACAGACTTCAGCTGGACCTACACACACACACACACACACACACACACAAGATTGTTCTCACATGTGTGTTGGGTTTGTGTTATTCTAAGTGCTGTCTAAGTTGTGTGTTACTGTGTGTACGTGTTACTAGCCTCTTGCAGAGCGTTCCACAGGTCTTCATCAGTGTGCTGGTTAAAAGGATCCAGGTTCTTCCTCATGGTGCCTGTAAACAGCACTGGATCCTGGGGACAGAGGTCAGTGCTTCTTAAAGAATCTGGTTTCCTCTACCCTGCTCCTTTATCATCTCCTTCCAACTCCTCTCACATTGCTACAATTCTCATGGCCATCTCCGCCTTGCTCTAATTTCTTCTTTCTGCCTTCTTTTCTACTTCCTGCCCCTCTTACCTCCACGCCTCTTCACTTTTCCTAATTTGCCATGTTTTCCTTTTTGCATCTCTCACTGTCGTCTTGCCTTCCTTCACCTTCACTTGTCTCTCTTTCCTGTCCTTAATCATGCTTCTCTTCTACCCTTCCCTCCCTTACCTCCAGTTCTCCTTCTCTTCTCTTCTCTCTACGTACAAACTCACCTGAGGGATGATGGACATCTTCTGCCGCAGGTCATGGAGGCCGATCTCAGAGGTCAAAACTCCATCGATGTAGATTTTTCCTTGTGGCTCTGCTAGACGGAACAGAGCGGACACCAGCGAGCTTTTCCCAGCGCCCGTCCTACCCACAATGCCCACCTGCACAACAGAAAACAAAATGTCACTGCAACCTCAAGTTTGATTCAGAAATGAAAAGAACAAGTTTGACTTCTGGAGAACAAACTGTCTGACCTTTTCTTTGGGGCGGAACATTGCTTTCAGGTTCTGCAGGACCAGCGGGCCGTCGGGACTGTAGGAGAAGCTGACCTGGTCAAAGGTCACCAGGCCCTGGCTGGGCCAGTCAGGAGGAGGACGCTTGTTGGTTTCCCAGGGTGCCTCACTCTCCAGTTCTGTATACTCCATCACCCTCTCCACTGAGGTCATCTGAGGGCAGAGACTTCTATTTGTACCATTGGCTTTCTCAGCATGTATCAGGTCCAGTGCATACATTTTTTATGAATCCTACAAGTTTAACCAAAATGCTGGAGATAACATCTCACCATGTTCTCCACCTCAGCACTCTGCCTTACACCCCACTGGAACATGCCCATCAGTGTGATGGCGTAGGTCAGAGCCAGACCCACGGAGCCAGCATCCAGCTCTAACAGAGCCAACAGAAAGAATGACACAAGATATTCAAGTGCATGTTTTGATTTGGGTTGCCTTCTTACTCATATCTTCTTCACATTATTGACTCATTGAATGAAAATGAAATCTTCCTCACGGTCTCTGAGCAACAGGCAGCCGAAAGTGGTGACGGTAACAAAGACAGAGCACATGCCGTCAAGGCGGAGAGCAAACCAGCGAGAGGTGGTCAGGAACAGGAACCAGGACTCTGTTAAAGACAGTCAAGTAGAACACAATGGTATCGTAATCGTACAATGCAAAAAGCTACAGAAACCTCATGAGGGAAACTGCTCAGATCATGTGATCCTCATCACCACGAGTTACTGTATAAGCAGGGCTGCAAATAAGACATAATTGACCCGAGGGGAGACCTAATTCTGTGACATCCTGGGAACTTCAATCTCTTGGTTCTCATTGCTGTTATTAGTGAGTACTGGGCTGAAAACTAAATTGGCTTGAGGTGGTCAGACCAAGAAGAACCTGAGTGAAGGTCCTGATGGGCGTCAAAGGTTTTCTGGAATCTTTCTTCTGCTCTGAAGGCTCTGATTGTCCACAGACCCTGAAGTGTTGAAGACAGGTGAGAGAAGACTGGACTCCGAGCTGCAGGAAAAGGAGCACGTGACACCAGATGTACACAAAAGTCTCAGAATATAATTAATATAAGCACATCAAACAGACACAGTTACTCTGTGTCTCCATGGCGATGTGGAACACTCACTGGTGGCCTCCAGGCGTTTGATGTCTCTGGAAGTCTGCAGGTAGTAGCGACGGACGTAGATGAAGACCAAGAGAAGGGGGACCACAGGGATGAGGATCCAAGGGATCACTGATGAAGCCACAGCGACCACGCCAAGAATCTGCAGTAACACCTGTGCACCAAAAATTGAAGGTCTGTACATTTTTGAGGTGTGGCAGTGACAGTGGCATATGAGCATTACAGAAGCATGAATAAAATGCCAAAACACGCTTAAAACATCCTTAACTCATGCAGCTTTAAGACATGTGAGATCTGTCTCTCACCTGAATATTGTCCACAAATGTCCATGGCATGTTGGAGTCCAGCAGGCCAACATCTTTTGAGAATCGATTTAAAATTCTCCCTGATGAGATATGAGAGAATATAATCAGTGAATATTCTGTCCTAGATGCATGATTATGTCACACAACACATAAGCCTGTGTGAGGAAATACTAATCTGGAATAAGAACTTAGTTATGTTTCATTGCAGCTGGAAGAGCCAATTTAGAAATTCTTTTGGTTAAGAGAATGATTAATGTTATAATTATATATATATATATATATATATATATATATATACATATATATACATATATATAAAACATATATATATTATAACATTAATCATTTTCTTATACTATACTATACCTTCTTTAAGGTTTTGGTTAGAAGTGATGTTTGTGCTAGACAGATGTAAAACTGGTGGTGATAAATCTTACCTATTGGGTTGATGTCAAAAAATCGGACGGGTGTGCGCAGGATGGCGCTGAACATCCGGTTGTGCAGGTTTTCTATACACCTCACCAACACATTGAATAGGAGCAGATTCCTGGCAAAGCCAAAGACGATGGTGGCTGCAGTCAAACCTGTAAAACAACCAGAATATTCTCCAACCCACTACAGCCGACATGTTGTTTACATGGCTGCAGCATGAACACGCTAACAGCAGATTACCTCCATAAATGCCCAGATAGAACCCCAGGTTCAGCTCTGTGGTGACATTCTGTGCAGTTTGGATGACGGTGCTGTTGATATTCAGCTTTTCTTGCTCGTCGGCCCTGATGAGACAAAATTATACAGTTTCAACAATGAGATAGAGGTGAAATAAAAACACTAGGTCATCTGACAGTCTACTGGTTTTCAATCTTACCAGTAAGCTAGCCACCAGTCCTGCATGATGTATGCCACCTACAAAACAAGCAGACAGTGTCTTGGTGTGTTTTCAAAATTAACTCAAGCAACACAGCTACACTCAGCACGTTTTTTATGCGATTCAAGTTATTCAGCTTTTTCCTAAATTCAATAGTTCAACAAGATGGATAAGAGACCTGCCTCCTTCTGACTGTTTTCTCTAAGGACAGGTTAAAAAAGGGAATCTTAAAATGATATGCCACTGATTTTACAATTTCCTCATTTTATTTACTCCTCCATTGTTTTTTGAATGGACCCCTATGGACCCCCTGAACACTTTGAAAAGCCTCTATCAGAAACTTTTCATGAAGGTCCAAGTACATTATAAAGTAATATGTTCGCCTTTGCGTGTTTCCTTTCATTCAGTTGCTCCTTTCACTGTATATATGTCAGTGAGGGCCATTAGTGCTCTAAATTGCACTGGGCTTTGTTTAGCATACCTGAGCCAGAATGTTGATGAGTATCACAAACAGCAGAACAGCAATGCTGGCTCCAGCTTTCAGGTATTTGATGTACAGGCCGACTCCGATGGATCCCTGAGCTCGACTCTCCTCCGACATTTTCAGGACTGGCTCTGCCTGCGTCGATGACACCAGATTAAAGACGAGCATGGTGTCCATAGTGAAATCAATCTGCCACTCTCTCAACAACAACATCTACAATAGACAAAGATGGGGCAAAATACAAACCGGCAGCTGCTCGCCTCCATCTTTGAGTGAGTGCACAGAGGAAGCCTGGGAAAGCACAGAGTTCTCCGACAGAGTCCGACTCCGATAGGAGACCTCTTGAGACGACTGCTGCTCCTCCTCCTCGTCCTTCTTCAGCAGGGAGGTGAAGTCAACTCCGGAGCGCTGCAGCTCTGCGTAGGTCCCCTTTGCCACCATGTGACCCTAACGTGCACATTGAGCTACACATTCACTTCATTGGAAAACATACCTATCACATATTCACACACACAAATGAGGTCTCTTTTCCCTCGTAACACTCCATCGTACGTCAGGCTCAGGTAAGAGGGGATCATTTTGCTCTCACTGACCTCCTTCAGGACCACTATCTGGTCAGCTGCCTTCAGGTACTGAAGCTGGTGGGTGACCAGGATACGAGGTTTCTTCTTCAGCAGGCCACAGATACACCTGATATATGGACACAAAACAGCTCATCAAGACCATGTGAGGATTCAGCAAGAATACATGAAAAAATACAAACAAACACCAGAAATCAAAGCCAACATTTTCAAACAGGCTTTATTCATTTGACTTGTGCTTCCTATCCTTTATCACTGTTGTTGCACACACCTCTGAGGACTGTAAGAGGAAGAGTGGGACCAGTTTCCATTGTGTGCCTGACAGCAGCAGCACCGCTCCCCTTCCTGTATCCAAACTAGGGCTGCACCTAACGATTATTTTTTAATCTAAAGATTATTTTTACGATTAGTCGATTAATCTGTAGATTATATTTATTACGCAATATAGCAATGATTTCCCCCAAAATAAATATCAAACTTATTTCATTAATATTTCAATATTTTCTTCAATCATCTTCTCTTGAAAACAAATGTAACAAAGATTTGCAATGCATTATTCCACAACTAGCCACCTTGTGACTGATTATCTCTTTTTTACAATCCAACATATTGCTTATTCAATTCAAGTCAAAGTGATAGAGCGCAATCTACATTCAACAACAAAAAAACATGAAACGCAGGTCAGTTTGCTCCGCCATCAGTCGGTCGGACAGGGGGTGGGGTTGAGACGCAGGTCAATTTGCGCTTCCGCACGTCAGCCAGCAAAGAGCCGCATGCAGCCCGCGAGCCACGTGTTTGCTGCCCCTGTCCTAGACCTAGTGTAACGGGGGGGGGGACACAAAGTGCTGCTGCCTTGACAACGTGCTCCGCGATGCTTTCACATTAGACCGTAGGCGACTTTTTTCCCCTGCAGCTTGTTCTCTGGTTGCCTGCATGCTTCCACCTGGTGCAGCCATCTTACGTCATTATGACGCGTCGGCCCACAGTTATGCAAGTCGACGTATTCACATAATCGAGCAGTCGATTTACATCGACACGTCACTCCAAACATGTTTGTATTTAATAAGAATAACACTTTACCTCGCTACAGTATAGTATAGTACAGTTTGATCTGCTCATGCAGGCAGTGGCTTAGTGGTTAGAGCTTCTGCTTGGCAACCGGAGGGTTGCCGGTTCGAGCCCCTGCCGAGGCGCCCCTGAGCAAGGCACCGAATCCTCAATTGCTCCCCCCTCTGCGAAGGGTGGTAATGTAATGTAAGTCGCTTTGGATAAAAGCGTCTGCCAAATGATCGTAATGTAATGTAATGTAATGTCATGCTTAAGACAAATTTGGGGCTATGGTGACAGAGGGCGAACATGGAGCAGGATGTTTCTGCTAAGCTATTAATTCTGCACTTACAAAAGTTAACAAAATACAGGCACATTTGAAGTCTAGTAAAGAGCCTCTTCTTGTTAAATCTAATAAGCTGGATGAGGTAAGAGCTTTCACTGATGACCTCAGAAAACGTTGCTACTGAAGAGACACAAATTCTCCACAACAGCGCCCATCACTTTTTCTGTTGCTTGGAAGTCACTCACTGTTCAAACAGATGTCTCCCAACCTCGGCATCGACGGCACTTAAGGGGTCATCCAGCAGGTAGATGTCGGCATCCTGATACACAGCCCTGACAACACACACAAACAAAGACAAGTGTGTTATCTCCCTGCAGTATTTACATAAATGTTGAATGTTTGGATGGTCCTCATACCTCGCCAGGTTGACACGAGCTTTCTGCCCCCCGCTGAGTGTGGCTCCTCTGTCGCCGATCAGTGTCAGGTCTCCATCTGGGAGAAGCTCCATGTCCTGTATCAGAGGGACAACACTGCATCACTCACAGGCATCAATGTGTTCCTACAAACCTTAAAGGTGCCACAATGATCATCTGTATATCAATAATGGATACGTGTCAACTCTACTACTGGAATATTATCCCGATAGAAAACACAAAATTAACAAGAAGTACTTGGGCTCTACAGAGGACACAGCTATAGAAAGTAGGTACTGCCCCTCTACTGGCACATCAAGAAAACTTTTTTCATTTCTACACAAAAACTGGAACTAAAGGGGGAATTGGCACTGTGAATGCATGTACTCTTTTTGATTGATTGATTTTGGCGAATTTATATTTTTGGTTGATTTAGGCTCAAATTGGGCAATTATGTGAACTAACCTATGTGTCAGACAGGTTAGATACACTTGTGCCCGACTCGTTTATCCTCTGCCTCTTGCAGGGTCTTTCCTTACCAGGATGCCTAATTTGTTGACAGTTCACCTGTAATACTGCCTAGGAACTGAAATCTATTTGTTTGTCTTATCTTTCCTCTTTTGATACTACAATTTCTTGTTTGACGCGCATTACACTCTTGTTTGCTCTATACTATCTTTTATCCTCTGCTGCAGTAACACTGTAAATGTCCCTGCCTGGGGACTTATAATCTTTTATCATGTGATCTTATCTATACGGCTGTGGCCTTTCACATTCATGTCATAGTACGATTGCTTCCAATGTGGGAGTCACTTGGGATGGTAAAGTTGAAAAATAAGGCAGATTCAACCTTTAAAACCAATGTTGAAGTAACTATCTTTGCGCAACACATTATTTCAGCATCTTTAACTTCACTGTAATGTAGAACAACTGCTGATGCAGCTGTTCCTTTACCACTCTGCAAGTGACACACAGACACAGAAAGACTTTAAAAAGTCAATAAGACAGATTAAATGACTACAATAAAAAGCAATCAAGCAATTTGAATCTGATGACCACTCACCCTCTTCAGAGCACAGGCCCGCAGCACATTCTCATACTTCTGAGGGTTCATCTCTTTCCCAAACAGGATGTTGCTGCGGATGGTTCCAGGGAACACCCAGGGCTGCTGGGAGGCATAGGTCAGCTGACCTTTGACATTCAGCACCCCCCTGTCCAAAGGCAGTTCTCCAAGGATGGAGCTCAACAAGGATGACTGGATAGAAACATCAGCATAAAGAAACATCATCAGTCCTGTTCAGTGCTCTTCCTCCTTATAAACATGAAAGTATATAAATCATTCCACGACCAGTTCTCCTTCTCTCATGTGTAGTGGCTGCATCAAGAGAGCTCTGACCTTTCCAGCCCCTACTGGTCCAATTACAGCCAAGAGTTGAGGTGACTTCAAGGAGAGAGAGATGTTCTGCAGAGATGGTGCATCTAGGCTCTGCAAGGGCACAAAGATGAGGCAAAATAGAGATCAATCACAAACAAGAGTGAAAATGAACCTGTTATCCTTGTGTGATTCAAAACACAGAAGTGTTTTTTTTACGTTTGTTATTATCCTAGTGTGTGTGTGTGTGTGTTCTATTCATCAGTGTGCTGTAGTAGGCACAAAGGTTCTCTAACCTTGTCCCAGTAGCAGATCAGGTCCTTGATCTCCACAGAGACGTCCTTCTTCTCCTCCTTTGGCAGCACAGAGCCACTATTTGTGACCTCGTCCAGCATCAAAAACTCCTTCAGCATGAATACAAAAACACAATTGAATAACTGCAGAGATGGAATTTCTTTTTAAAAACACCCACTTTCATAATCACTAATGCCTTTAGAACAGCAGGCCTGCATCATCACTTTGCTTACCTGAATCCTCTGTACGCTGACGCGGGTCTCAAACAGTTTCTCAATGGCAGCCGGAAAGAAAAGGGTGACAGTGAGTCGCACGGCACTGTACAGCGACACCGTGACAAACACACGGCTGGCTGAGATGGTGTTTCCAAGAAGAACATAGAGGGTGAAGGTGACGAAGAGGATGATCTTGCTGGCACAGAAGAAAGAGCCCATGTTGAGGCCTCGCAGGTAGGAGCTCATCATGATCTTGGAGATCTCCTTGCTGTTTACACAAACACAGTTTAAACTATTACAACTCAGTACTTTGTTTATATATTTACAGTTTAAGATCAGGGTCAGGCTAATTTGATGGCAGACTGAGTGGAACAGTAAGAGAAAGTTGGTTTAAGATGAACATGATGGCTTTGTTTCCACATTTGCTTATCTTTTGCAAGGCGTTTTGTCTCCCCAACTCCTCAGAAAATATCTGGCTACTAAAGTACAAATGCGTTCATGTTTACCTTCGCACCTCAGACACCAGTGCAGCAAAAGGTTTCTCCCAGGCGTACATCTTAATGATCCTCATTCCAGACACCACTTCGTTCATTGTGCGTATTCTGTTGTCAGTGAGAGCGGCGGTCTTACTCCTACACAGGAACAGGGGAAAAAATCAATGGTTTCCTCAATAACCAGACAGATGGCACAACAGGTGATCTACTTCCTCTGCAGCTCAGTTTGCCTGCCTCACTTTCAAAGGTGTTCTGAGGTGACGGGTTACATTCATATTGCATTACCTGAATTTTGAAAACAGCCGTCCAAACATTGTCTGTGTAGGCATCAGGAACATGAGGATCACCATGCCTGCCAAGCAAGACGGGCCAATCTCCACCCAGAGCAGCCCCACAACCACCGCCGCCTGGAGAGGCCCTACCCACAGGAAATGTAGGAATATAGTGACCTGTTAAAGAGACCCCGCCGTGAATGATCAGGAAAACAATAGGCATGGATCGCAATTACTTCATATGGTAAGGATCAATTATTCTGGACAAGACTTTTGATCAATTCAGGCCATAACTATCTGTGTCTATTTTAGAGGTCTCAGCTCAAACATTCAGTACAGCTCAGACGTTAACAGGTAGACTATAAGGAAGATTTAGCCGTTACCCCTGGTTCTTAACAACACAGGGCTGGAATCACTACACCGTAGAACAAACTAGAAAGAGGCGTCACTACAAATCATTGCATTTAATTAAAATGGGTTGTTTAATGTCACATTCAACATCTGTGACGATTTTCACAGCAGGTTCTGGCCCACTGATCTAAGTGAAACCTCGACTCGAGTGAGATTACTGGGCTCTGTGCCACGCTGGCTTAACTACAGTATCTCATTCCCTTAACTGCGTCATGGCCACAGGATGTCACCTTTCCTCTCACGTACAACAACAGAAACACCATTCATGCAATTTCTTTCACTTTGCCTGATTTGCCTGTAATTTCACGTACATCATCAAAGCGGATCACATCGTTCGATAGGAGGTTGACAATCTGGCCCGTTGTGGTTTTTCCCATGGCTGCGCTGCTGAGGCACAGAGCCTGGAGAAAGACAAGAATCAAATCAGTGATGGAACAAAGCACCAAGCAATAAACAAACAATGGCTCAAATACCAACGGCCACAGGAAGATGCCCTCTTACTCGCCTTCCCGTAGATCATGTGACACATCGCCACTCTGATCTTCATGCCCGCTCTCTGGACGTGGTAAAAGTAGAGGTGATGGAGCACCGCCAGGCTGATGGTGGAGACAGCCAGCCCAGCCGCGTAGCCAATAGTCTCGTACAGCGCAGTCATGTTGTCTGGGTCGTAACTCTCAAAGTATGTAATCACTTTCCCCAAGATGACTGGCTGGATGACTTTAATGACCTCCTGATATGCAGAGTACGAGATGGTGAATTTGGGGAAAATTCACGCAGGATATGAAACTACTGCAGTTAGCGTTTTGGTTTCAAAGTATTGGATTCATTCTCCAGCCACTGACCTCGATGAGAGTGAAGAGACCGAGCAGTGCATATGGTTTCCAGTAGCACTTCACGATGGCTTTGGTGAGTCGGGGCTCTCGCAGCTCTTTGGTACACTTCTGAACTTCATGATCCCAGCATCTGTCCAAGAGGGAGATGTTGTGTTATTTGATGTATTTCAGCATTGCAAGGGCCTGAATTCAAAGCCAGATGAGTCGAGATTCGTTTGTAGAATCTGAGATCAAAACCACATCCACTGAGGGAGTAGTTAAGGAATTTGTTTTCTACTTAAGGTAATTAAAGAAATGTCTCCCATCCCATGTAAAGTCAGAATCTGATTGGTAAAGACACGTCCAAACCTGTAGTGATAATTACCATACAGTACTGTTACCTTTACTGGTTGCTAATGCCAACTCTTTGGTAACCACAGAGAGATGTTCCTGGCCTGATTTAACACCTAATGACCAGTCTGTTCCCTTCCTGTAGTGAAAAATCATCTGCAACCACATTTGACCGAAGTTGTGTTCATTTAGTTTAATGAGTAGTAGATGGAAAACAACGAGCTGTCGCCGACGTTATAAATCCGAGCCCCAAATCAATCCGACTGCACAGTTGGGTCTTTGTCTTTCTCCAAGGAGATCATCATTTGAGGAATTTGATCGCTGCAGATTTTAATCTCTCCATTTTTTAATCATTCACTCCTTTCACTTTCAGTAGGTTTGTTATGCTACCACTTTTAAGTTAAGAGGGACTTGTTTGTTCTTTGTTTTGTCCAGACTCATGAAGAACTGGTCAATTTTTCTCAGGAATGAGCAACCAATGAGGAATAACTCCAACTTCTGTGTTCTGTGTTTGGATTTGGAAGTGTGACTTCTGTTTTCTAGTGAGTCGTTGTGATTGCGTAACCACTGAGATTGTTTCCTGACATGGACGTGAGAACTGTACATTTTATCTCCACACAAAAGAACAAAACAACACAGTCTGTACAATCTTCCCGCATGGATGTGATGATCTGCTTCGACTGAAACTCATTAGTCTGTCTGACAATTCCAAACATTTATGAATACATTGGGACTAGTCCACAGTTTAATTGAACATGCATTCTCTCCAACTTCATTATCCGTAACTGTATCTGCTATTTATAACTACAATGATAACTAAAGCACCTGACCTAATGACCTACACTCTCTCCAAAATAGCTCCCATTTGTCCATAACTCCATCCAACATCTATAAGTTACCATGGTAACTACATTGAGCTGTAAGTTAGTCATAACCCCTCCATACCTCTGCAGCTCCTGTCCGAGTCTCTCTGACTTGTCCTCTGAGAGCACCTCGTACATGTCATCTTCCTCCAGTCTGCGTTTCGACCCAGTGTGAAAAAAGGGATTCAACCACCTGTAGGAGGAAGAAGAGGAAGATGATGATGTCAATGATGAGCTCCATTCATTTATTCATTCCTAATAGCCATTACATGTATTGACATACAATTTGAAACATTGTGGAGAAGCTTAAATGTGCAGGGAGGGGGAGATTTTGTCACTATCACCACCAAGATATTAAAGTGTTTTTACCACAAGCTAACATTGGGCTGGTGTAATAAAATTGTCCCAGAGCATTTGTCTGCCAGAGAAATATGGCACAGAACCCTTAAAGCTGTCTTGATCAGTAACTTGTGCTTCGTAACTATGATGGTAAATCTTCACCGACAGGAGTGTTTCTTGAGATTACACATGATGTGAATGGAGGAGGAGTGGCTCCAAAATAAGGCAGGGGGCAAAGAACAGCAGAGAGATTCTGCTGACAGCAACATGACAAGGCACTTTTGAGCATGAAACTGCATAAATCATAAAACCCATGATTAAAAAATGAGGGGGAAAGATCCCTTCAGCATAAAGTGTATAACTATATACTGTATATGTATATATAATCACTTCTACAGACAAGATCTAAGTTTACACACAAACAGACCCTTTATTGATCTCTAGCTTGGCAAATTCAGATCTCCAGGCAAAACTCTGAATGAATGAGAGTCAAGATCATCAGCAAAGGGCAAAATAAGTGTTCAAGAAACAGTATTAAGAAGAACGACACATTTTTCCCTCAAACTAGGATCAATGCATATGGAGTACCTAGTTACATGCCTTGCTGTGCTCCTTATACCATCAATTGGCGGGACATATCTCTCTGGTTTAATAAAAGAGGCAAAATTAAGTCACTGGAATCACATCAAAGATTTTAGCTTTTCAATGGCTTAACGTACGAAACCTCGATGTCCGCTTTATCGAATTGTGCAGCTACATCACATTTTGCCAGGCTGAGTAGAATTCACTCTCTGCCATCAATTGGGTGTTTGTAGCTGGTCCAGTCTTTAAAATAATGGTACAAATGTCCACAAACATGCTTGTTTTTTTAAAAAGGGGAGAACCTGTCGTAACCACCAAAATGATCGTAATGTAATCTACTCTCATTTCAATGCTGCAGAGATCATATTACACTTTAGTGGCCCAAGTCCTTCATCTCTTGCCAATCTGTTCATGAAAGATGTCACATGCTCTAAGACATGGGATTCTTCCGGGTACAGCCTTCTCACTTCCCACAAGGATTTTGTTCTTAAGTAAAATATTCGGGTGAAGAAGATGCTGCACTGTTTGTTTTCTTTCCCCATACTGAATAAATCTCAGTTCTCACACTCTAACACTCGTCATCACTTCCTTCCATCCTTCTCTCTTTCCCCTTGAGAAGGCTAAGTAGAGCTGACGTGTATTCAGGCTGAGGGAGGTGGACGGCAACTCGCTCATTCTTTTAACCTTGACCTTTGTTAACATAGAAAATAAGTAATAGTAATAGTAGTAATAGTAAACAGTCAATATTTCACCCTCTTCTCTTTACCCTTGACCCCAGCCTTGTGTCATACAGGAAATCACGTTGACCTGTGGTCAAACTAACTGTGGGGATTCGGTCACACGAGCCTCTTGAGAAACTTTGACATTGTGGCTTGCTGATGGCGACAATCGCTAAACAGTCACATGATGCAAATGGTTCACCTTTGAAAAGGAATGGGGATAGGTTTATACTTTAACCATTTTACCCGACATGTCTACAAAATAGTGTGTGTGTCAACTGTGACATCATTCATTGGGCCTTTTACAACTGTGACATCATTCAGTATGTTATATGGGAGCTGTTAGTGTGGTATCATTAATGCCTCCCACTAACATAATTGTTTGAAGCAAATAGAAAATAATACTGCTATATAAGAACCACATTATTCACCATATACCCTGAACAATGTTTCTGTCAAGTTTGGAGGCCATGGAGGAAATGTGTTCGTCGTTCTTTACACTCCAATGATAGAAGTAATAGTAGTTGTAGTAAAGTAGACATAGTAAAGTAAACATAGTATAATTAACTACAATAACATATGGTAATGTTTGATGTAAGGCTTAAGTTACAGGCATGGAGTGTTTATATTTCACCATCGCCTTGCAACGCTTATCAGTGTTCAGCAGCGATGTATTTCTTAAAACAACTTTTCCAAGGTGAAAGACCGTGTGAATTGTAAACGTGAAGTGGTAAAACAGTCCCACTTTTCTTGGCGGACTGCTCACAGGTTCCACTTAGCAAATTAACGTTTCATTTACGCTGTAGCCTTCACTTTGTCTCAATTCTTTCAGGCTAAACGCAACACACAATAGCCAAATCCTACCCGTGTTGTTTAAATCACCCCGCTCTCTAGCTTACCGCAACAGCATCCGGGTAATTTGTCGACTTACCAGAAGAATATCTTTGAGAAAACATTCGCAGTAGCCGCCGGGTTGGTTTTAACATCTTTGCCGACCTTCTCCATGCTGCTTTTCGCTCCCAGCGTGACTCGCCCCTAACTTTTGGCCGCCGGAAAGTGTTTCCTCTTGGCTATGTTGTGTAAGTCGGCGGCTCACACATGTTTCGCGGGGAGTTTCACACAGCGATAACACTCTAGGCTTCTTAGCCGGACGGGTGCACGAGCTTGCCTTACAGTCACCGAAAAGAAACGAGACATCTTGGCTGTATCCGCCTCCGAGGCACCTCACTGGCTGCGAAATCACCATTGCGACACGCTATTGGCTGTCTCGCCCAGCCCTTTCTTCCATCCGATTGGCTGAGGATGTAGCATCACATTGTATTGGCTGCGCAACATGAAACGTTTGTAGAGAGGTTACACGTGAAAATGAGTCTGGAATTACTTGGAAAAAGGTAGAGAAGATGTTTTGCGCTATTGTAATGTTGTGCTCCATTTACATCAGCCGCAACATTTGAAATGATAGCCAACGAGGATATAGTGGTGAAGAATACAAGAATGTACCATAACTCCCATCACATAGCTTTAATAGGAATCATAAACAATTAACAATGGATCCTGCAGTGTAATTTATTATCTATTATCTATTATCTATTATCTATCATCAATTTAAAGTAAGATCGTAGGTGAGTTAAATCATCTATTGTTATACAAATTTCACATATATTCACAGATTGTTTTCGTTGTAAAACAAGATCGCTTTTTGAAATGGTCAATATTTGACTCTAATTAATCTTTAACCAAGATTTCCCTCTGTTATAATGAGTCTCTCGTGGTAATTATAGAGTTAACATTTATTGGGAACTCCCCACTTCCTCTCTCGCTCTCGCTCTCGCACGCACACGCACACTCTAAAAGAACCTTATTGAGTTTGAAGGTAATGCAGCCTTACTGGCTGATCTCATTTCATGACAACAAACTCCTGTCTTGTGTCAAGAAAGAGAATTACCCTTCAAAATATCTTTCCGTCTGTAGTCGTGTGTGTTATTTGCTTGCCCAAAACCCACACAGAGTATCTGTGCCTCTCTCTGTCAGGGTCACACCCCTGCTCCCCACCCATCAGAGACAGGATATCCTATAAATAACAGGCAGGCTGTAGATGACAGATGCCCTCTGGCACAGTCCAGGTGGTTCCTGCACTGACATAAAAGACCCTCACCCCCTGTCTCGGCAACAAGGGCAACTTTCAGGAATCAAGTCACGTGTTGTAACATATTGTCTTGGCACAGACCACCCTATCATAACAGACCAAACGTAGCAGCATTGTTCCTCTCGCTGTTATTTAATCACTCCCCCCCGTCGATGTTTAGCCAGTGCCGACTGAGACCAGGACTATAAGGGAGAAGCCAGCAGGAGATTATTAACAGCAGCTCAACTCAAATACCATTCATCTGTGAGGGATCAGCGCTCCGTTCCCACGCCAACACAGCCGCGTGATAGGCCTTATTTTTCCATCAGTCACTGAAATGATTTAATGTCATTTCAAATTATTACTACAATCTAAGCAGTGTGTGGTATTTTTTCTGCAGATTTGTATTTGCAGCATCACACCTCTGTATTTCAGTAATTTATTACTACAAATCAGGATATACAAATTCTATTCTAGAGTTAGACGTTAACACTCGTGCCAGGCTTTGATGATTCATTTTCGGTAATGGCTTTGATGATGTCACCGTACTGATTGATTTCCCCTTCTTAATCAAGTTTCTAAAACGCCAATTAGCAGATGGTCAAAGTCATGCCTCACTGTCAGGTGTCATCTGCAGGGAAACACAAGCAGCAACCTGCTTCACATTCATAAACATGTTTACAGGTTCAGGTCCCCTCTGACACAACTTTAACCATCCAATCAATGCAAAGCAGTGGAGGTCCAGATTGCTCAGCAACAGCAGCCGTGGAAACACACACACACACACACGCACACACACACACTCACACACACACACACACACACACTCAGACACCCGTGGAGGATTCAGCTCTCAGGAGAACAAAGCTTACGCTATCACTACTGTCTGCTATCAGTAAAACTCATGGGTCTAGCTTTCCTCAAACGCTTACTAAGCATAAAGGTCCCTCACGTGCCCCCTTATGACCTAGTCAAGAAAGTGTGACTCAGACAGTGTGAACACGGTCACAATGCACTCCACAGTGTTCAGGTGTTTGGGATTGATTATTTACCCCTGGGAAACACCCTCAACGTACAGATCTTAGCTTATATGAAGGCTAGTCCTTGCTTAAAAAGCTCTGCAATAAAACGAGGGAGGCCATCGTGTGTGGAAAGGAGTTCTGTTGCACGATAAAGAGCGTAGTTAACTATGAAGTAGCTCGCTGCCTCAATCTTCACAAATCTGAACAAGTAGTGTCAATTTATAATCTCGTACTATTTACAGCACGAATGAGAAGCGTGCGTTACTCCTTCCAGCCACACGATGGCGCTATAATGCCATAAAAAGCTATTTAAATAACGCAAGGATCTTTTAATTCAATTATTGAGGCCCTAGAAATAAAAACCTTATGCAATAGAAGGTTTGATGCATAGATCTAGCGTCAAACATCATTCACTCATTCATTCATGCAACCACACAGGTTTCTTATCTCTCTTCCTCATCTTTTTGTTCCTTCAAATTACTTCCTTCTCCTGCAGATCCCCTTGCAGACCCCAAATGCAGACTGTGTGGAGTGATGGGGGACTGACGCACACCCACACACACACACACACACACACACACACACACACACACACACACACACAATATGACCGTGTGTATCAAGAGGAGGCTGACAGGCGTAGGTGCTTGGACACAAAGAGGACCGAACTACGCTGACGTACCTATCCTGGACCCAACCCTCCCACCTCCTCTCTCCTGGGTCTCCGCTCTCTTGAAATCTCTCACTTAACATCCCTAACCACAGGCAGAAGCCGAGAGAGAGAAAGACAAAGAAAGAGACCGAGAGAGAGTGCTCGTCTCACCTCCAAAGTCTCCGTTCCTGTCCTGGTCCACACCACCTAGGGGGGGACGAGGAGGTGGGGAAAATGGGGAATATGGCGACAGAGATCACGGCCTTTCTCCTCACCATCTCCGGGTGGATCCTTGTGTCCTCCACGCTGCCGACAGACTACTGGAAAGTGTCCTCTGTGGACGGGACGGTCATCACCACAGCTACCTTCTGGTCCAACCTGTGGAAAACCTGTGTGACCGACTCCACTGGTGTCTCCAACTGCAAGGACTTCCCGTCAATGCTCGCTCTGGATGGTGAGTTCAAAGTGGCGTGGAGACTGTGGAAGTTTTTGTCGTATTGTGTTTGTGTTACCAAAGCAGGGAGACTTAGAGTCAAGACTCCTTATGTGTGTGTATGTGTGTGTTTCTGAGTTGAACAGTTCAACTGCTTTCGTTTCGGTCCAACCTAAACACCGATGCCCAAAATCTCGAACACCTGTTTTCTTTGGATGAATGACTCCCATTGTAAACAAATGAACCTGATATTGGCTTTTCCGACTTGGGCTACCGGCGAAGCACCGCCACCATTTAGAGCTAAAGGCCGAGAGAGGCACGTTTCAGTGAGGGAGCCGAGCTGGGCGGATACGACCTGCTAATGGCTCCTAATGAAGCAATCTGAGAAAGTCATACAGTCTTACAGAGGTCACTGGTTGATGACAAGGAAAAACATCACATGCACAGAACTCTGATGACAGTGGCCCGTGTGCTCTCTTGTCTCTTCTCTGAAGCTTACATCCAGGTGTGTCGGGGTCTCATGATAAGTTCCGTGTGCCTGGGTTTCTTTGGCGCCATCCTCGCCCTGGTGGGAATGAAGTGCACAAAAATAGGAGGCTCAGAGACCACCAAAGCTCGCCTGACCGTCATCTCAGGCGTCCACTTCATTCTCACTGGTAAAACTTGTTCCATTAAGCTACAGGATCAATTCTGCATTCATTTAAAGTGAGAATTGAAATGAGAAACCTTTTGTTTCTCTCTTCAGGGCTTTGCTCCATGACTGCATGCTCCATATATGCTCGCAGGATCACAACAAATTTCTTTGACCCCCTCTTTGTTGCTCAGAAGTGGGTATACACAATGAAAATGAAGTACAATGCAAGGAATGTGTGCATTCTACGTGTCAAATGTAGTCTTGTTAATGACACGTTTGCATTGGTGCCCTTGGTTTTCTGCAGGTTTGAGCTCGGAGCGGCCCTCTTCATCGGCTGGGCTGGATCTGTGCTGTGTATTTTAGGAGGACTCGTCTTCTGTCTCTCCCTGTCTGAGGGCTTCACTATCAGGCAAGTTGGTTCATGCAGTTTTCCCCTTCACTGACACGCTCTGACGCTCGGTAACGTGATCCTACGTCTGTCGTCAGCCACCAGGGCAAGCTGATTTGAGGGAAATCTGATTTGGATGAACTCAAGAGTTATTCAGGCAATTTAAATAATGACTTGAACTGCGTTGGAGACATTTAAAGCCCACAACATTCAGTAATCTCTCTCAACATCTTGTCTCATAATCGCTGAACCTACAAGGGAAATTGTATGGTAGTGATTCAGATAAGTAATGAAAGGGCTGAATGTTTCCTTTGTTGCAGTCGAGCAATGAGAACTTTTTCTAAGTGAAAGTCACCTTGCACACGGGCATCTATAAACTAGTTTAAATCAGTCCAATCAGTTGCAAAACCAGTCAATCAACCCTGTTTAGTTTCCTCATTTAGAGAGCTATGAAAACTGAAGAAGTGAACTGAAGAAATGTGATCCCAACCCAGCAAAGCAGGGATCTGGGTGCAGAGATCTGGCTAATTGCTTTATTGTGAAACAGGGAACAAAGGGGCTAAACTCTAAAATCCTTGTGTGTGTGTGTGTGTGTGTGTGTGTGTGTGTGTGTGTGTGTGTGTAAATAACTTGCTGTTGACCACATCTCCTTCACATTGTTCTATTAAAGGCGTATTTCAGTGTCTTTTGTACTTAAAGCCGGGCATCTTCCCCTCTTGTCCTCCTCTTTTACAGGGCCGAGTATTCCTACACCGGGGCTGCATCTTTCGCAACGGCGCGCAACAAGCACTGCAAGGCGGCCGCCGGCCTCCACAAAGAGCCGGAGAGGGAACCGGCGAGGCAGTTTGGACGGAACGCCTACGTGTGAAACCAGAATCTGATTGAACCTTTGATCACACGGAGCCGCTGACCCTGGATGTATGCAATACCGTCGCCACACACACACTGTCATGCCAAGTGAAGGCAGAGGATGATGGCCAATGCTCATAAGCAAACAGCACCGTTGAAAGAACTTCATGTTCTCGCCTTCCTGGAACAGAAAAGTGGTGCAAAGTGCACGTTTTATTAGTGTCACATAATGATTTAGGGAGAAAAACTGTAAGTAAGCAATGTGAAAATCAAGGTGTCACAGGTCAGGAGGAGAGATAGATTCTTCTTTAAATGTTGTAACTTTACAGGGTCATTGCTGTCAAGAGCGCACAGATAATCGAAGATACATCAGATAAGATTGATTTTTTTCCCTTTAGAGCAGGAAACTCAGTTTGGCACAAAACACTGTTCAGACTTCTCCGGTCACCTTCACCGAGCTCTGCCCTTCACCGAGCGCCTCACTCACACCCAAGAAAAGAAGAAGAAGACGTATACCTGTACCTGCTAAGCTTTACAATCTGGAATGTTTTTTTTTTTACTAATCCCTCACGAGGTTTCTACCCCATGGAACATTCTAGATAGAACTCACAGAGGAGATGTTTTGGAAATTCGTTGGTTATGTAATCGAAGTATTTTTGTATTTTTTATTCCTGTCCCAAATGATTGAAAACATGGTACTGAATGATCTTCATCCAACTGATATCTGCAATTTGTTCTGTATTTTATTATTTGAACTAAGAAATAGATCACTTTTAAACACTGGATAGTTTTAACATCCTCCCTGTTAATCCTCCTCTTATATTTGCACACCTCTCAGTTGAAAGTCTCATGGGTTCATATGTCTCACACAGAGAGGCGTCCTTGTCACATACAGGAGGTCTTTCTCCCTGATTTGACCTCCAGGGGTCACCAGGGCACGTCTGACCCCAGAGATGGTTACGCAGATTTGGAGGCCAGACCGGAGCAATCAGCCATCCATCCCCACCTAGGAATTATTATCAATAGGAACTCAAGGCTATGTTACGCAAAACCTCTTGGCCCAGTGGTTTGGATACTTGAACCAGCTGGCAGGGAGCAGTTGCCCTTTGCTTTTTTCCGGCACCTCGCATCCATAAAAAAGTGTCGGGTGTCCAAAGTCCCTGAGAATGGTCAATAATATAATTATACATGTATTCTATTGCCTAAACTAGCAAACCTATTGGGATGACAAAGCAGTTACATTGCATCAAACTGTACTTCACTGTGAGATTACTCACATATACACATTTCTCTCTCGGGATAATAAACTTCTTATCTTTTCTTATTAGAGTAATAAAAACATACAAGTTGTTTGGTACCTTTGACTCAGGAGCTCCTCTGCAGTATCCTGGTCAATGTCAGATTAAGCAGCTGCTGCCAGCCATTACTGCAGAAACAAGAAGAAGAGGCAGCGTCCTTATTATAACAACACATAGAAAACTCTGCTGGCAAGAAATGAACAATTTATAGCTTTCTAACTAAAAAATGGAGGATGCATGTATTTTTGTGTAATCACTGTGTTCAGTGTGTGCATTTTACTGAATCAGCATATTTCAGTTTTACCAGATCCAAATTGTTGTGGTGTGTAGGTGCCAGATCTCTCCTAAAGGAAGATAACCTCGGGGTAAGAAACCCAAAAAAATGCCAAAAATTGCCAAAACAATCTTTCTCATAATGTCAATGAAAGTGGAGAAAACAAACCCTGGACCTTGATCGCCTTAATAATTTAATATGTTTATAATCCCACCACAGGAGGGCAGTCTTCACACACTTTTAATAGGAACTCCACCAAAACAAATACAAGGCCTTAACCTTTAACATCACACAAATCTAATAAAAGAGAAGGTAGAGAATAAGATTGATTATTTACTTTCATATATGTATATGTATGTATAGTTTTAAACCTTACTATCCTTGTCTTCTACCGTTTAATGAAGAGAGCCTCATGCTCAGTTCTTGTTCACAAGCGGTCTTTGTTCTTTAGCCACATTTTTCTGCTAATTAAAATTGATTAAACCCACACTCACTAAACAAATTAAAGCCACCCAGCACTCCACCATTTTCAATATGTCCCTACCACGACCAAATAACTTTGGACTTTACAGCAAAGAGGAGCTCTTTCATCCCTGCCATGAGAGCATTCATCACTCCCCCGGAGCTCTCATAATCTCAGGGTAATGGATTTAAAAGCTCATTATAAGAGCACAAAGACGTTATGCTCTAATTATGAGACCCGTGGCACAGTGAGGTCTTGGTGATATGACTAATAACCAGCTTATGTCCTAAGGCAAAGTCAAACATGATCCTTGACATAGCTTGAGGCACAACCGCTGTGTTATTACATATTTCATGGAACACATAAACTTAACTAATGCGGAAATGTACGCTGGTTTATGAACTTCCTGTGATATCTGTTAATGTACACAAGATTAATTAGAAGTGGGCTAGATGTTTCACAATTTAATCAGGCACTTATTAATCTAAACTCAAATAAATGGAGTTATATTGTGAGGTGTTATCGATTTACAATCCCTGTAATCTTTATGGAAGTAAAAGGACTGAAAAATGAAAGTACAGTTGACCTTAGACGACATAGAGGAGCTGCAGGATTAAGCTGTGAGGAACGAGGCCTGCAGTGTCCAGTGGGGAGATGTAGTGGCTTGTAATTGGAGACTCGTGCTTAGGTGAGCACTCTCAGACGAGATCAAAACGTGACAACTCTCAGCCGTGTTCCTGGGAACGCGAGGGACAGTTGTTTCTCACCTGCATGCAACCCCTGTGAACAACAAAACCCTCCTGCTTGTCCCTTATTATTTATAAAAGAGTGTGTGTGTGAGAGAGAGAGAGAGAGAGAGAGAGAGAGAGAGAGAGAGAGAGAGAGAGAGAGAGCGCAACATCTGAGAACAACACCAAGAAGGATGAATTTGGCTTCTGCACGAGCAAGACACCTCTAGAGGAGCTGGAGTGTGGCTGAGTGATTGCGGACCTTGGTAGTGTGGACGCACAGGGCAGACGTGCAACGATGCAGATCCGTGTGGTCCAGATATGGGGCTTTCTCATGACGGTGCTGGGCTGGATCTTTGTAGCCTGCACTATGGCCATGGAAGGCTGGAAGATCACCTCCATTGGGGGCATGGGGGGCTCCTCCATCATCAAGGTGGCCTGGTACTGGTCTAGCCTGTGGAGATCTTGTTTCACAGACTCTACCGCCGTCAGCAACTGCTACGACTACCCCGTGCTCTGGTCTGTGGAGGGTAGGTGATGCGTTTTTTGCGTCTTTCAAGCGGATGTTTGCTACATGTGAAGGTAAATATGTCACGGTGTCTTTCAAGGCCACATCCAGATCGTGCGAGGCCTGCTGATGGCCGCGCTGAGCTCAGGCATGTTGGGCTTCGTGCTAAGTCTGATGGGGATGGAGTGCACATTCCTCGGGGGGAAAGAGAGGCCGAAGCAGAAGAAGATCTACGCCGGCGGATGGTGCCACATAGTCAGCAGTAAATATCAACAGGAAAGACTCAATGTGTAAACTTTCGAAAAGGAAAGTTTAGAATTTCAAATGTTGATATGCGGCTGTAGAATCACAGTCTGGGATCACACAAGTTATTGTAATCTAAAATTTCTCCTTTCTCTCCCAGGTTTGCTGTCCACGTGTGGATATGCTGTTTATGCCCAGTATGTCTCTGTAGAATACTTTGACCCCGACTTTGATGACCTCAAGTGAGTTCAGTAAACTGTGCCAACAAAAACAACTAACAAAACACCTGCAAACCAAACCCTGTCTCTGTCTCTGTCTCTGTCTCTGTTCCTTTCTCTGGCTCTGTCTCTGTCTCTGTCTCTGTCTCTGTCTCTGTCCCTGTCTCTGTCTCTGTCTGCAGGTATGACCTTGGTACCCCGCTGTTCCTCGGCTGGGTTGGTTCTGCCTTTGGAGGGACCGGTGGTGCCTTCTATGTGTGGTCCGTGTCCAAGCCGCTGTGTGGAGGAGAGGACGTGTGAGTGCACACATACTGTATGTAAATTCTTTGGAAGCATGGATTTGAGTTTTGGAATCAACCCAGAAGGTCAAAGGTCAACAGCTTTATCATCACGCGCATAGAGAGTGAAGCTGCATTTTGAAATGAAATGCATCTCTCCCCAGACTGATCAACGTTCAAGCAGGGCCAGAACCAGATAAGAATCAGTCCACCACGGCTCTGTCCACAGTGTCCGGGATCACCTCCAAGACCAAAGTGTCGTCTGTCTCCGAGCTCTCGTCCAAGACTGGCTACTCAGAGGTGTCCGACATCTCCTCAAGGTCGGAGCGCTCCTCCAAAACCGGACGCTCGGCCAAGTCGAAGCGATCCGCAAAGTCGGGGCGAAGCGTCGCGTCCTCGGGGTCCTCAGGGTCCTCCGGGTCAGGGTCCGGGTTGAGGTCAGGGTCGAGTGCAGTGTCTGGATCAGAATCTGGTCGCTCGTCGAGGGCCAGCGTGTCCACTCGGTCTGAGTCGAGGAGCAGCAGCAGCAGCCGGACGGTGTCGTCGTACTCAGGAGGGTCACGAGGAGACACGGAGCCGTTCATCAAGAACTCTTACATCTGAATCAACGTCACATTACAGCTCTGTGGCCAAATGAAGTTTAGTGGTGTGTGTGTGTTAATAAAGATTTGTATTCCTTTTTTCTGTTGTTTATTGTGCAGATTCTCTTGTAGGGGTTAAGAATGACAAATCTGTTCTTTTTCAATAAAGTTTTTTTATGTCCTTATTTTCCAACACCTGAGCCAATTATTGAATGACCAGATGAGATTGAGGAGCAATATCGTGACTGAATAGCGTATAAAACAAAACACATATACACAGAAATGACTATTTAAATAAATCATGAATAGAATTTAACGTCACATCAAATCTGTTATGGTTGTCTGGTTGTGCTTGGCGTTTGAGACGACAAATAAAGGCAGAGCGAGCCTGATCAGGGTTGACAGTAAACACTTCCTGCTTTACTGTAGTGACTCAAAGCTTTCTGCACCACCCGAGCAGCAGCAAGGGACACACAGAGCGCTTTTGGCTTTAATTGACCCGAATTAGCATTGGATCATTCCTTTGTAAGTATGTATTTGTGTACTTCTTGGTTACTGCTTTGCCTACTTGTACTTTGAAAGTAGTGGATCTCTGTAATGGAGCTTCTGCTGTATGTGCCAGACTGAAGCCATGTGGAGAAGACTGGCTCAGATCCTGGGCCTGCTGCTGTGCATTCTGGGCTGGGGCTCGGTGGCTTGTACCCTCGCCATGGACCACTGGAGGTATGTGAAGTAGAGCGCCTCCCACACCAGCTCTACTGTGGACTGCAAATGGGAAATAGAAAGCAGGAAACACATCTGGTCATTATCTAACAACAAATGTACCCTGCAGAGGACTACAGGGGCCACACATGGATAAATAGATCAATGTCATGTAATGTAGCGATCAATGTTTCCCTTGTCAGACACACAGATGTGATTTGTGTGACACACGCTTTGATGATGTATGTCTTCACTTGAGGGTGGCCCAGTTTGGAGGCCAAGGGGGCTCCTCTGTGGTGGTGACGGCCTGGTTTTGGTCCAACCTGTGGAAGGACTGCTACGAGGACTCTGCCGCTTTGGTCAACTGTGTAGACTTGGGAGTGCTGTGGAGCGTCAAATGTGGGTACATCAACAAGGGGATCCATGATTTAAGGGTTTGAAAAACAGATCACTATGAATAACTGCAAGTCATTTCTGGATGTGTGCTTGTGTCATGGAGCAGCGTATATCCAGGCTGTCCGGGGGCTCCTGATGATCGGGCTCTGCCTGGGCCTGATCGGTACAGTGCTTACGTTTTTTGGAATGGAGTGCACGCATATCGGCGCGGATCAGAGAACCAACGACAAAATCTTACTAACATCGTCGGCGTTCCATCTGGTCAGCTGTGAGTACGCGGCTTCTTTGCGCTTACACGCCCTGAAACGTCGGTGAAAGCCAGGTGGTTTTGTTGTCTTCTGTTGACCCTCTGCTCTCCCTCATGCAGGCGTCTCAGATATGGCAGGATACTGTTTATATGTAAACAGAGTTGCCACAGCGTTTCTACACGCCAAAGCAGATCCTTTAAAGCTGAGGTAGGATTTGATCTAAGTATATCCCTGGGTAACAGATCAATCAAGGTGATTACAAACAAGGCAGTAACCCCGTTTGCTCTCTCATCTCCCCAGTTACGTCATGGGAGCGCCGCTCTACCTTGGGTTGATGGGGAGTTTCTTCATTTTACTCGGCTCCACACTTCACTGCGCATCTGCATGCAGTGTACCTCACCCGAAAAGGTTTGTTTACATAAGAATCTATTTTTATTTCACGCCTCTCCTCCTCTGACCTGTATGTGCATTTGGAACAAAACAGGTTTGCAGTTGTTATTCACATGTCAGCAAACTACCACACTCATACTAATGTGCTGCTTACTGTGTTTCCTCCCTCAGTAGACATCCAACGGTTCCCTTTATCAGAGGCAAAGAAGAGTCAAGTGTCTCCGACAACTTCTACATATCTTCGACTGAAATTGTAATTGTGTAATTCACAGGGCTAGACGGGCCCACAAGGCCCAACGGATCTGTCAAATCAGTTCTGAACATGAAATAATAAACAGCAATAAAACTCCTTTCAATTGCCTTATTGTTTTGAATGCTTTGACTCTTAGGTGAGTCAAAGCAAGTGTTACCAAAACAATGATGATGTAAGTCATGGTTACCTGTGATGTGCAACCATGGACACTTTCCCATCGCAGTGCTGGGAAAGTGACAACGCTTACTTGGCAAAACTACTCCAAAGATAAGGTGACATATAAGCCCAACGTGCCACAAACACTGGGGGCCAACGCCTGCACGGAGGCGATGCCTTATAGAGGCAGGGACAGAAGGAGTGACTCACACAGGTTGATCTCCCCTCGCTGCAGATCTTTGTGTTTGTTCCCGTAGCTTCTGGAGGGTTTGGTTTGCTCCTGACAGTGGGACGCCATGAATCCCACAAAGTACAGGACCCTGGTGATGTACATGGAGATCGGCTCCTTTGTGACCTGTCTGTGTGGTTGGGTCCTGGTTTGCTCCACCCTGCCCACCGAGTACTGGAATTTCTCCGAGGTGGGGAGCATCGTGCTGACCACGTCCAACTACTACTCCAACCTGTGGAAGGACTGCATCTCGGACACCACGGGGGTCTCCGACTGCAAGGATTACCCCTCCATGCTGGGCCTGCCTGGTATGAGATTCATCTCTGTATGATGTCCTGACAACAAGGATCTGCCGACTGTAGGAAAGCAGAATGTGACGCGTGGAAGAGTTAAATCTCACATTGCAAATGATCTGTCTTCTTAAGATCTGGTCTGGCCTGGTTACTGTTTCCCTCAGGGTACCTACAAGCCTGCAGAGCTCTGGCCGTCACTGCCGTCATCACTGGCTTCTTTGGCGGCGTCCTCACACTCATAGGGATGAAATGCACCAAGATAGGAGGTTCAGAGCTCGCCAATGCCCGGGTGACCTTTTCTGGTGGCTTAACATACATGTTTTCAGGTGAGAATGTTTGGAACACAGTCTTGATGGTTAAGAATATGAATTATCATCACACAAATCTCTGAGGAGGCTCGTCTTGTTTGTTTCCTGATAGGATTCTGTGGTATGATCACGTATTCATGGTGGGGCCACAGAATCATAGCAGAATATTTGGATCCACATTTCAGGGCTCAGAAGTGAGGACTTTTACTTTTCTTGGATATAATTACGCGTTATTACAACTGTTGATAACTTGTTTTTACCTCAATATCATCCTGCAGATTTGAAATCGGAGCTGCGGTGTTCATAGGCTGGGGAGGCGCCAGCCTCCTCCTCAGTGGAGCGGCGGTGCTTTGTTATTTCTCAGGAAAAGAAGGTTTCCATTCCAGGTTGGTGTCGCCCCATGGCCTCCTGCGTCACATTCACACAGCACCTTATCCTAGCATGTACATTTTGGACACATTATAGGCCGTGTTCATGAATCTTGTGGGGTTGTATTGCTTTGTGTTATAGTTTGCCGAAAAGGACTGGGAGGACGGTATCCTATGCCACGGCTCGGACCAGACGGACCAGACGGACCTACATGCTGCCGCCCTCGTCGTCCCGCGTGACCCTCGTGCCACCCCTCTTTTACGAGGGCAGGAAGAGCCGAGCGACCAGAGCAACGACAAAAACAAGCAGGACCTTCAGCAGGGATGACTTTGTCTGAACCAAAGAGGAACTCAGAAACAGACTTTGTACATATGTAAAGGACAACTCTCATTTGGGGGTGTTTTTGTCTATTCTGCTAATTTATGCCTATAATTGTATCCCGAATAAATGTTTTTGTATGGGCCTAAACAGAGTGAAGGATCTTTGTATTGCATCAGAGCTGATACTGCATTGGTTTGACTGCTGCTGGTGGTCAAGATCACGCATTGTAGTATAACTTTACTCGTCCTCTTGATCAGTTCCTCTCGCTCAGTATCGCAGTAATAGCAGTTATGTACAATAGAGGGCAGTGTTGGTTGAGTTTTTTTGCAGCTCAAACTTCTAGGTGATGAGTATTCATTTTTCAAAAGGACAAAAATCTTGACGTTCAGTAATGTAGAATAGACAAATGAGAAATGGTTATTTGCTTCTAGATTGAATCGGATGTTAACATTTTCAACATAATAAAACAAAAATCAAGTTTGCTATGCATGCATGTTTTATTGGTTGCATAGACGTTTCCAATACAAAATCTCAAATCCCAGCCTTTTGGTTTGGGCTCAGGTGCTGGTGACGCCACACTCACTGAAAACAGAAAACGATGACTGTGTTAGGTTCAGTGTCCAATAGAAAACAGCACACATCATCATAAAGCAGCTACCATGGGATTCATACCTGGTCCCTCAACTGTTTAGGTGGATGGATTTGAGGAAATGGTCCTAATCTGTGAGATGAGAGAAAAACAACAGACCTCACTTGAACACAGCTGTATGTGGACCATAAGGAAACCATTTGCTGTTCGCCGGGAATTGTAACAGAAACGGCGTATTTAAAAGAAAATGTGTGAACCTGTCAGATAAACGGTATCAACTGAGGTTTGATGGTTTGCTCCTTCTCTTGCAGCCTCCTCCCCATCTCCCTGGGCTCTCAGGCTGTGCTCCAGCGTGCTGCTCAGCTTGAGATTTAGCTGGAGGAAACAAGATGTTGGGGCTGTGAGATGTTGTGTGAATGGATATTTACAGCTGCTGTAACGCCACAATCATTGCCATGACACACAATGTAATGACACAAATACCTGATTGATGTCCGCCTCATGCTGTAACCTCATGTCTTGCACTCTGGTTTCCCACTTTTTATCCTTGAGGAGCATATTGAAAGCGTGTTATGATACATGCAGAATGTATTTCTTTATTTGCAGGTTGTAAAATGTGATTTATCTGCTGAACCGACCTGTTTCTTCAGTTGTTGCTCCAGCTTTTGGATGGCCTGGGCCTGCATCTCTTTGTAGGCGTCCAGGTCTCTCTCTAGCTGTGCTTGAACAGGACTGGCTGCTCTGGCACGCTTGGAGGTGTGGTTTGCATCCTATGAATGAAAATGAAATGTTAATAGACAAATGGCATGTTAATACACACAACAGTGCTGAGATGCTTCAGTGTGTGTGTACTCCTGCGCTCAGTTTCATACATTTTGATGCTGCACATTTTGGCCGATGAGAGTCTCCATGTCCCTGCGTATGCCATCCCTGACATCACTTGCATTCCTTTCCATGCGCGTGATCTCCTCAACCTTGAAGTGCTCCAGCTGTCTCAGCAGGTCCTTGTGCATGCATTGCTGCCCTTTGTCCTGGACAAATAATAGGTCAACATTGTGTAAACGCATCCATGCCGCACATAGCACCTATGAATAATACTGAGCATTATCTTGTTGTCATGGTGTCATCATCTATGTCCTGTTAAAGCTACCAGGTTCTGCTGCTGCTGAACAATCTGCTCTTTCAGATTAGTGATCTCCATCTTGACGATTCCAAGTTGAGATTTCCATTCCAAGTCCCGCACGTAAGACTGGAAAACAACAAGATAGAAGAGATTATTCATGGAATGCGAGGGGGAAAAGTGTTTTTTGGAAGATATATCCTCAGATGGCTGGAAGCTACAGCCATGAGGTGTTTGTCTTTCACCTATTTCTTTTCTGGTGAAAATAATGTATCCTACTTTTTCCTCATTTATTCATATTCTCCCCCTCAGCCTGCTGGACTTACGTAGCTCATGCTGGATTGGGTGGTGTCGCCGCCTGTGCCTAAGAAGGAAAATGGTGGAGGGAACATTTATCAGGATAATGATACTACAGTGACTTATATATACAGCAGTGATGTCATCAAAATAACATTGATGTCATAAAACCTTACAAGGTGATGTCATTTAATTCACAAGGAAATGTCATCTGATAAGAAAGTTCATCTGTGTTGTCATGCTTACACACGCATGACTAAATATGATTAATCTTTGGCTGTTACCATCACATTTTGGCAAAACTACTCTTAATGTCAATGAACTATTAAACTCATTTCTTGTGATTCTTCCTTGCTTTCATTTTTTCTTCTGAATTCATCTTCCTCACACTTCTCTGTGGCTGTGGCTACTTTAGGGCTTTGTCTCATTTATGTACGTCAATACAACAAACACCAGGGCACAAGCCTGCAGGCTTCAGTTGGGTTGTGCGGGAGATGAGATTCACCTGCTCCCATTCACTGATGAACTTTAGAAGCTGGTATCAGTCCCTAACACTCTCTCTCCCCTGGCAGCCATTTTGGTTTGGTTCTCTTGGGTTCCATTTTAGTTTGATGCTTTCTCGAAATTTCTTTGTTTCTTCTTCATCTCTGAGACACAGATGAAGATGAAAGTCGATCAACCAGGTTTGGGGTAGGGTGTTCCGGTACCAGGTACACTTATGAGCCACCCTATGTTCAAACATGTTCGTTATGACCAGACCAAGAGAAGTCCAATTACAAAGCACCACTCTGGTTATATCTAGCTGGTATCGTTCCACCTCCCGCTCCATCACATTAAGGTGGTGATTCTTTGACATTCAGTAATGTAGAATAGACGAATACTGCATCACATATTTCTAAAATAAAAAGCAAAAATGCAGATTTATCTAATTGCTTACACAGCCATTCTGAAGACATAAAAATGTTTTTGTGGGAATTAAATGTGACTTTGTGATGAAACTCAGGATGCATTTCTATTAAACAATAGTGAAATCCTTATCAGGGCCTTGGGCCCATCTCCATTATAGAACTGTGATTATAATATAAACAGCTAGCAAGCAAGATCATATAAAGATTGTTCATGTGAACAAAGCATGATATTGATTTGAGAAATGGTTATTCGTTTCTAGATTGAAGTGGATGTTGACATTTTCAACATAATAAAACAAAAATCAAGTTTGCTATGCATGCATGTTTTATTGGTTGCATAGACGTTTCCAATACAAAATCTCAAATCCCAGCCTTTTGGTTTGGGCTCAGGCGCTGGTGACACCACACTCACTGAAAACAGAAAAAGATGACTGTGTTAGGTTCAGTGTCCAATAGAGAACAACACACATCATCATAAAGCAGCTACCATGGGATTCATACCTGGTCCCTCAACTGTTTAGGTGGATGGATTTGAGGAAATGGTCCTAATCTTTGAGATGAGAGAAAAACAACACTTGAACACAGCTGTATGTGGACCATGAGGAAACCATCTGCTGTTGGCAGGTAAGTACAGAAACGGCGTATCTAAGGGCAAAGATGTACCTGTCAAATACACAGTAACCTCAGCTAAGGTTTGATGGTTTGCTACTTCTCTTGCAGCCTCCTTCCCATCTCTTCCCACAGCCTCCTCCCCATCTCCCTGGGCTCTCAGGCTGTGCTCCAGCGTGCTGCTCAGCTTGAGATTTAGCTGGAGGAAACAAGATGTTGGGGCTGTGAGATGTTGTGTGAATGGATATTTACAGCTGCTGTAACGCCACAATCATTGCCATGACACACAATGTAATGACACAAATACCTGATTGATGTCCGCCTCATGCTGAAACCTCATGTCTTGCACTCTGGTTTCCCACTTTTTATCCTTGAGGAGCATATTGAAAGCGTGTTATGATACATGCGGAAATTTGCAGGTTGTAAAATACGATTTATCTGCTGAACCGACCTGTTTCTTCAGTTGTTGCTCCAGCTTTTGGATGGCCTGGGCCTGCATCTCTTTGTAGGCGTCCAGGTCTCTCTCTTGCTGTGCTTGAACAGGACTGGCTGCTCTGGCACGCTTGGAGGTGCGGTTTGCATCCTATGAATGAAAATGGAATGTTAATAGACAAATGGCATGTTAATACACACAACAGTGCTAAGATGCTTCAGTGTGTGTGTACTCCTGCGCTCAGTTTCATACATTTTGATGCTGCACATTGCGGCTGATGAGAGTCTCCATGTCCCTGCGTATGCCATCCCTGACTTCACCTGCCTTCCTATCCGCACGTGAGCTCTGCTCAGCCTTAAAGTGCTCCAGCTGTCTTAGCAGGTCCTTGTGCACAGATTGCTGCCCTTTGTCCTGAACAAATAGGTCAACATTGTGTAAACGCATCCATGCCGCACATAGCACCTACCAGGCTCACACATCGTCGCAGATCCACTAACAAAACAGTGTCTTATCAGTTTTCTAGCTTGTGAATGTAGTAAAAGAAGCTTATGAATAGTACTGAGCATGATCTTGTTGTCATGGTGTCATCATCTATGTCCTGTTAAAGCTACCAGGGTCTGTTGCTGCTGAACAATTTGCTCTTTCAGATTAGTGATCTCCGTCTTGACCACTCTCATTTGAGATCTCCAATCCAAGTCCCGCTCGTACAGCTGGGAAACAGTTACATACACACAAAATGAACAACAACAAGAAGAAAGAAGAGATTATTCATGGAATGTGAGAGGGAAAAGTGTTGTCTGAAGGTTAGCTGAAAGCTACATCCATGAGGTGTCTGTGGCTTTCATTTTTTTCTTTTTTTAAAATAATGTATCCTACTTTTCCTCATTTATTCATATTCTCCCCCTCAGCCTGCTGGACTTACATAGCTCATGCTGGATCGGGTGGTGCCGCCGCCTGTGCCTAAGAAGGAAAATGGTGGAGGGAACATTGATCAGGATATAGATACTACAGTGACTTTTATATACAGCAGTGATGTCATCAAAATAACATTGATGTCATCCATCTCCTCCTGCAGCCTCCTTTCTAACTCCTCCTGCATCCTCTTTTCCATCTCCGACTGCAGTCTCCTATCCACATTTATCATAATATAGATACTACAGTGACTTTCATATCGATAGCACAGCATGGATATCATCAAAATATTATTGATGTCATAAAACCTTACAAGGTGATGTCATTAAATTCACAAGGAAATGTCATCGCTACACTCTTAAATATAGTTCATCTTTGGATGTTACCATGTCCATGTCCATGAACTATTAAACTAATTTCTTATGATTCTGGCCTTTCCATCATCGGCCTTGAGCTGTGGCTACTTTAGGGCTTTGTCAACGTTCAATCCTCGTGTATGTACGTCAATACAACCAACACCAAGGCACACTGCCTGCAGGCTTCAGTTGGGTTGTTTCTTATTCACCAATGACGGTTTTTTTTTTCGTTTCAATGCTGATGTCAGTCCCTAACACTCACTCCCGTGGCAGCCATTTCGGTTTGGCTCTCTTGGGTTCCATTTGAGATGCTAGATGCATTCTCTAAATTTCCCCTTTGTTTCATCTTCATCTCTGAGACAGTTTGTGACGAAAGCGGTCTTGACATAAAATCGGCATAAAATTTGTACATTTTCTGTTTCTTGCCATCTCTGTGTATAAATCATAAATGGTTATAAGGTTGAGTGTTGTCTGGCTGGTGCACAGGCGGTTACTCACCCGTCAGCTGTTTCCCCAGGTGCCGTGTTGTCTCCGCCCTTAATGGCTACAGGTTAAACATTTGATCAGCAAAAAGTTATTACCTTCAACATGACACATTTGAACTACGAGCAGAAGTGCAGAAAGAACTGCTGATGGTCCAAAATGATGTAAAAATGCATCATTATAATTCTGAAGAGGCTGGTCATTGAAATTAGTTTCACCATAATAAAACAAACATTAAACATTCTATGTATTTCACTAAGTTTTTATTGCAAATGATTGTTAATATCTTCTCTACAAAAATCCCATCTCATGGCCTCACATCATATGTTCAGGTGCTGGTGCTAGACTCCGGGCTCTTCAGCGGTTCAGAGTACTCGAAGGAGGAGATCACACACTCACTGCTCTCTTCCTGATCAGTGTTCTGTCAAGAACACAGTAAGGAAAGTGCCACATTTGTAATGAAATCAACACGACTGAGCCCAACTTCTTCTGCTCTGCAGACGACACAGATGCAGCAAATGAAAAGGCTCGACTGCAATCTCACCAGGAGTTCCAGAACCTCGTCCTTCCTCTCTGCTAAGATGCTCACGCCCCCTGCTGGTTTCTTTGTTGACGTCTCCGCAAACTGCTCCTCCATTTTCCTGACTAGAGCATTGATTTTTTGATTTTGACCAAAAGCAGAAGAGAATTGATTACATATGTAAATATGGCTTAAATGAGTTTGTGTGGTTTGAATGAGTTGCTGGGAAGCTTAAACAAAATGAACAAAAGTATAAATGCAACACCTTTACCAAATGTAGAAATGTCAACTGAAATAGATTCATTAGGCACGCTCTACAGATTTTATATAATTGATCACATAGAACATATCTTTGAGGTCTTATTTAAATTAATTGTAGCATTTAGATCTGGTTCTATGGAGGACTAAAAGTGCCAAAATTAAATAAATAAATACGCCATTAAATAATTAATTAAAAGTGTCATTAATTAATTAAATGTGTCAATAATTAATTAAATGTGTCATTAAATGTGAAATAATTGATTAAATAAAACAAGTCATACAATTAAAAAAAAACATTTAATTATTTCAGTGCACATTTAATTATTTCATAGTTCGTTGTTACAGCGAACCATGAATTAATTTTATCTGTCAAATGTACCCCTTCAAAGTTAGAGGGCGGGTTCTTACGCCTGATCGGTTACCCTGCACATCAAGTCAAGGCAAATCGATTCCAGGTAATGGATTGACGCAAAGCTTTAATAAATGCTTTACACGCTACATGCTCGGGGTCAGCAGGTCCTGCTTCCACATACTGTGCAAGGTCTAAAATATCTCTCACCAACTCTCTAAGAAGTTCACAGAGATCCTCCATCAACACAGCCGCCATGTTTAAAAAAACTTCTTCTACTTTCTGCTTCAAGGCAGACCAAAGCAGTGGATTAGACTAGATTCGCGTTAGCCCCGCCCACCGACTTTGATGGGCGAGGTTGACGGATAAAATTAATTCATGGTTCGCTGTAACACCGAACTATGAAATAATTAAATGTGCACTGAAATAATTAAATGTTTTTTTTAAATTGTATGACTTGTTTTATTAAATAAATTATTTCACATTTAATTAATTATTGACACTTTTAATTAATTATTTAATGGCGTATTTATTTATCTAATTTTGGCACTTTTAGTCCTCCATATTGGTTCAGTGTGTAACAAAATTTCATTTGGATCGTCTTATGTTGATGCAAGCTTTTGTCTTGTTCATTTTACCTGTCTGGTCTTTGTAAATCTGAAGCTGCCTGGGGTCGATCTCCTGCAGCTCGTTGACTTCTGACCAGTCGATATCAATGTCCGTCATTCTGGCGGCCGTCTTGGTAGGGACACTTGAGCGCTCCCTTGACTTCAGGCGGCGGTACATGGAGGATTGCTTGGCCGGAGGAGCCCGTCTGGACTGGACTGGACTGATCATCCTTGGTCTCATCTGGACCCGCGTGGCCTGGATTTGCTTGGGTTGGGGAGATTTGGCCCTCGGATACCGATGGTGCTTTTGTGGTTGCTCTTCCTCTGTGTCTGACTCATCCTCATCAGATTCGCCATCTGAACTGAACAGAGGAGTCCTGAGGAAACACAGACAGGCGATGATGCAATACACTCACATTATTTGTTTGAAATCAAATTACTAAAAATATTAACAAAGTGTCTGGACTTCTGTGATCTGATACATCAAGAACAACATAATGTTTAAAAATGACAATAGTACATGTCTCCACCCCAAACTGATCAGACTATTTCATTTTATTTATATATTGGACCAGTTTCCATACTTAGATGTGAAGACCTGTGCAGCGGACTTGGTGTTAGGCCCGGACGTCTTGGGCATGGTGCTGGTCCTCGTCCTTGGTGCCGGCTGGGTGACCCATGGTCCAGACATATCCTGGGTGGCCCTGGAGGGGAGGCTACTGGATCGAGGTCTGATCTGCACCACTACAGGACAGAACAAAAAGATACTCAGTTAGCGGATCAGTCGCAGAGTTAAACCTCGGCTTACGTGATCGAGGCTCGTGCAGCGAACATCTTATGAGCTTACAGCTAAAGCTTTAGACAGATGATACAATTACTTCAAACTCATTTAATGTTATTGCGATGAGAATGTGGATGGTAGTGATTTGAGCAGAGTCCGATGCCGTTTCAGCTCTAGAAAGCACCTTGAACTGAACGCTTGGCTCTTGGCTGCAGCTCTGAGGGAGAACTTCCGCCTCCTCTCCGCCCTCTCAGTCGCTGCTCCATGAGGTTGGTCAGATCCTCCCGGTGCCGCCCATAGTTGGGCATCCCATTGACAACATTCCTCCGCTCTGACCGCACCTTGGCCATGATGGAATTGAGCTCTTTCTTTGCCAGACCGGCCTGACCCTGAGAGGGAGAAGAGAGAGAACTCAGCCATGAAATAAACTACATTTGGAGAGGATTTACTTTCTCCACTCAGTAGAACTTTCAATATGTTGCGTACCATTTTGACCCCCAGTTTTTCTAGCTTCTCATCAAGCGTTTGCTCCACGGCCGGCCGCATGTTTTCATTGATTTCAGAGCTCCTTTTTCCGTTGCTGATGGTCGCCCTCTGCTTCTTCTCTATTATGAGAACCGATTTCTTCTCCACTGGCCTCCTTTCGGAGACGCTGCTTGTGTCTGTAAAACACATTTTGATTTGTTTAGTTTTTACTCAATTAGAAATTGGGGTGCTGATTCAAAACAGTAGTGGATTGTGAAAATGAGAGAGGACATTAACATGCACATGTGACAGCAAGCTCCATGCTACAGGTCAAGTCAGACAGAGTGGAATGATTTGCAATAATGAATGCATTGGAGTAGACAGAAGAGGAGAAGAGACTGCATATTAAAAAGAAACGGACCTCGCCATATCATCCTTGTGGTAATGGCATGGTTGAGAGATTTAACAGAACTTTCAAAGAACAGTTGGCTCAGGTCATAAATGCCTCAGGTGGCGAATGGGACCAGTACTTACCATCTGTAGGACTTTCTTTTAACGCAACACCCCATTCCAGCACAGGCTATTCACCATATTTCCTTGCCCATGGTAGAGAGCCTCGCTTACCTGCAGATGTGCATCTCTCCACACCAGCGTTGTCAAAACTATGGGTCAGAACTGGTGGAGAGACTTGACACTGCTTTTCGCATGGTTTGCTCTCCTTGTGATGAGCAGCAGTTGAAGCATGAGCATTACTACAACGCACATACAAGATTTAAACCCTATCAGTGTGGGGATCTTGTGTGGGTGGAGGTCCCCACAACACAAAGATGAAAACTGGAACCAAACTGGAGTGGACCTTTTGAAGTTGTCTCTTCAGATGACAGTGGACTGCTTCACAGGATATTGGATTTGAGGAAGCCCCAATTGGATTTTAAGACTATTCATTATGATCGTTTGAAGCCCTATCGGTCTTCTGGTGGTACACACTTGAAATGCTTCCCCCTTCTTCAGGTGGACAATCCTCCACTCTTCACTACGGTGGATGGCCAAGGGATAATCTTCCCAGATATTCAGCATTATCAGGTTCTCTCTCCTTGAATCACAGATTTCCTGACACAAGGCCAGACTCTGCCCCTGTTTGCCCTTCACTGCCCCTGCTGCGTAGACCCCCAGATGGGGTCCCTAGAGTACAGGCCCCAGCAGTCACTCCTTTACAAGCTGATCGGGCACAGTACTCTGAGACACAATCTACTCGTTCTGCCCAGGTGGTTCGGCAGCCACAGCGATTAATGCTGTAAAAATTATTTCCAATTCAACAAATATATTCTGAAACTCTTAATGGTTTAGATGTATTGTGGAAATGTTTATGGTGTGTATTGTTTGAAAACCGGGTGTTTTTGTTAACTTGTTGGAACTTGATCTAGTAATGATATTGTCTTCTGTTTATGGGAAGGTCTGACGTTAAGGTTGAATACCTGTTGTGAAAGTTATTTTAATACATTTATAAGGGACTAGTGATCTGTCCATAGGAACGTTAATTGTAGAGTGCTAAGGACGGGGGAGTATTTTAGGCAAGGCACGGTTAATGCCGAGTTAATAAAGACAAAAGAAGGAGAAGTAGTCCCGTGCCTTGCTTGACACCAACCCAAAGAAGAAGAGCCTCAAAGATACTAATAATATCTGTCCGTACACTAACTTACCCAGTACAACTCTCTTTGGTTTAGGCTCCGGTGCTGGGGCAGCGACCCTCACTGAAAACAGAAAATGATGACTGTGTTAGGTTCAGTGTCCTACTGAGAACAACAAACCTCAGCAAAAGCAGCTTAATGGGATTCATACCTGGAACCTCAACTATTCTGGTGGGTGGATTTGAGGAAATGGTCCTAATCTGTGAGATGAGAGGAAAAACAACAGACTCACTTGAACACAGCTGTATGTGGAGCGTGAGGAAACCATCTGCTGTCTACCGGGAATTTACAGAATGTACAGGAAAATGTGCAGTCTGAACCTGTCAAATATACGGTATCATCATTTCACACTACAACACAATCAGCAGCTCAATGAATGAATGAATACAGGATATCCTCAACAAGGGCCGACCCCACAGCTCCTTTCCTCCCCGACAGAAAACACATTCTGCAGCGATAATTGTGCGAGGATGAGTGTGTGTCAGGACCTGCTCCCTCAGAGCCTTGATGGTTTGCTCCTTCACTTGCAGCGTCCTTCCCATCTCCTCCTGTGGCCTCTTTTCCATCTCCACCTGCAGCGTCCTTCCCATCTCCTCCTGTGGCCTCTTTCCCATCTCCACCTGCAGCGTCCTTTCAATCTCTTTCTGCGGCCTCCTTTTCATCTCCTCCCGCAGCTTCTTTTCCCGCTTCTCCTGCAGCCTCCCCTCCGCGTCTTCCTGCAGCCTCTTTTCTGTCTCTTCCTGCAGCTGCTTTTCCGTCTCTTCCTGCAGCCTATTTTCCGTCTCCTCCTGCAGCCTCTGTTCCGCCTCCTCCTGCAGCCTCTTTTCCGTCTCCTCCTGCAGCCTCTTTTCCGTCTCTTCCTTCAGCCTCTTCTCTGTCTCTTCCTGGAGCCTCTTTTCCGTCTCTTCCTTCAGCCTCTTTTCTGTCTCTTCCTGCAGCCTCTTTTCCAATTCCTCATGCAGCCTCTTTTCCATATCCTCATGCAGCCTCTTTTCCGTCTCCTCCTGCAGCCTCTTTTCCGTCTCCTCCTGCAGCCTCTTTTCCGTCTCTACCTGCAGCCTCTTTTCCGTCTCTACCTGCAGCCTCTTTTCCATCTCCTCCTGCAGCCTCTTTTCCATCTCCTCCTGCAGCCTCTTTTCCATCTCCTCATGCAGCCTCTTTTCCGTCTCCTCCTGCAGCCTCTTTACCGTCTCCTCCTGCAGCCTCTTTTCCGTCGCTTCCTGCAGCCTCTTTTCCGTCTCCTCCTGCAGCCTTTTTTCCAATTCCTCATGCAGCCTCTTTTCCAATTCCTCCTGCAGCCTCTTTTCCATCTCCTCATGCAGCCTCTTTTCCGTCTCCTCCTGCAGCCTCTTTTCCGTCTCCTCATGCAGCCTCTTTTCCGTCTCCTCTTGCAGCCTCTTTACCGTCTCTTCTTGCAGCCTCTTTTCCATCTCCTCATGCAGCCTCTTTACCGTCTCTTCTTGCAGCCTCCTTTCCAATTCCTCCTTCAGCCTCTTTTCCATCTCTTCCTGCAGCCTCTTTTCTGTCTCTTCCTGCAGCCTCTTTTCCGTCTCTTCCCTCAGCCTCTTTTCCATCTCTTCCTGCAGCCTCTTTTCCACCTCCTCCTGCAGCCTCTTTTCCAATTCCTCCTGCAGCCTCCTTTCCAATTCCTCCTTCAGCCTCTTTTCCATCTCCTCCTGCAGCCTCTTTTCCGTCTCTTCCTGCAGCCTCTTTTCCGTCTCTTCCCGTTGCCTCTTTTCCGTCTCTTCCCGCTGCCTCTTTGCCATCTCCTCCTGCAACCTCTTTTCCGTCTCTTCCTGCAGCCTCTTTCCCATTTCCTCCCGCTGCATCTTTTCCATCTCCAACTGCAGTCTCCTTTCCATTTCCTCCTGCAGCCTCCTTTCCATCTCCTCCTGCGCTCTCAGGCTGCGGTCCTTCTGCTTGCCCCCAGACAGCTGAATCCTGCCCAGCTCCTTTCTCAGCTGGAGGAAATGAGAGGAGCGTGTCGGGGCTGTAATATTTTGCGTGTATGGATATTTGCTTGTGATATAGCTGCACAATTAAATAACATAAATACCTGATTCATTTCAGTCTCATGTTGACCCTTCAGTTCTTGCAGCACAGATTCCCACTTGTTATCCTAGAAGAGAATATTTAAAGTGAGTTATGCCGTCTGTTTGGCTTGTGGGGATGTGAATATGTGGATGACTAAAATTCAGCATTAGAAAGGTAGTAAGGTCTTGTAAGGGTGAAACACATGCCATGTTTCTACACACTACAGTGCTAAGATGCTTCAATGCTTCTGCACTGATTATGAAGCTACTGAAGGCATTATGACAGGATCCGTTCCGTACATATTCTAACTGCACATGGCGGCTGTACATCTCCCTGCCGTCCTCCATCTTCCTGTCTGTGCGTGAAAACTCCTCAGCCTTGAAGCGCTTCATCTCTTTCAGCAATTTTCTGTGCATGGATTGCAGCTCTTTTTCCTGATAACAAAATAGGAGAATGTTGTGAAACCTCATCCATACAGCACCCTGGAGGCTCACAGGTACTGTATACTGAAACATAGGACTCCTTTTCCTACCTGAGCCGTTTTGGCTACCAGGGTCTGTTGTTGCTGAAAAATCTGCTCTTTCAGGTAAATAATCTCCGTCTTGAGGCTTTCAAGTTGAAACTTCCCCTCACCATTTGGCTGCACTTCTAGAAATGGTTACAGTAGCAAAACGAGCAAATGTTGTTGTTGCGATGAAAATCACCAAATTTTGCAGCTGAAATTTCCTGAACTTTGCGGCAAGTTTTGCAGTTTTCTTTTACCATTAATCACCACTTTTACACTTTTTATACACAAAGATGAAAGAGATCTTCATGTGTCACTAGGAAATGAGATTTCTGACACATCATTAGCATTCTAATCAACATCAATGTAAGCAAATTGAACTAGTTCTATTTGTAAGGCAACGTTCACAAAAGCCAGAATTAAGCACAGATACATCTGTTACTTTATTTCGTTCCGTGGTTAGTTTTTTTTCCTGCTTGACTTACGGATATCATACTTGTCCACGTGACGACGCTGCATGTGATTCTGGAGAAAAGCAGCATTGAGGAAAGCGATATCACAAAATGGACACTATAAATGAAACACAAAAGAGACCTGTGTTAGTAATACAACACAAACTAATTCATGAAAGAACAAGTACAAACTAGAATCACTCCTCAGTCACTCCTGATGTGCTTGATGGTAACTTCACCCACAACTCAAGGACCAATCAAAGCAGCTGATTCTGCTCCTTCCAGGCAGACTAACAGCATGTACATATGATGTAGACTTGCTCCCTGCAGACAGTAAATGCTCAGTGTGCTGTCAGTACCTTGTTGTTGCCGACGATCGGTGGTGTGAGAAAAGACGTCCGACTGCTAATGATCTTCTTACACTGTTTGAGCTCAGCCCTCAGTCCCTTTAACTTCTCCTCCTGCTTCTTCTTCTGGGCCAGGATCTGCTCGCATTCCTTGCCAGCAGCTACAAGTCTGTCCTCGCTTGCATGCAGGTCATGGGTCCTAGATACCTGGCAGTGATGGAGCCACTCCACCGTGAGCTGAGCCAGCCGCAAAAGCTTGACCAGAGCTGGATCCACTGGGGTGTGACACCGCTGGCATCGCTCCCCATCCAAGGTGCAGAAGGTCACAGTGCTTATGTGCTCCTGCAGGACATCCAGATCCAATTGTCTGATGACCTGGTCCACGTCTACTGCGTTTATGCGCCGCCAGTCCACACTCTCCCTCCGTGGACGGAACTTGAAGGGCTGGATGGAAGGGGAACTGATTGATGGAGTAGTGCCTGGCGGAGGAGCAGGCATGCTCCCTTAAAGGAGGGATGGCTCTGTGGAGATCCCTGCTGACTCAACAGGGACACCCTACCAGTATATGGCTCATGCCTAAGTCAAATGAATGAGAAAAACAAAGTTTAATTTTCAGTCCCAACCAAACCAAAATAAATGAAAACAAAAAGCTCAGCGGGAGAAAGATAGTTGCAGCTCCACTTTGTGTTCAGAACACAGCTACATGCAGAGGCCACGCCCCTTTCAGAAAGCGGTCAGCTGGTTTATAAGGGAAACACCGAAGAGCAGCAGCTGCTGCATCTCACCTCTACTCAACCATCTAAGTCTTACTTTGACCCAACAGTGATTACGTCCCTCTGCCCCGTGTTAACAAAGTAGCGCGGAAGAGACAAACTACACACACACGGTTCCTTTGCTCTCTGGGCAGCGCGCTTCATTGAAATCTGTGCGATCCGGTCCAAACCCGCATCAAGCTCAGAGTGCGTGAACCTTTTAGGAAGAACCTTTAGCTTTTTTCGAATCTGTGGAAATCCACTATATCCTGTTCTGAAAAACAAACTCCTTTCATCGTGTGTTACTGTGAAAAGTAATGACTAATTCAATCAGTCATATTTATTGGATATCTATCTTTAAGTTACAACAGTATCGCGTTTCATGCTTGACCACATTCATTAGTAAATACTCTTACCGAGTCGAACAGAAAACGCGAACGCGCTCATAACTTTCACAGCGCGCTTATATTTAAGAAATATGTGACGTCAAACAGATTGACGGCTATCAGCCCTACCTGACCTGACGCCAGATGACCCCTGACGTCACAGAACGGCACGTTTCACATTGTACCGCTTTAAAAGAGAGAACATCCCAGGTGAGCGCGTTCTCGTTTGTGCGCGCTTGGTCTAAATCACGGGTGGGCAACCTGTGGCTCCGGAGGGAAAGAGAAATACAATTTTTAAAAGTGGTCTTTGTTGTAGTTCTACAATTTCATAAATGCAAAACATGGTTTACGTATCAAATAATCCTGTATGGCCCACTGCAGAGCCGTCACTTGTGGTAAAACATTTAATTGAATGTTCATTTACAATGATTAGAGATGTTGATGGGCTAATTAAGACTTAATAGCGTAAAACGGTTCATTCATTATAAGATTTCGGTGTTCTCTTGTATGAAAGACGCTTTCTGACAAACTACATTTGATAACTAGCTATGTTTGTATCGTAAAAATTAAAGGAAATTAGTTTCTTACCTTTTTTTGAAAACTGGCACGTGGGATGTTCACCAACATTACATCCATACTAACACTTTGTCACATTCCACTTTAGGGACTTTGCTAACCAGCAAGGAAACGTCGTATAGTGCATTATTACCACCGGATGGTTGTGCCAGCTGCAGTGCAGATCTCTTCTTTGTTCCCAGGGTGAGTGTGTGTGAAGCACTCACAATACTGCATTTGATTGTCCTTAATAAGGTGAATAGTCAGTTAATGTGACCTTTCTGTTATTTCTTACCCTTACCTTCAAGTAGGCCAAAGTTGAACACATTAACTCTTTCATGCACGATGTCCACTTGAGTGTAGTCCGCTGTAGTGGACATTGCAATGCGTCAGTGACTACAATTCATGCAAGAATTTATCTTCTTGAAAATGTTTCATCTACAGTAACTTTTTATGATATAAATAAATGTTTTCAGATTTTCTTAGAATAAATAAATTATAATTTATGTATGTTGTAATGTTTATATCAAAACAATTATCATTTTATTCATTGATTTGTTAAATACACACGTTTTCTGTTTCTGTTCCTCACATGCACAATGTCCACTTAAGTGGACATTTCAGTAACTCCTTAAATAATATTATAATAATATTATAATAATTGGTGTAAAAAATAAATAAAATGTATTTGTTCTTTTTATGCCTAAAGATAAATAAAAACACTTGGGAAAAAATCCTGACTGGGGCATCATAATTCGTGCATGAAAGGGTTAAATGTAAACATGAATTACAAGACTTAATGAAGTCCTGCATGTCTGGAATCAAACATCCTGCAATTAAGAAAGGAAACGCAGAAAAGACAACTTGACCCTTCTGTAATAAACGAGGCCATAGATTTCTACATTGTAGTGGATGTTCAATCAAACAATTTTCAACAAAAGATGAGAAACATTAACCATTCTATGTTTTCACTAACATTTTATTGCTTGTATAAATATTTTCTATACAAAGATCACATCCCAGCGTCTCATTTAACACAATGCCTTTATAAAATATGATATGATAAACCTTTACAGACTACATACAGTACCTTTAGGGTTATATTTCAGTGAAAATACAAAACGTATCAACGACATTCTATGTCCTGAAGACTGAAAAAAGAAAGCAAAAGGTTGGCACAAGGCATATGGTGACAAGGAAAAGGAATATGTTTCAGATTGAAAAGTCTAACATGTTTATGATGCAGCATCTTTGAAGTAAATCCCTTTGCTAAATATTGCTGTGTGTGTATTATGCCTTCCATATTCTAACTGTAGAAAATGTGCTTATTTGGCATGTGGAGGTCAGTCAGTCTTTCTGTTTGGCGTTGCCCTGCATCACCTGATATCAGCTGTGGCATTTATTGCGAGAAGCCCTCAGAGTCGTCGCTGAAGTCGCTGAGGGCGATGTTGCCTGATCCTGCCTCAGTTAGACCTGCGGGCACAAGACAGCAGAGCAGCGTAGATGTCACTGTATGTTCATGAGCAGCATCGGCCCCTGTGTGTATGTTAAAGCTCAGGGCCCCCGTGTCTGCCGCTGACCTGGTTTGTGTTCCCTCCCTGTGGAAGACTCCCAGGCGCTGGTGCTTGGTGAGTCCAGGCTCTTCCTCAGCGGTCCAGAGTCCCGCACCGGTTTAAACATATCCTGTCCCACACCGTCCTCCAAGGAGGAGACGGCAAAGTCACTGCTCTCCTCCAGATCTGTGTTCTGTCACCACATGGAGCAGGGAAAGTCTGACTATACCAGTATGCCATGAGACCGCATAGACGCTTTATACAAGAATACAAGAATGCCATCTCACCGTGAGTTCCTGAACCTCGTCTTTCCTCTCCGCTAAGATGCTCACGCCCCCTGCTGGTTTCTTTGTTGATCTCTCTGCAAACTGCTTCTCCATTTTTCTGACCAGACCATTGATTTTATTCTCTAAAACCAGAAGGCAATTGCTTGAATACGGAAATGTGGCCTAAGTGTTGCAGGTTTTAAATTTCTAGGCAGGTGAATCATAACTTAATATGGATCTTATGTTGATTTCACTCACCTTTGCCAGCTTTTGTCTTGTCCGTGTTACCGTTATGGTCTTTGTAACTCTGAAGCTGCCTGGGGTCGATCTCCTGCAGCTCGCTGACCTCTGACCAGTCGTCATCGCTGTCCATCATGGTTATGGTCCTCTTGCTCGTTGAACTTGGCTTCAGGTAGCCGGAAGGGGAGGATTGCTTCTGACTGAAAATGCTGGGTCTCATCTGGACCGGCGTGGCCTGGATTAGTTTGGGTTGCGGAGATTTGGCCCTCGGATAGTGCTGGGGCTTTTGCGATTGCTCTTCCTCTTTGTCTGAATCATCCTCATCAGATTCGCCATCTGAACTGAACGGCGGAGTTCTGAGGAAACACAGACGGGTGAAACCAAATTAACTAAAAATTAAAGTGTCTGGATTTCTGTGATCTGATACACCAACAACAACATAATGCTTACAAATAACAATAGTACATGTCTCCACCCCAAACTAATCAGACTATTTCATTTGACATATATTGGATAATTTTCCATACTTAGATGTGAAGACCTGTGCAGCAGACTTAGCGTTGGGTGTGGACGTCTTGGGCGTGGTGCTGGTCCTCGTCCTCGGTGCCGGCTGGGGCGTCTTGGGCTGTTTGACCGAGGGTCCAGACAAAACCTGGGTGGCCCTGGAGGGGAGGCTACTGGATCGAGGTCTGATCTGCACCACTACAGGCCAGAACAAAAAGATACTCAGTTAGCGGATCAGTCGCTGAGTTAAACTCGGCTTACGTGATCGAGGCTCGTGCAGCGAACATCTTATGAGCTTACAGCTAAAGCTTTAGACAGATGATACAATTACTTCAAACTCATTTAATGTTATTGCGATGAGTATGTGGATGGTAGTGATTTGAGCAGAGTACGGGTTTAGAAATCTCATGTGTGAAGCAGCTTTTTGATGCTTCTGCTCTAGAAAGCACCTTGAACTGAGCGCTTGGCTCTTGGCTGCAGCTCTGAGGGAGAACTTTCGTCTCTCCGCCCTCTCAGTCGCTGCTCCATGACGTTGGTCAGATCCTCCCGGTGCCGCCCATAGTTGGGCATCCCTTTGACAACATTCCTCCGCTCTGACTGCACCTTGGCCATGATGGAATTGAGCTCTTTCTTTGCCAGACCAGCCTGACCCTGAGAGGGAGAAGAGAGAACTCAGCCAAGAAATAAACTACATTTGCAGAGGACTTCAAGGATTTACTTTCTCCATTCAGTAGAACTTTCAATATGTTGCGTACCATTTTGACCCCCAGTTTTTCTAGCTTCTCATCAAGCGTTTGCTCCACGGCCGGCCGCATGTTTTTATTGATTTCAGTGTTCCTTTTTCCGTTGCTGATGGTCGCCCTCTGCTTCTTCTCTATTATGAGAACCGGTTTCTTCTCCACTGGCCTCCTTTCAGAGACGCTGCTTGAGTCTGTAAAACACATTTTGATTTGTTTTGTTTTTACTCAATTAGCCATTGTGGTGCCGATTCAAAGCAGTAGACGATTGTGAAAATGAGAGAGGACATTAACATGCACATGTGACAGCAAGCTCCATGCTACAGGTCGAGCCAGACAGAATGGAGTGATTTGCAATAATGAATGCATTGGAGCAGACAGAAGAGGAGAACGTCTACATGTCTGCCACAAAGACGGCAAAAAGACAGCAGATGGATTTCACATAATGACCACTGATGTCGACACGGCTCATGGATCGCCACAGACCAGGAGCAGACTCTCCAGAAAGCAGTCTGAGGTCATCTCAATGCCTTTGGTATCAGTGAGGACAGAGACTTAGTCCAGATGCACTTAAAGAAGGCCGCTCCAACAGACTGATGCATCCATGCAGAGGGCATGCAGTCGATTGAATCTGCGGGCTTTAGCCTCCATTTTACCTTTGTCCTCTTCTGACAGCTCCTGTATAGGATCCAGCTTAGGAGCAGAGGGGGGCTCCTCTAATTGTGCAGTGCACAGGGTGAGAGGTCAGCGAGTCACATAAAGGGACAGTTATTTATTTGGAGTTGGATGTTTGCAGCATTACGTAAACTTTCCGTGTGTTTAAGCACATGCTCGGATGGCGTGGGAGTGACGTGGCTTTTCTACTACAATTGAACAGCTCGGTTTCCTAACTTACCCAGTACAACTCTCTTTGGTTTGGGCTCCGGTGCTGGTGCGGCGACGCTCACTGAAAACAGAAAATGATGACTGTGTTAGGTTCAGTGTCCTACTGAGAAGAACAAAGCTCAGCATAAAGCAGCTAAATGGGATTCATACCTGGAACCTCAACTATTCTGGTGGGTGGATTTGAGGAAATGGTCCTAATCTGTGAGATGAGAGGAAAAACAACAGACCTCACTTGAACACAGCTGTATGTGGAGCGTGAGGAAATGCCAGGAAGGATGAATGTACAGGAAAGTGTGCAGTCTGAACCTGTCAGATATACTGTATCATCATTTCACACTACAACACAATCAGCAGCTCAATGACTAAATACAGGATATCCTCAACAAGGGCCGACCCTCCGGCTTATTTCCTCTCCCGACAGAAATCACATTCTACAGCGGTTATAGCGTGTGTGTGTGTGTCAGGACCTGCTCCCTTTGAGCCTTGATGGTTTGCTCCTTCTCTTGCAGCTTCCTTCCCATCTCCTCCCGCGCTCTCAGGCTGCGCTCCTGCTGCTCGGACACCGTCAGCTGCATCCTGCTCAGCTCGTTTCGTAACTGGAGGGAACAAGAGGAGTTGTGTGAATGGATATTTACTACAGCCGCTGTAATGCCACAATCACCGTCATGACACACAACGTAATGATGCAAATACCTGATTCTTCTCTGACTCATGTAGAACTTTAATGTCTTGCAGTCTGGATTCCCACTTTTTATCCTAGAGGAGCATATTCAAAGCGTGTTATGATACATGTGGAATCTTTCTCTTCCAGGTTTTAAAATCTGCCAAGCCCGACCTGTTTCTTCAGTTGGTGCTCCAGCTTTTGGATTGCCTGGGCCTGGATCTCTTTGTAGGCGTCCAGGTCTCTCTCTGGCTGTGCGCGAACGGGACTCGCTGCTCTCTCCTGCTTGGCCGTCTGATTTGCTTCCTATGAATGCGTGGGTGAAGGAAAATCAAATGTTAATGTTGTTACACACAACAGTGGCGAGATGCTTCATGGTGTGTAATCAGGAGCTGCTGAAGCTATTATGAAAGGATCAGTTTCATACATTTTGAAACTGCATGTTCCGGCTGTAAAGAAACTCCATCTCCCTGCGTATGCCATCTCTGCTGTCCTCTATCTTCCTATCCATGCGTGACATCTCCTCAGCCTTGAAGCGCTCCAGCTCACTCTGCAGGCCCTTGTGCAGGGTTTGCTGCTCCTTTTCCTGTAAAGATAATAGGTTACCATTGTAAAACCTCATCCATAGAGCACCTTGGAGACTCAGTTTACTGTAACGGAGGACTCCTTTTCCTACCTCAGCCGTTTTAGCTACCAGGGTCTGTTGTTGCTGCACAATCTGCCCTTTCAGGTTAGTGATCTCCGTCTTGAGGCTTTCGAGTTGAGATTTCTTTTCACTTTCTGACTGCAATTCTGGAAAATAGTTACAGAAGCAAAGCAAAAGAGGAAAAATGTGGGAGGAATAATACGAAAAAGCAAATGTATCTTCTGCCTCCATGAGCCGTCACTCTCTTTCACCTATTTCTTTTCTGGTGTAAGCAATTTATCTGACCTAGTTCTCCCCTGTTTGACTTACGGCTCTCATGGTCATCCGGGTGACGGCGCTGCATGTGACTCTGGAGGAAGGTGGCATTGAGGAAGGATTTATCACAATAAAGACACTAGAGGAAACACAAAGAAGACGTGCGTTAGCATGACACAAACTCATTTCTATAGAGAGGACAATGATTGTAATGATGTGAAATTAATAAGGTATGATCTTTGCCAGTCACTCTTGATGTGCTTGGTGGTGACTTCATCAATGACCAATCAGCTAATTCTGCTCCATACAGACAGACTAGCATCATGTATGTCTGAAGTAGAAGCAGCAGCCATCAGCACTCCAGCTTACTGATGCTACATGTGCTACACACACACACACACGCACTACATTTAACACTGCCGCACATCGTGTTTGTGACCATCATCTAATGTATTTTTCTTGCTGCTGGTGTTATCATGTCTCATCATCTGGAGAGGTGTGACTCGTCTATCAGCGGGACAATTATATTACTGGCTTGGAATAATTCTGGAAATTGGGAGTGAAATTAAATTAGTCTCAGTGCTGCGACTCAAACAAAGAGCTGTGTGTGTGTATCTCTATCTGAGGAGCATTTATACGGGCTGAACTGAAATACAATGAGGGAAAGAGTGACCTCACCAGCCAGACGCAACAAGCGCCAAAAGTCATCTAAGAACACACTCTTATCAATTATTGACCCGGGCTGAGCTCAGCTAGCGCCGTGTGTTAGCCGAGCCACTCGTGCACACCTAGCAACCACACACGCTGTCATGACACTCTACAGCTGTTGTCTTGGCAACCGCTTGGCCCGGTCAATGGCAGCCACGCTCCAGAGAGAGGGGAGGAGGGGGAGAGGGTTTTGATTTGTGCTAAAAATAATCTGGAGCTCCGTCGTCTCCTCAAGCAATATTTGCAGGCAACAAAAAAAAAGATTTAAAGGATCTTACATGAAGAGATTTACAAACATATCCTCAACAACATATTTAAACGGACAACAAGCCATTGAAGGAACAGCATGTATGAGGCTTTGGCTTTGGTGTGAGTCTGTCTGTCCTCTTGATTACTGCTTTTGTCACCCTTTTGTAAGTGGATTAAAAAAACCTAATTGCCACCACACAACACCATCTGCTCTGCACGCCTCAATCCTATCCTACCAGTCTGGACACAAAGCCTATTATAACCACACCAAAACAGCTCAGGCATTTCAGTGTTTCCTGTACGTTATAAATGTTTTAAAAGCAAAACTCTTGGTTATTTTAAATACTTTGAACACTATGTTTTCCTTTGCAACCCCTTGTGTCAAATGCACAAAGCAGGAGCTGTGAATAGAGCTCGTGAACAATGACGGAGCGGGAGCCCTGAGTAGGAGGAGCGAGGGGGGGTGGGTGGGTGTGATGGTGCTGGCTGTCTGCTGGCCGTGTGTATGATGAGTGTAAATGGTAACCGATATCCTCAAGAGAGCAAATGTCGAGTGTGCTGTCAGTACCTTGCTGTTGCTGATGATCCGTGGCGTGAGCAGAGACTGCTGAGTGCGAATGATCTTCTTCCTCTGTTTAAGCTCTGTAATGAGTGTCTTCACCTTCTCCTCCTGCTTCTTCTGCTGGGCCAGGATCTGCTCGCGTTCCCTGCCCGCAGCTACCATTCTGTCCTCGCTCGCGTGCAGGTTTAGCGTCAGAAATTCCTGGCAGTGGAGGAGCCACTCCACCGTGAGCTGAGCCAGACGCAAAAGCTTGACCAGAGCTGGATCAACTGGGCTCTGACACCGCTGGCATCGCTCCCCATCCAAGGTGCAGAAGGTCACGGTGTTGATGTGCTCCTGCAGGACATCCACATCCAACTGGCAGATGACCTGGTCCACGTCTACTGCGTTTATGCGCCGCCAGTCCACACTCTCCCTCCGCGGACGGAACTTGAAGGGCAGGATGGTGGGGGAACCGTTGGATGGAGTCATGCCTGGTGTAGGTGCAGAGTGACCATTTGAAGAGGGCTGGCTCTGTGGGGAATTCAGGAGGGACGGGATCCCTGCTGATGAGTGGGTCCCCTGGGTATCGCTGGAATAGGGGTAGTAAACTCCGTCCTGAAATGGCTTCAATATAGATCAGAGAGAGATCAGAGAGAATTCAGATCAGATACATCACGTGGAAATGTGTCATTCACACTAATATCAAAAGCCTCAATCGCACCACACAATCACAGAAACACAGAGTGAGAAAAACAGCACACGAGCACAAGCAGCATCTGCAGGAAAGGCGCAGAGAACAGATTCCACCACTGCCGAGTCACACTCGCCCACACCGCGGAGCTCCATCTACCTAGTGCCGCGGTTGTCTCGATGCAGCCGTGATGTCCTTACCATCTTCGCTTGATTCTGCCTCTATGTGAGAAAGAAAGACACCGCCGAGCCGTCGGTCCTCGTAGGGTTCCGCCCCTCGCTGCTCAACGCGACAGCATCGCCATGGAGACAGAAACGAGCGTCCCTGGGGGAAGAAATGTTGTGAAAACACGGCGTGCAATCAGCTAATGTTTCCTTTCGGCGTGTGGGAGATGAGTTGTGTCCCGATGGAAAGACAACAATGAATTTTAGAGCATATTATAGAACAGAAAGAGCCCTCGCACACGACGTCAATGTATAAAACCGAACGAAAGCCTCGGTAACTCACAGCCAGTCAGCTGACACGCTTCATTTCACAGTAACTATGGTTGTTAATGTATCGATAACAAACGCAGCTAATGCTAATCTGCAGGCATCACGTTTCCCGAAACAATCGCTTCAAGTCGGGATCCGCTTGTTTGACCTCAACCCCTCTAATAACGGGCATGTTTGAGCCTGCCTGGGCAGAAGGGGACGGCTCAATGTCTTGTCACGTCCTGAATAAAATGTTTATCTGAGGACTTAATTCGAGAAGTAACACATTAAACACGAACTAGCCCCTTTTTCTAAAATCTAACTCGTCATGGTTCGCCCCGACTTTTCAAACTCCTTGCTAGCTAACGGACATCTTTAGGAAAACTTTGACCGGTGCGTTGAACTAAAACATTTATGTACGTCACAGACAGTTCGGAATGTCGTTCAATGCTGAATTATAGTTACAGGACTCCGTTAAAGCGACTTACCGAGGTATAAATGTAATAAAGGTGCAGTTTTAAAAAGTTTTCCTGACGACGGGACCCCACATTCCAAAATCCCCAAACACTGATGTTAAGCGCGAGCGGACAAATCATCACTTCCGGTTGCTACTTACGACGTAAAATGACTTATTTACAGTTCCTTTATGTATGGTACAAATTGTTAATGCAAATGTTAAATTCATTCCATATTTAAAACCTAGGCTGAAAATGTAGGTTTGAATATTGTTCTCGAATACACATCTGTATATTTTCCAGTCACACTCAATTTAGTTGTTAAGCTTGCTGTTTGTAGCCTTTTTTGTTATTAACTGAAGTATTTAATTCAACAGCTATATTTCATGTTATTGTTAAATGCATTTCTTAATTTATCATCATAATTGTTGCAAACATTAAAATCGCATTTTTTCTGTAACATTTTGCTGTAGCTATGACTAGGCGCTATGGTAAACCTTTATGTTGAAGGCAAAGCTATATATTTCCGGTATTTGGGGTTTTAAAAAGGGGTTTACAAACATGGATTAGGGAGATGGGGTGTCGACGACAATCTGAACAGAATGGATTAAACAGAATAAACACAAATAAATATGAGGAGGTAATGCAGTAGATCAAAGAATAACGAACGTTAAAGGTTATTAAGCCCCAAGGACGTAAGCACACGGTCCATAAGCTTTGAGGCTAAAACAAAGTCGGTGTGTTAGCTCCGTATATGGCACCCTCCTGTGGACGGATCAGTCACAAACATGACCTGCTGATCGGCTGCTGTGGCATTGAAGTGATGGAGAAGAAGGAAAATAAACAAGCTAATTTTAATCAAAGCCTCCAGGGTTATTTTTCTTTGGCGAATTAGTGTTTGTGAGTCTATACACAAAACACTGTTAACGTGCCAGATTTGATCCAAATCAGATGAAGAATTTCTATCTATCTATCTATCTATCTATCTATCTATCTATCTATCTATCTATCTATCTATCTATCTATCTATCTATCTATCTATCGATCTATCTATCTATCTATCTATCTATCTATCTATCTATCTATCTATCTATCTATCTATCTATCTATCTATCTATCTATCTATCTATCTATCTATCTATCTAAACGTGTGGGAAGTGCAGCCAGGGCTTGAGATGAGGGTTCCATGACAGTGTTTTACCAATAGAGGTCAGCAGAGATCTGAACATGGCTGTCAGAGCTTCTCCACAGAAGGCGAGTGATGGTGATGGTGAGTCCTCCTGCCTCCCTGTCAGAGGAAATGCTGCCTACTACTGCTGTGATTGAGCGCGGCTGCAGGAGGCCGGCGGAGTCTCAAGCTTTAATAGGGAGCAGAGCTCAGCGGGGGTGGATGCACACACGCACGCACACACACACACACACACACACACACACACACACACACACACACACACACACACACACACACACACATCCTTCAATTCACGCAGTGTGTGTGTGTCTGTGTGTGTGTCTAAGTCTAAAACTGTTCTTTGGGTGCTTTTTGTTCTGTGAAAGCAGAAGATTAAGGGATGATTCACATTCTGCGCAGTGCTGGAGTTGGAACTAAAAACAATAAGAAACAAAGTGTGAAGGGGCCGAGGCTTGGATGGAGGTCGGGTGTTACTTACTGGTGTAAGTTTGGGGAAAATGTAATGTTCTTCGGCGTAGTCCCACTGCTGTGTGCAGGCTGGCAGTGTTTCCGATTCCACAGCCAATCATCAAACAGCGCTGGGCCAGGTCTGATAAATACAGATTTTAATTCCTCTGGACAGGGACTGTGACTGTCAGGATAGCCTGAGGCGGACAGGGGAGACTCTCTTCACAGGCCGTGTCCGCACAAAGACAGGCAGCTCTTGCCGGTGGCATCCCAATGAGGAGGCCAAGTTCAGCTGCGGGACAACACGGTACGGCGTCACGTGTTGTTTGTGGGCCTGGAGCGGCTACTGGTTGTTCCTACGCTGAAGCCTGGAGGCCGGAGCTGTCGATGTTTATGTGAAGATAAAATCCACACTTTTTTGGATAACACTGTTGCATTAGTCACACGGCAAAAAAGTGTGTGGAGGAAGAGGAGCGGACCTCTTAAGATGAGTAAGCGCGGCCCTACACTCAATTTACTGCTTGATTTATGAGTTCATTTCCTGCAAGAAGTTCTCAGTGGGGGCGAGGTGGTATATCTTTCCCTCTATAGGTAGTGGTGGCTCCACTTCGCAATCCCCCCTGAGACCCACTCACACCACTCTCTGTCTTTGCTGGACTATAAATAACGGCGAGTACACATCCAACACAGAGAAAGAGGAGGATGCACCAATATCTTTATGCATGAAGGACATTCTCATCATTCTGTGTAGTGAAAAACGCTGTGCAGTTATGAAGATGATGTCGTCTTTACCCGGATAAAGGTGTGTGTGTGTGTGTGTGCGTGCAATCAAGTAAGGCTACGTTCAAACTTTTTCTATCTTTCAAACAGTTCAACGAGACACAGCTTCACAGACGCGGGGCAGAGTGAAAGGTTGCCACAGCGACTCGCATCACAAAGACAACAACAACAACAACAACAACATCGGCTCTGTCCAAGTATTTGAGTGGTTTCCACAGAGGAAAACAGGTCTGTCAAAAAGGCGTTTGTCCACCTGCTCCTTTTACACAACCAAACGGACAAAGAGAGAGAGAGTGAGAGAGGAAAGAGAGAGAGAGAGAGAGAGAGAGAGCGCTCGCGACTCGCCAACTTCCAAGCTGATGGGTGATCTTGAAGCTGCCCAACAGTTTTCATCTCAGACGCTTTGTTGTCTATTTTCAACGAGCCCGTCGCAGGGGTCATGCAAGCGGTGAATCAGCCTTGTGGGAGGGAGAGATGAAAGACCGCAGAGAGAGAGAGTGAGTGAGAAAGAGAGAGCAAGATACAGAGAGAGGGAGAGAGAGAAGCATCCCACTGTTTCCTTTCATGGTCCCCATGCATTGTTGTTCAGGTCAGGTGTGGTACAGGCAGTAAAGAATTGTATATATAGCAGACAAATGACGACTTTCACACCCTTTCTCTCCTCCACCTCCTCCTCCTCCTCCCCTGAGCAGGAGGCCTCAGGTTCAGCAGCAGCATCGGCTCCTGTAGGGGGAAGAGAGCACAGCGTGGTGCTAATGTACAGCGCTGTACTTCCTTTATATTACACATCATACTTCTCATCTCACGAATCGATTCTTAGAACAAAATTTACCAAATCCAGAGCCCAAACCCTCCACCAAGGCCGAACGTTTCCCTCCACCTTGCCAGGCTGCGTATTTCTGTGTATCTCTAATCTGACTGTGTTTTTCTGCTACCATCTAGTGGCAACGTCGTGTGAACACAAGCAGGTCTGAGAGGTAGTTTATGGTCGATTGAGTGACTGAGTTGTGACTGCAACCTTAAAAAGGTTCATTTGAAGAACCGGCGCTATAAAATGTGTATCTAATAATCATGAGAACAACAGACAGTTTTCTCTTTGCACTGTGTGAAGTAATGTAGGAAGTATATTTCTGCTCGCTTCCCCAGGTTGACTCATCCACCTCGTGTTTTAATGACCCGGGTGTGAACAATGATGAAAACAGCCTCGCCGAAGCTGCCATTAACAGGAAACCAGCGACGGAGGAATGTAATTTATATCTCGCCTTGGCTCAGGCGCAGCTCCAGGTAGCAAAAATAACACGTTGTTATGACATTAGCATTTAAAAGGGACTCATCGTTTCCACGCCATTGCCCTCCTGATTACCTACCTGGAGGCCCTCATTATATTCTCCCTTTACTATTAAGGTTACAGGGACAATTATGACACTGCTTTTGCCTTCGCCGCCTTTCAGACTTATTTCCTACTGTAACTCATTGGAGTTGTGTCGACTACAATCTTGAAACCGAACCCTCAGAGCGCCGATGAGTTGTGCAGCACTCGAGCACGCGAGAGGAGGTGGGCTCCGTCCGCTGGGTAGCCCTATTAGGGACCAAATGTTACCTCCTTCTGTGTGAGCGAACGAGGGAGAGAGCAGGAAAGAGGCCGCCGCCGCCGCCTCTTTTGAGCTCTGGCAGCCATCCAGCTCGCCCGTCGCCTCTTTTACATTCAGCGAGCGCTTCACTTTGGAGCTGGCGCGGGACAGGCGAGGCACTTAACGTGACATTTAAAGATGCTCCCGAAATTCCCCCTCCGAAGGCCAGGGAGAGAAGGGAGAAAAGAAACCGATGATGTTATCGCAGACATGTGCCTTAAATGCCAGGAGTGGGGTTGGGGGGGGGGGGGGGCCCCCTTAGATAAGAGCATAACCCGCCTCTGCTCCGGTTCTCAGGGCTCAGGCTAAGCTTGGCCCCGAAATGGTTTCATCCGGTTTTTCGATCAGATATGATCTTTGAAAGCTTCCAGAACAAGCTGCTCAGATTGTTGCATTAAGGCGGCGGTTATCCAGAGAAGCAACACGCACATGCAGTACATTTGAAAGAGTCGGCTAGCGAAAAGGGAACGCGCCGAGCTCTGCGAGTGGGCGACAACAGCTCTCTGGGAAAGTGAATCCTCACCAGATGGTCAACGCACAAATCTGACGTGTGGAGTCTGAGTTAGTTCCTTAATAATGTAGGAAAATCTCTCCTCCATTAATGCTCCACTAAATATCTCTTATTTATACGTGTGTGTGTGTGTGTGTGTGTGTGTGTGTGTGTGTGTCCTGACAGGACCTCGCCACATGACGGCATCAATGTTTCACAGGTAAAAAGAGGTCACAGCCCCCAGCAGGATGTGGAGACGGAACTAATCAGCGCACAAAACTCTCGCTTGCAATGTGAAAATGTGTTGCAGTCAAAATGAAATCAGTGTGTGTGTCGCCTACACCGTTTTTCTCATAAAGACATTAATACAGTCTCTGCTGAAATCTGAATGCTCTCTCTCTCTCTTTCCTGTGTGTGTGTGTGTGTGCGTGTGTGTGTGTGTGTGTGTGTTTGAGCTCTGGTACAAAACGCAATAGTGATTTGATTCAAGGTCTAGCGAAGCGGCGTCTCACACTCCAATAAATCAGGTCGAGAGAGAGAAAGAGAGTGTGTGAGACGTATGATAGAGCTGCATGGGGATGAAGCAGCAGCACAGTTTGGGTGGAATCAAGGTTGAAGCCATACATCACCGTCCACACACACACACATACACACACACGTTTAGACACTCATACGCTTGATCCAGGCCCCAGACGCCTCGCCGAAGAGCTTAGCCTCGTATTGACACCGTCGCTGTTGACAGCTGGACGTTTGCATG